>NC_067424.1:36021556-36330143 GCF_009764475.1 Pristis pectinata
TGCCTTATGAAAGCAGGTGGAGGGAACTCGGCCTTTTCTCCTTGGAGCGACGGAGGATGAGGGGGGACCTGATAGAGGTGTATAAGATGATGAGAGGCATTGATCGGGTAGATAGTCAGAGGCTTTTTCCCCAGGGCTGAAATGGTTGCCACAGGAGGACATAGGTTTAAGGTGCTGGGGAGTAGGTATAGAGGAGATGTCAAGGGTAAGTTTTTTACTCAGAGAGTGGTGAGTGTGTGGAGTGGGCTGCCAGAAACGGTGGTGGAGGTGGATATGATAGGGTCTTTCAAGAGACTGTTAGATAGGTACATGGAGCTGAGTAAAATAGAGGGCTATGGGTAAGCCTAGTAATTTCTAAGGTAGGGACATGTTCGGCACAGCTTTGTGGGCCGAAGGGCCTGAATTGTGCTGTAGGTTTTCTATGTTCTATAAGGGTAGGATATACTCCATGGACAATAGGACTGTAAGGAACAGGGGGCCTTGGTGTATGTGCCCAAGGATCCTGGAAGGCAGCAGAACAGGTAGAAAAGGTGGTTAGGAAGGTTCTGGAAAACTTGCCACCATTAGCTGCGGCATGGGATGTTATATTACAACGAGAATAGTTTGTGCAACACATTATTGGACAAAAGTAATTGCAACGGAGAGGGTCCAGAAGAGATTCACCAGGATGTTGAAGAAAACCACGATGACGCTGGAGGAACTCAGCAGGCCAGGCAGCATCCGTGGAGAAAAGCAGGTGGTCAACGTTTCGGGTCAGGACCCTTCTTCAGGACTGAAGATAGGAAAAGGGGAAGCCCAATATATAGGTGGGAAAAGCAGGGCAGTGATAGGTGGACAACAGAGGGGAGGCGGGGTGGGCACAGGGTGGTGATAGGTAGATGCAGGTGAGAGGTAGTGATGGGCAGGCGCGGGGGAGGAGGGGAGAGCAGACCCACTGGGGGATGGGTCAAAGGTAAGGAGAGAGAGGAAAACCAAAAGGGAAGAAGAGACGAAGCACAGTGGGTGGGGTTGGTTTTGGGGAAGGGGGGTGGGGATTACCTAAAGTGGGAGAATTCAATGTTCATGCCATTAGGCTGCAAGGTTCCAAGGCAGAAAATGAGGTGCTGTTCCTCCAGTTTGCACTTGGAATTCTCCCGGCAGTGGAGGAGGCCGGGGACTGACATATCAGCGATAGTGTGGGAGGGGGAGTTGAAGTGACTGGCAACGGGGAGATGCAGGTCGCGGTTACGGACAGAGCACAGGTGTTCTGCGAAACAGTCCCCTAGTCTGTGTTTGGTCTCACCAATGTGGAGGAGGCCACCAGGATGTTGCCCAGGATGGAGCATTTTAACTATGAGGAGAGACTGGATCAGCTGGACTAGTTTTCCTTGGAGTGGAGGATGCTGAGGGAGGACTTGATGGAGGTACACAAACTTACGTTAGGGGGAAAGTGAGAAACCGTTCCTCTATGAAGAGGTATCGATAACTAGAGGAGCATGGGTTTAAGGTAAGGGGACTTCAGTAGGAAACATTTTCCCATCAGAGGGTGGTTGGGATCTGGAACGCACTGCCATAGGGGAGTGGTGGAGGCAGGTATTCTCGCAACATTTATGAAGTATTTAGACAAGCATTTGAAATGCCAAGGCATAGAGGGCAACAGACCAAGTGCCGTCAAATAAGACTGGAATGGATCAGTACTTGGCTGATGGAGCTTGCTCCAAGCAAGTGTGAGGTGCTACACTTTGGGAGGTCAAATGTAAGGGGAAAGTATACAGTTAATAGCAGGACCCTTAACAGGACTGATGTACAGAAGGATCTTGGGGTCCAAGTCCGTAGCTCCCTGAAGATGGCCACACAGGTAGATAGGGTGGTCAAGAAGTTGTATGACATGCTTGCCTCCATCAGTCGGGGCAATGAGTCAGGAAGTCATGTTGAAGCTATATAAAGGTTTGTTTGGCCATACTTGGAATATTGTGTGCAATTCTGGTCAACCCATTACAGGAAGGATGTGGAGGCTTTGGAGAGGGTGCAGAAGAGGTTTACCAGGATGCTGCCTGGATTAGAGGGTATGAGCTATAAGGAGAGGTCGGACAAACTTGTGTTGTTTTCTCTGGAGCGTCAGAGGCTGAGGGGAGACCTGATATAAGTTTATAAAATTATGAGAGGCATAGATGGGGTAGACAGTCAGATTCCTTTTCCCAGGGTAGAAATATCAAATACTAGAGAGCATGCGTTTAAGGTGAGAGGGGGGAAGTTTAAGGGAGGTGCGTGGGGCAGGTTATTTTTACACAGAGAGTGGTGGCTGCCTGGAACGGTCTGTCAGGGGTAGTGGTGGAAGCAGATACAATAGTGGTGTTTAAGAGGCTGTTAGATAGACACATAAATATGCAGGGAATGGAGGGATATGGGTCATGTGCAGGCAGAAGAGATTTAGTTTAATTTGACATCGTGTCCGGCACAGACATTGTGGGCCGAAGGGCCTGTTCCTGTGCTGTACTGTTCTATGTTCCATGTACTGATGGACGGCGTGGACATGGCAGGCTGACAGACCCGTTCCTTTGCTTTACAACTCTCTGATCTTGCAGTTCTGCAGGTCATGGGCTTCACTTCACCAGTGCATGGCCCTACAAGTTGTGCATAGTCAAGCCCAAATTCAGCTCCTCCCGTACTCCTTGGGAACCTGGCAATTTCCACAAACTTTGGAGTTCTGTGGTGTGCCAATCTCACCTTCAGCCACATCCCAGTTCCACACCCTTCGTATGTAGTCTGGCGTACGTGTGACTCCAGACCCACCAATCTGGTTGACTATTATTTGCCCTCTGAAATGGCACAGCAGAGCCTCCTAATGAAAAGAGCAATGTGGCATGGACAAGTAATGGCCTTCCCAGTGCCACAGTGAGAAAGGAACCCTGTCCCAGGCAGTAGAATGACCAGAAATATCATCCTGGTACACAAGGACTCCTTGATCTACCCCAACCCGGTGAATTGATCTATGCGAACAGTATGCAAGACAACTTTTTCACTGTACCTCGGTACAAGTGACAATAATAAACCAATACCAACACCCTCTCGCACCAGCCTGCCTCTTCTCTCCCATGCCTGAGCCTGGACATCCTACATCAGATAAATATAAAATGGTATTAGATGGTGCAGTGTTCTCAATATCAAGTTACATCCAAAGGCAGGAGCACATTTCAGTGTTCAGTAGCTCCTAGCGGTCAGCGTGACGCTATTACAGCGCCAGCAACCTGGGTTCAATTCCAGCCGCTGTCTGTAAGGAGTTTGTATGTTCTCCCCGTGTCTGCATTGATTTCCTCTGGGTGCTCAGGTTTCCTCCCACGTTCCAAAGACATACAGGTTAGAAAGTTGTGGACATGGTATGTTGGCGCTGGAAGCGTGGCGACACTTGCGGGCTGCCCCCAAGAGCACTCTACGCAAAAGATGCATTTCACTGTGTCCTTTGATGTACATGTGACTAATAAAGCGATCTTATCTAAGGTCCAGTACATCTCTGAGAGGATGAGACTAAGTCAACGATTGAGACGGGGTGTGGTGTTTGCATCATCGTTATCTGGCTGGGTTGCATTTCTTTAAGCTGGACAAACTCACAGTAAAAACATCCACTTGTACCCTCGTGCCTCATATTGACTGATTTATGAACACAGAGAATCTTGAAATCTGCCTCAGATCTCGGCAAGAGGTTGAAGGAGAGTGCTTCATTCCCAAGGGTTCATCCATGCTAGAATCAAAGAGGCGTCTAAAAATGAGTGATCACTTAATTCAGGTCCCTGTGTTACTGGGAGGAACGCAAGACTGACACCAAGTTGGAAGGTCTCGAATAACTCTCATTGCAATCATTCTCCATCCTGACCTGTCCACTATGACATTATTCTTTGTATAAAAAAATAATTGAAATAGATTCCAAAGCTCAGGGCATTAGAAGAATTTGAAAAGGAAATAAACAAGGAACAACTCTCTGAGACCCTGACTGCCCAATGTGATGTAATCCTGTCTCTGATTCAGAGCCGTGAAGGGTAATAAAGTCATTTAACACAGAAACAGGCCATTTGGCCCACTGAGTCCATGTCAACCATAAACCACCCATTTACACTAATCTGACATTAATCTGATTTCATTCTCCCCACATCCCCATCAACACCCCCCCAGATCCTACCCCTCGCTTACACACCAGGGGCAATTTAACCTACCAAACTGCATGTCTTTTGGGTGTGGGAGCTAATTGGAGCATCCAGAAGAACCCCATGCGGTCACAGCGAGAACATGCAAACTCCACGCTGATTGCCCCCAAGGTCAGGATTGAACCCAGGTCGCTGGAGCTGTGAGGCAGCAGATCTACTAGCCGTCCCACAGTGTCTGTTAACTTACATTTGACTAATTCCCTGTTTTCTCTCTCCCTAAGTGTTACATTTGCATTTTCCAATCCCAAACCTCTCTGACCCAAATGTCTTTCCCCAGACAGCAGGGGGCATAGGTTTAGGGTGAGAGGGGAAAGATTTAAAAGGGACCTGAGGGGACACAGAGGGTGGTGAGTATATGGAACGAGCTGCCAGAGGAAGTGGTTGAGGCAGGTGCAACAGTATCATTTAAGAAGCACTTGAATAGGTACAGGGAGGGACAGGGCTTAGAAGTATATGGGCCAAACGCAGGAAATTGGGATTTGCTGGGTGGGCACTGTGGTCAGAATGGACTGGTTGGGCTGAAGGGCCTGTATCTGTGCTGTATTGCTCTAAGGACTCTATGACTATGAAAGGTATTGGTTTATTATTGTCAGTTGTACTGAGGTACAGTGAAAAACTTGTCTTGCATACCAATAGTACAGATCAATTCATTGCACAGTGCAATGAGGTAGTACAGGGTAAAAACAGTAACAGAATGCAGAGTAAAGTGGACAGGTTTGAGGGGCTGTGTGGACTACTCTTGCTCCTATTTCTTTGTGTTCCCTTTCTATTCTGTACTGTGCTGTTCCATGTTCTATGTTCTATGTTCTATGTTCCTCCTGAGCTGCCTCAGGATCGTGCTTACAAGTGACCACACAGGCAGATGACGAATCATCTGTTCTTTAAGGGGATCGCTTATGGTGGTACCAGTGGGCCAGAGTTTACTCCCGACCGTGGTCGCCCTCCCTGCAACACCAGCTCAGGTAGGCAACTTGGTCGGCATGAACCAGATGGGCCGGAGGGCCTGTCTCCATGCTGTATAACCCCATGACGGTGGCCCTGTGAACAGTCACAGTAGCCACAAGTGTTTGCTGCTGTCTGAGTTGTTCGTGAAGCCGTTGCCTTTTGACCAGGCCTGGGGTAGGGCCTTGTGCCAGACTGACCTCCTCATCAGCTTCTCATTCTGCACACAATCTAATGTCTGTGGCTCATAGTTCAATACCTTGCTTCCGTTACTGTTTACGTTAACTCATCTTTCTATGCATGAGTTCTTGTGGTGTCCACTCTCAGTGTGATTGGTTGTATAAAGTATCCATAGCTCCTGTCGCTCAGCGCCTACCTGCAATTTCTCAAGCCTGTCTTTGTGCCTCTTTATTCTAATGACTAAGATGCAAGGCGCACACATGGGCTTTGATCGCCAGCTTGTCCCAAGCAAAAGCAGAATACGCTCGGAGCATTCGGCAGCCCCAGCTCCACTGCTGCCTGTGTGGCATATGCGCGCTCTCCCCTGTGACCTCGCGGGTTTCCTCCGGCTGCTTACATTTCCACCCACGTCCTGAAGACGTGTGGGGGTTGGTGGGTTAGTTGCCCACTGTGGGGAAACAGAACAAGTGTGTAGGTGAGTGGTAGGAACTGAGGAAAGTGGATAGGAATGCAGGGGAGAGTAGGTTGCAGGCAAAGTTAATGGGCCAAGATGGACGCGATGGACTGAATGGTCTCCTTTGCCCCAGCAGAATGGAAGATGGATATGGGTGCTGCAGAGGAAATAATCTACCGAGTGTGTGCAGCATTTTTTGTTTTGGTTTCAGATTTCCTGCATCTAAGATAAGAATTCTTTATTAGTCACATGTACATCGAAACACACAGTGAAATGCATCTTTTGTGTTCTGGGGGCAGCCCGCAAGTGTCGCCACGCTTCCGGCGCCAACATAACATGCCCACAACTTCGTAACCTGTACGTCTTTAGAATGTGGGAGGAAACCGGAGCACTCGGAGGAAACCCACGGAGACACAGGGCGAATGTACAAACTCCTTACAGACAGTGGTCAGATTTGAACCTAGGTCGCTGGCGCTGTAAAGCATTACGCTAACCGCTACACTACCGTGCCTGCCTTATACAGCTTTTTTACATTTTTTTTCACCTGTTAGGTTTACACAGTGAACATCTTCTACAAGTGTAGCCAGCACACATCAGCTATTGCTGCCTTATACAGCACATTCACCTGTTAGGTTTCACAGTCATCTTCTACATGCCAGCTCAGAAGCTATTCCATCACACTTCCTGCTAGTCTCCCTCATCCATTCCTCACCAGTTCTGGTCACCCCATTACAGGAAGGATGCGGAGGCTTTGGAGAGGGTGCAGAGGAGATTCACCAGGATGCTGCCTGGATTAGAGGGCATGTGCTATCAGGAGAGGTTGGACAAACTTGGGTCATCTTCTCTGGAGTGGCAGAGACTGAGGGGAGACCTGATAGAAGCTTATAAGATTACTCGAGGCATAGATAGAGTAGACAGCCGGTATCTTTTTCCCAGGGTCAAAATGTCTAATCTAGAGGGCATGAATTTAAGGTGGGGGGGGCACGTTTAAAGGAGATGTGTGGGGCAAGTTTTTTTTATGCAGAGAGTGGTGGGTGCCTGGAATGTGCGACCAGGGGCTGGTGGTGGAGGCAGATATAATAGAGGTGTTTAAGAGGCTCTTAGGATCATGAATATGCAGAGAATGGAGGGATGTGGACATCGGGTGGGCAGAAGGGATTAGTTTAGTTGGGCGTTTAATTACTAGCTGAATTAGTTCAGCACATTGTGGGCCGAAGGGCCTGTTCCTCTACTGTACCATGTTCTATGTTCTCTCCCCATTGCCGCCAGCCCTGAAGGATTTTTCCGACCATTTCCTTGTCTTGCACTGTGGAGATGGGTCTACAGACCCAGATCTCAGCCTCAGGATGTTGCTACACAGTTTCTTCAGATTGTCCTTAGTCCAGACATCGTTATCATTGTTTCTGTTTCACCTTTAAATGATTCTCAGCCACCTCCGCTCTAAGGAGGAATTTTAAACCAATCGTCCCCACTCAGGAGTTCTGCATAAAGACCAGGTATCCCATTCCCTGCTCGGCAGCTGTCCACCCTTTCTGGATTTTATAGTAAAAGCCACACTTCCCCCTCAGACGTCAACTAATGCAATGATTATACCAGTGACCCACTGCATCCAAAAACGTTTTGCCTCTCCCAGGTTCCTGAATAGTTAAACCTTGTTGGCTTTAAACCAACAATTCTCCATCAGGTGCATTGATTTTACCATCATCACCACCAAAGATCTTTACTCTAAGATCACAGCTTACCCAAAAGTTATTATCAATCCATAAATTACAATACTATAATAATACAAAGCCAATATATGTTTGCCAACAAATTTACTGACACCCTTGTCATGGATTGGTCAATCAGACAACAGACAGGAGACAGCTCAGCACCAGTCATGGGCAGTGATGGACTTCCTCCTTGTATTCTTCTTAAACTAGCCAAGAGGTTAAGCAAAGACAAGCGAAGACTCACATGAAGGATCCAGCTCGAGGAAAATCTCATTTAGCTGCCTACTTTTTACCCTTTGCACCCACTATTAAACAGTTGGCGGGTGCTCCAGGTCCATCACTATGCTAATTACCTCAGCCCATTAAAGAACCAATCGTAAACAAACAAGTACCCCGACCAACCTTTCCTTGATTGGGTAATCACTCAAGTGGTGTTGCTAAGGTCCTGTTCAGACAACTCCTGCCGCACCAGCTCTGGACCCAGCAGAAGGGAAGATGGAGATGGGTCTACAGGCCCAGATCTCAGCCTCAGGAAGTTGCTACACAGTTTCTTCAGGTTGTCCGCAGTCCAAACATTGTTAGCTGGTTCATTATTGACCTTGGAGAGACCGCCTGCTTTTCTCCACAGATGCTGCCTGTCCTGCTGAGTTCCTCCAGCTTCATCATGTTTTTCATCCTTATTGACCTTCCTTCCATTTATAATGGGGATGTTGGCTGATGAATGCAGTGTTCACTTCCATTCACACTTCCTCAGGTAACAATGCTCAAGGTAATGATGAGTCATGGGCTGATACATGGCAAATAATATCTGCCTCACACTGGTAGCAGGCAGTGGAAAAGAAAGACCTAACTACCTCTCTCTGACAGTCAGGAGCATCACTGTCACTGAACTCACCCCCGAAACCCCTCACCATCAGCATTGTGGGCGTCATCACTGACCAAAAACTTAACAACCAATCACATAAAAGGAGTGGTTACAAAAACAGGTCTGCAGACGGATATTCCACAAGGAGTAACTCACCTTCCAACACCCCAAAGCCTTTCCACTGTCTACAAGGCGCGCATCAGGAGGGCAATGGAATACCCTGCGCTTGCCAACGTCACCCAAGTGCTCGACACCATCCAGCGCCATCTGGTGTGGCGCAGTGTCACAGCTGCTGCCTTGTGGCTCCAGCATCCCAGGTTTGATCCTGACCTCGGGGCGCTGTCCACGCAGAGTTCATGCGGTCCCCCTGTGACTGTATGGGTCTCCTCTGGTTGCTCCAGCTTCCTCTGCCATCCCACAGACGTGCGGGTTGGTGGATTAATTGGCTGCCGTATGTTGTCCCTAGTGTGCGGGTGGGTGGTAGAATCTGTGGGGGGGAGGAGGTGGGGTTG
Organism: Pristis pectinata; assembly: GCF_009764475.1. Classification (NCBI taxonomy): domain Eukaryota; kingdom Metazoa; phylum Chordata; class Chondrichthyes; order Rhinopristiformes; family Pristidae; genus Pristis; species Pristis pectinata. Next base: position 36,030,400 of record NC_067424.1, read on the forward strand.
ATGAGAACTTGGGGTGAATAAAGACAGAATTAATGTAAATAGTTGCTTGATACTCAGCACAGACAATGAGCCGAAGGGCCTGTTTCCATCCACTGTGACTCTATATCCCTATTACGAAGCAGCCTGCTTGATTTGGCTCCCCTTCCACACCCTAACCGTTCATTCCCTCCGCCCCCTGTTGCTCTGTGAGTACCACCTGCAAAAAACACTGTAACAGCTCTGCCGACTTCTTTGGCAGACCCTACCCGAGCTTGAGATCTCCCCCACCTGGAAGGCAGCAGAGAGCCAGTGCATGGGAAAATCCCATCAGCGGATCCCAGCCTTCTGACGCACTGGGAAACACTTAATTCATTATAAAATCCTGGAACTCTCTCTCCACCATGCACAGTGGGGTCACCTGCACCGTGCATGTTCTGGTAGTTCAGGTAGTCACCTCATCAGGGGCCAGTAGGGATGGTCAATAAACGTTTGGCCTACCAGCGATGGTCACCTTCCGCAAATGTATAAACGAACAATCTGTTCACCTAGCAGATAATTTGTCCCATTCCCCCATCCTGTTCCAACTGTCGTTCACCTCTCCCTGGGGTGGGCGCAGGGTGGTGATAGGTAGATGCAGGTAAGAGACAGTGATGGGCAGGTGTGGGGGAGGGCAGAGCAGATCCACCGAGGGATGGATCAGAGGTAAGGAGAGAGAGGCAAAAAAAGGGAAGAGAAGAAGCATGGTAGGGGTGGGGGGGAGGTTGTGGGGAAGGGGGGGTGAGGATTACCTAAAGTGGGAGAATTCAATGTTCATGCTGTTAGGCTGCAAGGTTCCAAGACAGAAAATGAGGTGCTGTTCCTCTAGTTTGCGCTTGCAATTCTCCAAGCGGTGGAGGAGGCCGGGGACTGACATATCAGTGATAGTGTGGGAGGGGGAGTTGAAGTGACTGGCAACGGGGAGATGCAGGTCGCGGTTACAGACGGAGCGCAGGTGTTCTGCGAAATGGTCCCCTCGTCTGCGTTTGGTCTCACCGATGCAGTTGTGTTCCTGCTTATCTCCCTCCAGCAGCCGTCTCCAACCTTCACCCTCCCCTCCCCACACCTCGCTCTATCTATTGTTTATTCTTTTCCCTCTCTCCCACCTCCATTCACCTGCCGGTCTTCCGACTCCACCACCCCGCCCCCCCACCGCTCCCCTCCCCTACCTGGCACCACCTGCCTGTCAACTTACACCCCTCCTCAGTCCACCAATGGCCTCGGGACCCTTTCTCGCCCCTCCCCTTCTCCTCTGTATACCGGCCATCTTGTCGCTGCACTCTCAGTCCCGATGCAGGGTCTCGAACCGAAATGTCGACAATTCCTTTCCCACCACAGACGCTGCTAGACACGCTGAGTTCCTCCAGCAGACTGTGTGTTGCTCCAGATAATTTGTTTTGTTGATGTCGCTTGGTCAGTTCCCCGAAGTAAATGCCCACAGTTCTTTGAAATGTGCCATGAACTAGATGATCTAAGTCCAACATGACTGGGCAGAGCAGGCTTCAGTTTAACTCCTGGTCCAAGCAAACAGGACCTCCAAGAGTTCAACACTTCCCCCGTGTTGCACTGGGCGTCAACCTTCAAATCTCAGGAGCGGCACTCGAATTTGGGATGTGGGAGGAAACGGGAGCACCCAGAGGCAGCCCACGAGGTCACAGGGAGAACGTGTAAACTCCACACAGACAACACCGGAGGTCGGGATCGAACCCAGGTCACTGGAGCTGTGAGGCAGCGGCTCTACCTGCTGTGCCACTATGCCACACTAAATGATGGCACCTTGTGCCTCCCCCATGACTATCCATTCACTGTGCCGTCAGACACCCAGACGTCCTAAACCTCATCACTTCAGATGCTCCTTTGAAACCTTTCTCCAGGCTCCAAAGAACAGTCATCAACCTGAAACATTAACTCTACTCCTTCCTCCACAGCTGCTGCCTGACCTGCTGAGTGTTTCCAGCACCCAGAGCAATTTTGCTTCCGCGTTTCTTCTGCGAGCTGGTGGGTCTCCAATCCTTCTTCTAAAGTGTCAGGTTTTGATTGGTCACACCCCGCTGAGGCATCTTGCTTTGCGAAAGATGTGATACGAAAAGATGTGGCTGTGCTTGTTAAGAGTTCCTTTGCTTTTGTTTTTGAAATGCACTTTTATTTCCAAAGTTCACTCAATACTCTGAGTCTTTGGATCGCTGCCAAGAAGTTGTTTCTGCCATGCTTGTTTTTTCTGCTGTGCTCTTGTCTAATTAAAATCAGACTTCTGGTACAGATCCTTAGCCGACCTCGGTTAAATAAGCCGGACATATGAGCATTAATGGAACATTCGGCAACATATCAAGCTGCAGATGGAATGTCAATGATAAAGTAACACAAAATCCGCAAAGCATATGTTACTTTAATTAGACAGAGGCTCGTGGGCTGTCAATAGGGTAAATCACTCCTCCCATGGAATGGTGCAGCACAGAGGGAAGTCATTGAGCTTATCATGGCTGTGTGGGCTTTGGAAAACTATCCAGTTATTTGCACTCCCCTGGCTTTTCCCCACGGTCCTATAACTTTTGTTTCAGAAGTAGATTCAATTCCCTGTTGGAAGTTATTACAGGAAGCCACAACAACCTGCGATGTAATACCAAAGGACTGCAGATGCTGGAATCTGGATGAAGAAAACAACAAGATGCTAGAGGAACTCAGCAGGCCAGGCAGCATCCGTGAAGAAAAGCAGGTGGTCAACGTTTGGGGTCGGGACCCTTCTTCAGGACTGAAGATAGGAAAAGGGGAAGCCCAATATGCTGAGTTACTCCAGCATCTCGTTGTTTTTCCTACCTGCGATGTAAAACAAGGTTCTGCTTATCTCTCTTCCTGTTTTTCTATATTTGTTGTCCCCTGGTTATTAACCGTCCAACTGGTTCCTTCTCTGTTGCTCTCACAAGACCCCTGGTGATGTTCAACCCACCGTTCATGTCTCAGGATCTCTCTCTGAGAGACTGGGAAATAGTTGGTAATTCAAATGAACAGCAAAGGGGCTAATACAATAAATGCTAGAAACACTCAGCAGGTCAGGCAGCATCTGTGGAAAGAGAAACAGTCATCCTCGTTTCGACCCTTCGTCAAAACCTCATCAGAACTCATCGCAGACGGGAAACATTGAGTCTCTCCACAGCTGCTGCCTGACCTGCTGAGTGTTTCCAGCATTTTCTGTTTTTGTTTCATATTTCTGGCATCTGCAGTTTTTTGTTGATTTTTTTTAACAACAAGTGTAGCTTATTAAATAAAGGTAAAGCTTACAGTGTCAGGAAACATTACTTATTGTGGCTTCCTCCGCGGAGAGAGACAGGCTCAGGCACTTTTCACACTCAGTGTTGTTGCTGCACAGAGAGCCTGTTCAGTTACATGACATAATCCTTCAAGTGGTACGGTCTTAAAACAACAGCAATATTACATACACTGCATACATTGCGATATCATTCATAATGAAAGACCTTTTAGGGTAAGTAAATACGGTCCTAATGCAGGTCCGATGACCTTCGCCAATTTTTACAGATGCACCATAGAAAGCATCCTATCCGGGTGCATCACAGCTCAGTACAGCAACTTCTCTGCCCAAGACAGCAAGAAACAGCAGAGAGTTGTGGACACAGCCCATCACACAAACCAGCCTCCCCCCCATTGACTCCGTCTACACTTCCCGCTGCCTCGGGAAAGCAGCCAACATAATCAAAAACCCCACCCAACCCAGACACTCTCTCTTCACCCTCCTCCCACCGGACAGAAGGTACAAAAGCCACGTACCACCAGGCACAAGGACAGCTTCTGTCCCGCTATTATCAGACTCTTGAACGGACATCTTATACGATAAAGATCTCCCAATCTGCCTCGTTGTGACCCTTGCACTTTGCTTGTCTACCTGCACTGCACTTTCTCTGTAACTGCAACATTTTATTCTGCATTCTGTTTTCTTTTTTACTACTCGATGTACTTATGGAAGGAATGATCAGTCTGGATGGCACAAAAACAAACGCTTTTCACTGTATTTCTGTCATGTGCAATAATAAATCAATACTAATACCAGAAGTAGAGATCAGCAAAAAGGTTGACATGGACATGATAGACCGAAGGGCCTATTTCTCTCCTGTACAACTCGATGACTCTAAGTGTCCAATCTGTGTGTTTTACTTCAGCACAACGTCCTCCAATATGAACAGCCTGGTCCTTTCCGGTTGTGGTCTCCCGGGAACTGCAGTCGAACTGTGGTGTTATCACTCTGCAGGGTCAGTGCTGCCCCCTCTGGTGTCTCCACACGGGCTTCCATCGACCCCCTTCAGTTCTTTCCGAGATGGCCCCTGTGCCCCACTGATGGGGGGACGCCCTGCTCCGTCGGGACCTCGGGTGGCCTGGGCTGTGGTGCCTGTTGACTCGGCTCTGCCTTCCTCCACCTCCTGCATCCTCACGGCCCATCCAGCTCTCTCTGGTCCAGGTCTTTGCCTCCTCTGTTGTACCAGTGTGCCTGCCTTCTTTTGTCAACGTGGTTACACGACTTGGAGCCGGTCGTCTGAAACTGAGGTGCCGTTGGAATTCCTTCTCGCGGGGGGTGAGGAATCTCTGGAGTTCTCTATCCCGGCAGGCTGCGGAGGTTAGAGCAGGGGAGATACTTAAAGTGCAGGTGGACACATTTCTGAAAGATCGGCGAATTGAGGGCTGTGGGGAACTGGCAGAGAGCAGGAGATGAGGTCTGGGGTCGATCAGCCATGATCGTACTGAATAGTGGGGCAGGTTTGAGGGGCCGAGTGGCCTCCTCCTGCTCCTATTTTCCTGTGTGTTCTTTTGTTTCCTGCAGTTGTGGTTCAAGCAGTGGTATTGGTATTGGTTTATTATTGTCACTTGTACCGAGGTACAGTGCAAAACTTGTCCTGCATACCGATCGTACAGGTCAATTCATTACACAGTGCAGTTACATTGAGTTAGTACAGGGTGCATTGAGGTAGTTCAGGTAAAAACAATAACCGTACCGAGTCAAGCGTCACAGCTGCAGAGAAAGTGCAGCATAATAATGTGCAAGGTCACAACAAGGTAGATCGTGAGGTCAGGGTCCACCTCATCGTACAAGGGAATCGTTCAATAGTCTTATCACAATGGGGTAGAAGCTGTCCTTGCACCTGGTGGTACGTGCCCGCAGGCTCCTGTATCTTCTACCCAATGGAAGAGGAGAGAAGAGAGAATGACCTGGGTGGGTGGGGTCTTTGATTATGCTATGGACTGTGATCCTGTTGTTGGAAGTGGAGCTCTGGGTCACCTTCTCTCGAGACTCTGAACAGGGTGGCTCGTCATCCCTCGGGACGGGTGCTGCGGAGGGCGAGGATCCTTAAGGAGGGGCCTGGCATGTGGAACCTGATGAGCTGGAGCCTGTCCTTAATCTTCTTCGACACTGTGTTCAGTCAATACCATCGGAGAAAAGTGCCACTTGGAACCCAGCAGAGGAATCCCAGAGAAGATCATCAATGCACTCGATGATCTCAGTGAGGCAGAGACCATGACAAAAGATATATTGGCCTTGGGAGAAGGGGAAATGGTGGACGAGGCAGAGTTAGCCATGATGGAAGGCTGACGGGCTTGGTGAGCAGGAGCAGGGAGAAGCAACTGAAGCTGAACAAGCAGAGATTGAGGTTCAGACAGAAGGAAATCTCCTTCATGGGTTCATTTGATCACCAGAGATGGTGGGAACCGAAGCCAAGGCAGTGAAGGACCCCACAGGTGTTGCAGGAATACAAAGGTTCTGGGTCTGTCACCTATCTGAGCAAGTTCCTGGCCCTACCTGAGTGAGTGAACCACTTGAATCAGCTGATCAGAAAGGATGTGGTTGTTCATTCAGGGACAAGAGACCAAACAAATCAAAGGGCGAATCATAGTGAAGCCAGTGTTGTGAAACGTTGATGATAAGAAGTCACTAACACTCCAGGCAGACACCTCAGTAAAGGGTCTTGGAGCAACGATCGTCCAGGAGGGTCAGCCGATAACACCCACAAGCAGGGCTCTGCCAGACGCAGAGGCAGGTTACACACAAGTTGAGAAGGTGCTGCTTGCTGTGATCTTTGGGCCCGAGAAGTTTCACTAGCGCACAGACTAAGAAGTGGAGACGTGCACAGTAATCACAGTCCACTCACGGTCAGGCTGATGCGACGCTGCTCCTGAAGTGATGATTGAGGCAGGATGGAAAGAAACTGACTTATTAGAACAGAGGAGGAGACCACTTGGCCCGTCGGATCCATGCCAGCTCCCAGCCAATCAATCTCATCCCCCTCTTATTTCCCCATCTCCTAGCAACTTGTTCCCTCTCGTGTTCACACCCATGAATTCACCTTTGGTTCTTTTGCCAATTACCTACACTGGGGGTACTTTGCAGCAGCCAATTAACCCACCAGCAAATTTTGGAATGGAGGAGGAAGTCAGAGCACCCAGAGGAGAGCCACACAGTCGCAGGGAGAACGTGCAAACTCCACACAGACAGCACCGGAGGTCAGGGTCAAACCCAGGTGCCTGGAAGTGGTGGCAGCAGCACTAACCACTGCCTCACCGTACGGCACAGCATGAAGTTGAAGCTGTTCTCAGCTGTGCACTCGGAGACCTGACCTCTGGAAGTGCAAGGGGCATTGTTCCCAAGCTGTGAAGGAATAACATGATCCTGATATCTGGGAGTGAATGGTGGTCTCTGCAGAGCAAGGAAATGGATCCACCACCCAGGGTGAACGGGGAGAACAGGGATCACGTGCAGAAATGTGAGAGCTGCAGATCAACACTTCCCACACACACCCTGAACAAAGGTCGAGGCAGATCTGGACTCCCTGGATGGGAAGATGTATCTGGTGAGAGATGATTATCACTCCAGTTTTGGAGAGGAGGGTTTCTCTGAGAGCACTAACTTGTTGACGGTCATTCGCAAGCTCAAAGGACAGTTTGCCAGGTCTGGGATCGCTGAGGTGCTGATCACACACAGCGGGCCACGGTTCATGGTAGACAACTTGGTGAGGTCTCTACGGAACATCATCATCTCACTGTTCACAGGGTAATGGACAGGGAGAGAGCACTGTGAAGGTGGTCAGGGAACCTCTGAAGACTCAGCCACTTTCCACACTAAACACCATTGCCACAACGCAGAAAGCATTGGATCCTTAAAGCAGGTACAGCCATAAAGCATTATATATGCACACATGTTACATGTTAACTCTCTAGTGAAACAGTTTCTGGTTCACTTGTCTCCCTCGTAACTCACGGCCTCCATCACTGGGTCTGGCTAGCAGTGTGAAGGCAGTGTGTCATTTGCTAAAAAGGTGTAGGTTGAGACCGACATCACCCGGGTGATTGAGTGAAGGTCAGAGTGCGGTTAAGCACTAGAAACCACAAATTCCACCAAAACCCACATTACCACTTTACGGTCATGAGCCTTGAAGTGCCCCCTCTTGAAGAAAGGAAACACTTCATTAACAGATGGGAAACTGAGTTAAGATTAATGACTGCTGTAGTGGCTTCCCAGAGCAGGGCCGGGGAGAGGCCAGTGAAAGGCGGATGGTGCAGGCTGACTCCACAAGGGAAGTGATCCTTTCGGCTGGTGAGCTCTGAGGAGCTGCACTATCTGACAGAGTCTTCAGGCTGGCATCGTTGATATGCAGTGTTCATGCCCTTCCTTGTCTAGAAATTGGATTGGACCTGTTTTTGGTGAGCTATGTAACTGGAATGGCAAATAGATAAGATAAGACAAGATTTCTTTATTAGTCACGTGTACATCGAAACACACTGTGAAATAAATCTTCTGCGTAGAGTGTTCTGGGGGGCAGCCCGCAAGTGTTGTCACACTTCCAGCGCAAACATAGCACGCCCACAACTTCCTAACCCGTACGTCTTTGGAATGTGGGAGGAAACCGGAGCACCCGGAGGAAACCCACGCAGACACGGGGAGAACGTACAAACTCCTTACAGACAGCGGTGGAGTTTTTACGTTCTCCCCGTGCCTGCGTGGGTCTCCCCAGTAAAAAAAAACAGCCAAAATCCAGGGCAAAGCAACATTGGGTTGCTTTATATCTGGAAACGTGCTGAATTACTAACAGGCCCACTCTCTATTTGGCACAACTCCCAATGGTCTGCTACCCATAAAGCCATATTCCCCATGGCAACCCATCAGCGGCAACACCCCACTCTGGCTGCCATGTATAACGTGGTGAGGTTGTACCAAGGAGACAGGCGGGGGGGAGCTCCCGCAGTCACTCAGTGGGATCTTGGTCAGCTGGATACATCCAGGAGAGAGCTCCCGCTGCTGGGAGCCCGGGAAACTCGGCAGGCTCACTACAAGAAGAGGCGGCTGCGGGTCCCTCCTCCCCTGAGAGAATTCCGCACATTGGGGCAATGTGGAAAGAAATCTCGTGAGCTCACAAAGCCCCAGGTGGCCAGGATGCTGCTACTTTCACTTGCAGAGCAACCATCCTCCCAGGAAAGTCTACTTTTCAGGGAAGGATCCAAGTTCTCAAAGCGAAGTTCCACTCATCTGAAAATACAGGGCTTTTGCAGCAAGCCATGTCAGTCAGTGGAGCTGGGATTCACTCACAGATGTACGGCACAGATATGGCCCTTCAGCACACTGTCACCATGGTAACCATCAAGCGCCCACCCGTTCTAATCCCATTTCCCACACTTGGTCCGTAAAGCTCATTTGGAGTATTGGTGTTCAGGTTTATTATTGTTACATGTACTGATATACAGTGAGAAGCTTTTGTTTGCATGCCTTCCAGACATGCCACATAAATACATCAAGGTAATGAACAAAAACACAGAATGCAGATTATAGTGCTACAGTTACAGAGAAAGTACGATGCAGGCAGACAAATAAAGTGCAAGGGCCACCACGAGGAAGACTGAGAGATGAGAAGTTCATCTTTCAGGTACAAGAGGTCTGTTCAGGAGTCTGATAACAGTGAGTTAGAAGCTGTCCTTAAGCCAGGTGGTACGTGTTCTCAAGCTTTTGTATCTTCTGCCCGATGGCAGGGGGGAGAAGAGAGAATGTCCAGGGTGGGAGGGGTCCTTGATTATGCTGTCTGCTTTCCCGAGGCAGCGGGAAGTGGAGACGGAGTCAATGGAGGGGAGGCTGGTGTCCGTGATGGACTGGGCTGTGTCCACAACTCTCCGCAGTTTCTTGCGGTCCTGGACAGAGCGGTTGCCGTACTGAGCTGTGATACATCCAGAAAGGATGCTTCCTGTGGTGTATCTGTAAAAACTGGTGAGGTTCATCGGGGACATGCTGAATTTCCCTAGCCTTCTGAGGAAGTGGAGGCGCTGGTGTGCTTTCTTGGCTGAGGCTAAGCCTTGGCATTGAGGGTCAGGCCTTCTTGGGAGTAACAGGGGTTCCACAAGCACCTATTTAAGCACACAACAAGCAAGGGTGGTCAACACCGGCACCAAGCCCTGACCAACAACAAAAAGAACTCACATCACAAGTGGACAACCCAAATGGTAGGAGTTGACCGAGATGAACTTTGACCTCTCCTCACTCAGCAGTTCCTTTGTCCTTTCTGCTACCCTATTGTTTGTAGCTGTTGACTTCACCTTCCTATGTCACTGTTCTCGGCTTTGGAGCAAGGTGGACACACATCAAAGTCCAGGACAGGAGGAACTTGAAGCTCTCAACCACCTCCACCTCAGCACCATCTATACAGAAGGGGCAGCAAGACGTGAGAGATGATTGTCTATCTCATGGGCTGCCCAGCCTGAGTGTGGGTGAATCACATTGGCAGGAATGATTGGAGTGTGCAGAGAGTCACTGGTCTTTCAGTGGGAATGATAGTTTTGCAGGCTCCTCAGGAGAAACGTCCTTCTGTCTGTCTCCTATAGCCAGTCCTGATGATGCTTCCTTTCTTTGTTCAGGTGGGAGGTAAGGCTGTGGATACTGAGCGGGGACCATGCCCTCGTACTTTTCTTCTCCCTCCTGCTCCTCGTCCTTCTGCTGCATCTCCAGAATCCACTTCCCACCCATAGAACCATAGAACCATACAGCACAAAACAGGCCCTTCGGCCCACCATGTTGTGCCGTCCATCAAACCACCCTCACACTACCTAACCCCTTCCTCCCGCATATCCCCCCATCCCACACTCCTCCATATGCCTATCCAACAAGCTCTTGAACCTGTCCAATGTATCTGCCTCCACCACCACCCCAGGCAGTGCATTCCACGCACCAACCACTCTCTGGGTGAAAAACCTCCCCCTGACATCTCTCCTGAACCTCCCACCCAATACCTTAAATCCATGCCCTCTTGTTTTGAGCATTGGTGCCCTGGGAAGGAGGCGCTGGCTGTCTACTCTATCTATTCCTCTCAATATTTTATATAACTCTATCATGTCTCCTCTTATCCTCCTCCTTTCCAGTGAATAAAGCCCTAGCACCTTAAGCCTCTCCTCATATTCCAGGCAGCATCCTGGTAAATCTCCTCTGCACCCTCTCCAACGCCTCCACATCCTTCCTATAATGCGGCGACCAAAACTGAACACAGTACTCTAAGTGTGGTCTAACTAGAGTTTTGTAAAGCTGCATCATCACCTCTCGGCTCTTAAACTCAATCCCACGACTTATGAAAGCTAACATCCCATAGGCTTTCTTAACTGCTCTATCCACCTGTGAGGCCACTTTCAGTGAACTGTGAATATGAACCCCCAGATCCCTCTGCTCCTCTACACTGCCAAGTACCTTGCCGTTTACCCTGTACTCTGCCCTGGAGTCTGTCCTTCCAAAGTGTGAGGCCACTTTCAGTGAACTGTGAATATGAACCCCCAGATCCCTCTGCTCCTCTACACTGCCAAGTACCTTGCCGTTTACCCTGTACTCTGCCCTGGAGTCTGTCCTTCCAAAGTGTACCACCTCACGCTTCTCTGGATTGAACTGCATCTGCCACTTCTCAGCCCAGCTCCGCATCCTATCAATATCCCTCTGTAAGCTTCGACAGCCCTCCACACTATACACAACACCGCCGATCTTAGTGTCGTCCGCAAACTTACTAACCCAGCCCTCCACCCCCTCATCTAAGTCATCTATAAATATGACAAAAAGTAGAGGTCCCAGCAGTCCCCTCTTGTTCCAGAAGTGGCTGGCCGTTGATTGGTTCGGTTGTGCAGCAGGCCAGCATAAGTTCCACACGTCCGCTTGGGACATACTTCAGGACGTCCAGTGCGGGCAACGAATTCTCATCCTCAGGATACCTGTGACATTTTCCAAACACAATCCTTGCTATAACTCTGATTATCCAGCATCTGATTGTCAAAAAACTTATCTCCCTGATTTAGAAACCAGTTTGGTTGAAGATCTGGAGACACAAAGAGGCTGCAGATGCTGGAATCTGGAGCAACACACAATCTGCTGGAGGAACTCAGGAGGAAAGGAATTGTCAACGATTCAGGTCGAAACCCTGCGGGCTTCTGAGGAAGTAGAGGCGCTGGTGGGCTTTCTTGGCCGTAGTGTCCATGTGGTTGGACCAGGACAAATTGTCAGTGATATTTACACTGGGCAACTTGGAGCTCTCAAGCATCTCCACCTCAGCATCATCTATACAGAAGGGGCAGCAAGACATGAGAGATGATCGTCTATCTCCTGGGCTGCCCAGCCTGAGTGTGGGTGAACCACATTGGCAGGAATGATTGGAGTATGAAAGAGTCACTTGGCTCGCTGAGTTCCTCCAGCAGATTGTTTGCTGGTTGAAAATCTAATTGATGGCAAATTTTGGGCACTTCTCTGCTGGTGACAATATTTAGGTAAGTTGACCCCAGTAACACGGTGCTGGCAAACACAAAAATCCAAAAAAGAAGCCTGTGATGTTAGCCATTGGCATCTGGGCATTCAGAAATGTGCACAAAATGGTATCACCCTACTTTAATGCGATTTCCAAATTTGCAACATAGTGTTTTTCAGCTATGAATTGAGATGAGGTCCATGTTCTTCATGGGAGCCCTTCATGGAGTGTTGCCAACGGCGGTCTCTGCTGGTGGGAGGACAGCGGTACTGCCAATGCACACTAGCTGTGACAGCACTGTCTCCTCACTGAAACCAGGGTAGACAAAGTCAATCCTTTATGACTCCGTTGCCTTAGGTTGTCTTCCCTGATGTTGCAGTGAGCAGGAAGCTGAGAAGGACGGCACAGACCTTCTGCAGCTGCTTGGAATGATGCCGTGGCAAGGAAATTTATTCAACGTGTACAGAAAACAAATAAAACTGCGGATGCTGGAATCTGAAACAGAACGTGCTGGAAGAACTCAGCCAGTCAAGCAGCAGCTGAGGAAAGAGAAACCTGTTAAATTTTTGTTCTTTCCTCAGAATTAAATTTCATCCTCCACCCACCCAGAATCAGAAGTATCTTCAAACTCTCCATTGTTTCTCGAGGCAGTGTTCTAACTGTATCCTCAGATTCAAAGTCAAAATCGAGTTTATTGTCATGTGCACAAGCACATGAATGCACAGGTGCAATGAAAAACTTACTTGCAGCAGCATCACAGGCACATAGCATCAGATAAGCAGCATTCACAAGAAAAGCATAAATTAAACATAAATTTTACACAATTTTTACAAGAAAGAACACAATTAGAACAAAAAGAAAGTTCATTTTAGAGCAAGGTGGTCATAGTGTTTGCTAAACTGTAGTGATTAGGGTTGTGCAGGTTGGTTCAAGAACTGAATAGTTGAAGGGAAGTAGCTGTTCTTGAACCTGGTGGTGTGGGACTTCAGGCTTCTGTACCTCCTGCCCGATGGCAGCTGCGAGAAGATGGCACGGCCCGGATGGTGGGGACCTTTGATGATGGATGTTGCCTTCTTGAGGCAGCACCTCCTGTATATACTACCAATGGTGGGGAGAGATGTGCCCATGATGTATTGGGCTGAGTCCACTACTCTCTGCAGCTTCTTACGCTCCTGAAGATTCGAATTGCCGTACCTGACCATGATGCAACCAGTCAGGATACTTCCAACAGTGCACCTGCAGAAGTTTGATAGAGTGTTCGGGGACATGCCAAACTATTCAACATGTACGGAAAACAAATAAAACTGCGGATGCTGGAATCTGAAACAAAAACAGAACATGTTGGAAGAACTCAGCCAGTCCAACAGCGTCTGAGGAAAGAGAAACCAGTGAACATTTTGGATTAACAATCCTTCCTCAGAACTGGATTTCATCCTTCACCCACCCAGAATCAGAGGTATCTTCAAACTCTCCATTGTTTATTGAGGCCGGGTTCTAACCGTATCCTGCGATCCACACTCAATACCTTGCATTGGCACATGCACATTCTTAACTTTTCTCTTCAACAGCACCTACTTACTCCTTCTCAAAGCTGTCGTGGCCCCCAGTTCCACTTTAGTTTTTGCCGAACCTGTTGTTGTAACAAGGGACTTCTTTCATTTCTTTCTGGTGTGATTGAATCTGTTTGTTCAATTCTGGTCACCCATTAAGAAAGGATGCGGAGGCTTTGGAGAGGGTGCAGCAGAGATTCACCAGGATGCTGCCTGGATTAGAGAGCATGAGCTATGAGGAGAGGTTGGACAAATTTGGGTTGTTTTCTCTGGAGCATCAGAGGCTGAGGGGAGACCTGATAGAGGTTTATAAGATTATGAGAGGCATTGAAAGACTAGACAGCTGGTGTCTTTTTCCCAGGGTCGAGATGTCTAATACTACAGGGCATGCATTTAAGGTGAGAGGGGGCAAGCTGAAAGGAGATGTGTGTGGGGCAAGTTTTTTTACACAGAGGGGTGGGTGCCTGGAATGCACTGCCAGGGGTGGTAGTGGAGGTAAATATGATAGAGGCGTTTAAGAAGGTCTTAATTAGACGAAGAGGGATATAGACGTTGTGTAGGCAGAAGGGATTAGTTTAGTTAGGCTTTTAATTACCAGCTTAATTAGTTTGGCACAACATCGTGGGCCGAAGGGCCTGTTCCTGTGCTGTACTGTCCTGTGTTCTAATGTAAACTCACCTCCCTCTCGACTTCCAATGACCCCCATTTAAAAGCAGTAGAGATGAAGGGTCGCTGATCCTAAACATTGACTGGTTTCTCTTCCCACATATGTCGGGCATATATGGGGAGATTGGCAGGCAGCCTGGCCATTAGAACCTGCTGTCCGGGCACTTCCTGTCCCGAGAGTGACAGAAATCCATCCCAATCGGATAACAGCAGGCAGTGCAGAAGGGGACACGTTTGATAGGACGAACCCAGGGGCTATCTGCTCTCGCAGGCAGGCGTGCGAGATCCCACATGTCAACGAAATGTAAGTGTATTCTCTCTGGTTGCCTACCCAATCTTTATCTCAGTGTTGCTGAAACCACGGGCTGCTGTACCCAGCCATTAGCACGAGAGCCATTATCACAAGGATTGCATTTGGAATATTGTGAGCAATTTTGGGCCTCATATCTAAGGAAGGATGAGCTGGACCTGGAGACGGTCCAGAGGAGGTTCACAAGAACGATCCCAGGAGTGAAAGGCTTAACGTATGAGGAACGTTTGATGTCTCTGGACCTGTACTCAATGAAGTTCAGAAGGATGGGGGGGGGGGGGATCTCATTGAAACCTACCCGGATACTGAAAGGCCTGAATAGAGAGGATGTTTCCATCAGTAGGAGAGTCGAGGATCCAAGGACACAGCCTCAGAATAAAGGGACGTCCCTTTAAAACTGAGATGAGGAGGAACTTCTTCAGCCAAAGGGTGTTGAATCTGTGGAATTCGTTGCCACAGAGGGCTGTGGGGGCCAAATCATTGGGTGTATTTAAGGCAGAGATTGATAGGTTCTTGATTGGTAAATGGGTTAAGGGTTACGGGGAGAAGGCAGGAGAATGGGGTTGGAAAAAAGGAATCAGCCATGTTTGAATGGTGGAGTGGACTCAATGGGCCAAACGGCCTAATTCTGCTCCTGTGTCTTATGGTCTTATGGATTGTACTGGAGAGGAGGCAGAGAAATTCAGCGGGATGTACAGAGGGACCTTGGAGTCCAAGCTCATAGCTCCCTGAAAATGGTGACATGGGTGTTTAACTTGCTTGCCTTCATAGGCAGGGGTGTTGAGTATAAGAGTTGGGACATCATGTTGCAGCTGTACGAGACATTGGTTAGGCCACACTTGGAAGATTTTATTCAGCTCGAGTCACCACACTGTAGAAAGAATGCAGCAGCACGAGGAAAGAGTGAAGAGAAGATTCACCAGGATGTCGCCTGTTTCTGTGCTGCATGACTCTACGATTCTATGCTCCCCAAGCGTTGAAGCCAATGCAGAGGTCAACTACAGTTCTGATGGTCCTGAGTTCACACTGGATCTCCACCACGTGTTTTCAGAGCACTGAGCCATCTGTATGTGCTAATGCTTGCAACCTGAAAATCAATGTACGATTTGATACAGGCATACCTGTCAACATGACAACTGAACAAACTTTCAACAGTCTCTGCTGTAACTCAGCAAAGAAGTGGCAAGACAGTTCCTTACTGCAAGTTATGGCAGTTTGGGGAACAGAAATTCACTCTTGCAAAATTCACAAATCACCACCAAAAAATTTGAGATATGGAATTAAAAAATCACTTTTATGGAATTTATGTGAAATAAAACTGATAAATGAACATAAAATACATGCAGAGAACTGAACTAGTTTACCAAGGACAACGGTCGCATGCTGCTAGTCCACAGTGGGAAGCCACTTAAGGGATTTGCTTCAGAAGCTGACAAGGCAATCTCTTCAATTGGTACTTGTACAATGATACTTTATCGAACAATGTAACATCCATTTCCATTTAATTAAAACAACCCTTCCTCTTCTCCCTACAATGTAATAGGAATTTCCTTGCCTGTAGACCGTGCACCCACAGAGGCATTACTGTTGAGAGAAAAACTTCCTGTAGGAATGCATCCGCACTTATGACATGGGATTCAATGGGGAAAAAATGGTTCACATTACGGAAAATTGGTTTTCTATTAACGCAGCCCCTCTGTAATGTGGGAGTACACTCTATTCCATCTTTGACAGTACTGGGTATGTTTTCATCGCAAATGATAATCAGATACAAAAGGATCAACACAACATTCTATGCAATCTCAGGTTACTGTGATATTTTTCTGAGTTTAAATGCAGCATAGCTCTTCACATTGTAGAGATCACACATGCAAACCCTACAGCCCACCCCACCAGTCACAGAACACAGAACACTACAGCACAGTACAGGTCCTTTGGCCCACAATGTTGTGCCAACATTTTATCCTGCTCTAAGATCTATCTAACCCTTCACTCCCAAATAGCCCCCTATTTTTCTATCATTCATGTGTCTATCTAAGAGTCTCTTAAATGTCCCTAATGTATCTGCCCCCACAACCTCTGCAGGCAGTGCGTTTCACGAACCCACCACTCTGTGTGTAAAAAACTTACCCCTGACATCCTCCTTATACCTTCCTCCAATCACCTTAAAATTATGTCCCTTCATGTTAGCCATTGTGGCCCTGGGAAAAAGTCTCTGACTGTCCACTCGATCTATGCCTCTTATCATCTTGTGCACCTCTATCAAGTCACCTCTCATCCTCCTTCTCTCCAAAGAGAAAAGCCCGAGCTCGCTCAACCTATCCTCATAAGACATGCTCTCCAATCCAGACAACATCCTGGTAAATCTCCTCTGCACCCTCTCTAAAGCTTCCACATCCTTCAATACTCCAAGTGTAGTCTGACCAGAGTTCTATAGAGCTGCAACATCATCTCGCAACTCTTGAACTCAATACCCCGAGTAATGAAAGCCAACACTCCATATGCCTTCTTAACAACCCTATCAACCTGCATGGCAACCTTGAGGGATCTATGGACGTGGACCCCAAGATCCCTCTGTTCCTCCAAGAAAAGTCACCAAGAAAAGATCGCAGAACAGCACAGCATTACGTGAGTGATGTCTAAAACAATGAGCCTGAGCAAAAATAAAGCTGCAATAAAGCAAAGAATGGAAAACTTGTTGGAATCTGCAGCCCCTCTTGACATACACTGCAATACCTGCAATGCCCTGGTCTAACCACACCTGCCTCTGCTTTTAATTAAGCAGCAGAAAGGGTGGATAATGTAGAAGGATCCTCTCTAGTGTCAATACGGGTGGAAGTTAGGAACAAGAAAGGAGAAGTTACTCTACTGGGGGTATTCTATAGGTGCCTGGTAGCAGTAGGGATAGCGAGGAGCAGATTAGGAGGCAGATTTTGGAAAGATGTGAAAATAACAGGGTTATTATAGTGGGAGACTTCAACTTTCCAAATATTGATTGGCACCTGCTTAGTGCCATAGGTTTAGACGGGGCAGAGTTTGTTAGGTGTGTCCAGGATGGATTCCTGACACAGTATGTTGACAGACCGACTAGAGGGAATGCCATATTAGATCTAGTTTTAGGTAATGAACCAGGTCAGGTGACAGATCTATCGGTGGGTGAGCATTTGGGGGACAGAGACCACTGCTCCATAACCTTTAGAATTGTCATGGACAGGGATAGGAGCAAAGAGGACAGGAAGATATCTAATTGGGGAAAGGCGAATTATGGGGCTATAAGGCGAGAACTTGAGAGTGTAAATTGGGGTGACATTTTTGAGGGGAAATGTACTATAGAGATGTGGTCGATGTTCAGGGATCTCTTGCAGGACGTTAGGGATACATTTGTCCCAGTGAGGCAGAGAAGGAATGGCAGGGTGAAGGAACCATGGGTGACAAGGGAGGTGAAACAACTAGTTAGGAAGAAGAAGGCAGCAGCATACATAAGGTGTAAGCAGCAAGGATCAGACGGGGCTCGTGAGGAATATAGGATAGCAAGGAGGAAACTTAAGAAGGGGCTGAGAGAGTGAAAAGGGGAGATGAAAAGTCTTTGGCGAGTAGGGTTAAGGAGAATCCCAAGGCTTTTTACTCGTACATGAAGAGCAGAAGGATGGCTAGAGTAAAGGTAGGTCCGATTAAAGACAAAGGTGGGAGGATGTGCCTGGAAGCTGTGGAAGTGGGTGAGCTTCTCAATGAATACTTCTATTCAGTATTCACCAAGGAGAGGGGTCTTGATGATGCTGAGGACAGTGTTGGTGAGGGTAATGTTCTAGAGTATGTAGATATCAAGAGAGAGGATGTGTTGGAGCTGTTAGAAAATATTAGGACAGATAAGTTCCTGGGGCCTGACGGAATATTCCCCAGGCTGCTTCGTGAGGCGAGGGAGGAGATTGCTGAACCATTGGCTAGGATCTTTGAGGGGATGGTACCGGAGGATTGGAGGGTGGCGAATGTGGTCCCCTTGTTCAAAAAAGGTAGTAGGGATAGTCCAGGGAATTACAGACCAGTGAGCCTTACGTCTGTGGTGGGCAAGCTGTTGGAAAGAATTCTTAGAGATAGGATCTATGAGCATTTAGAGAATCATGGACTGATTAAGGACAACCAGCATGGATTTGTGAAGGGAAGATCTTGCCTCACTAGCCTGATAGGGTTCTTTGAGGAGGTGACCAGAAAGATTGATGAGGGTAGTGCAGTAGATGTGGTCTACATGGATTTTAGTAAGGCATTTGACAAGGTTCCGCATGGTAGGCTTCTTCAGAAGGTCAGAGGCCAAGGGATCCAGGGAGGCTTGGCCGTGTGGATTCAGAATTGGCTTGCCTGTAGAAAGCAGAGGGTTGTGGTGGAGGGAGTGCATTTGGATTGGAGGGCTGTGACTAGTGGTGTCCCACAGGGATCGGTTCTGGGACCTCTACTTTTTGTGATTTTCTTAATGACTTAGATGAGGGGGTGGAAGGGTGGGTTAGCAAGTTTGCAGATGACACAAAAATCGGTGGTGCTGTGCATAGTGTGGAGGGCTGTCGAAGCTTACAGAGGGATATTGATAGGATACAGAGCTGGGCTGACAAGTGGCAGATGCAGTTCAATCCAGAGAAGTGTGAGGTGGTACACTTTGGAAGGACAAACTCCAAGGCGGAGTACAAGGTAAATGGCAGGATTCTGGGCAGTGTAGAGGAGCAGAGGGATCTGGGGGTTCATATCCACAGATCACTGAAAGTTGCCTCACAGGTGGATAGGGTAGTTAGGAAAGCTTATGGGATGTTAGCTTTCGTAAGTCGTGGGATCGAGTTTAAGAGCCGCAAGGTAATGATGCAGCTTTACAAAACTCTGGTTAGACCACACTTAGAGTACTGTGTCCAGTTCTGGTCGCCTCATTATAGAAAGGATGTGGAGGCATTGGAAAAGGTGCAGAGGAGATTTACCAGGATGCTGCCTGGTTTGGAGAGTATGGATTATGAGGAGAGACTAAAGGAACTAAGGTTTTACTCATTGGAGAGAAGGAGGATGAGGGGAGACATGATAGAGGTGTACAAAATATTAAGAGGAATAGATAGAGTGGACAGCCAGCGCCTCTTTCCCAGGGCACCAATGCTCAATACAAGAGGGCATGGCTTTAAGGTAATGGGGGGGGGGGAGTTCAAGGGATACATCAGAGGGAGGTTTTTCACCCAGAGAGTGGTTGGTGCATGGAATGCGCTGCCTGGGGTGGTGGTGGAGGCTGATACGTTGGGCAAGTTCAAGAGATTGTTAGATGAGCATATGGAGGAATTTAAGATAGAGGGATATGTGGGAGGAAGGGGTTAGATAGTCTTAGAAGTGGTTTGAAGGTTGGCTCAACATGGTGGGCTGAAGGGCCTGTATTGTGCTGTATTGTTCTATGGTTCTATGGTTCTATGTTGCCAGGCAGCCACACTTCCAACTTGCGAACTGTTCGGCTTACGAACGGTTCTCAGGAAGGGAACCCTGTTGCAAAGTTTGGAGGACCTGCCGTTCGATCCTGGTGACTTCGGCAAGCATGCAAAACCTCCTTTGGGTTTCAGACACCAGAAAGCAGCGTCTTGCTGGTCCCACACCAGTGGTAGTGAAGTGGTTTATGCAAACACTAACGGAAGTTATCCATACTCCTCGTGCTTAAGGAGAACAGGGAAGTGAGAATTTTTTTTGTTTGTTTTTTTCATGGAACTATAGAGCATCGGTGCACTCAACAAGAGGAACACCAACAGTTTGCAAACAACTTATCGCTACACAGATGCCCAGCGAGATAGTAGACAAACATCTATGCAAGCATGATGGAGAGAAACACAGATGGTTGCAATTACAGTCTAGGGATACAGTTGTTGTGAAACACGGTAACCTTATTGGCAAACAAGCAGCTCCACATGCTGTTTAGTCACTTGAAGTGACCGCATTCCATGATCACGGCAATGAAGTGGCACACGAACAGGCCGTTCCTCAAAGGACCCAGAAGCACCCCCCACAGTCAGTAAATCCAACGTGGATCCTTTCAGGATCAAAGAAGAAACTGAGTAGTCCCAGATGACGGAACAGCCAACTGCCTCACGTCCATAAATCACTCAGCAAAGCCACTGTCTGAGCAGATATATCAGAACAACCTTGGAACAGACTGATAGCAGGAAAGTCAGAATATTTCCTTTAATTAACATGGGAATTATGGTCACATTGCAATCTTGTTATGGTTAAACTTCTGTGGTACATTTACTTTTTACAAAAACTGTCTGTATTTCCTCTTTAATATTGTACATAGAACAAGCAGGTGTGCCTCTAAACAGCAGTCAGTACTCAGCAGTGACAACGTACATTCAATCCAAGATACAAGACTTACAGCTTACAAAGACTATGGTGCCTTTAATGATCTTTGAATGTCTTAAAATGTTCTTGGATGGCAGATACTTTATGTTAATGTAAGAAACGTTACACGCAGCAAACTTCCACAAAGGGGATAGTGAGCAGATAATTTGGCGATGTGTGTTGAGGGTTTAATGTTGGCTTGGTCACCTGATATGTGATAACTTTCCTGCTTTTCTTCAATGAAGTTATTAATCTTCACCCGAGTGTGTAAAAGATCCATAGACAATGCAGTGGTACATCTGCACTGCACTGGAAAGACCACCTTGACTTTTAAGCTCCAGTTTTAGAGCGGGAAGTTGAGTCACTACTGACAAGAAGTCAGATACTTTCAATTGAGTTATGGCAGTTATAATCTACTCATCTCTTGAACAGGGAAACCCTCTCTCCTCCCTGCCTCTTTGTGGTTTCTGTGTTCTCTTCCCCACTCTCCCCTCTCTGACAGTGCATTAGTCCCTTAAAAGATCTTCCTTGCATTCCCCAGATTATCTTTGTTCTTCCCTGCACCACTATCACTGGTTAACTGCAGCTTCTCTCCCCAGTCCATTCAGGTATCCTTTACTCTCTCTTTCCCCACCTTTTTCTCCCTTCCCAGTCTCATCCCAGCTTCCCAAGGGAAGTGTCTCTCCGTCTCCTTCCAGCAGCATTTAAGTCATTCCATAATTACTGCACATGACCATCAGTGCTCTCAGTGTCACATTAGCCACTGCAGCTTCTGACTAAGCCTTTGGGGCTGGACAAGGTGAATTCATCCATTTGACCAAGGCAAATTCATCCAATCAGCCAAGGTGAGTTCATCCAATCAGCTGAGGTGAATTCATCCAATCGACCGAGGCAAATTCATTCAATCGGCCAAGGTGAATTCATCCAATCAGCTGAGGTGAATTCATCCAATCGGCCAAGGCAAGTTAATCCAGTCAGCCAAGGTGAATTCATCCAATTGGCCAAGGTGAATTCATCCAATCGACCAAGGCAAATTTATCCAATTGGCCAAGGTGAATTCATCCAATGAGCCAAGGTGAGTTCATCCAATCGGCCAAGGTGAATTCATCCAATCAGTTAATCTTCTTTCCTGCTTCAGTCCCAATGTCCAGTAGCCATCAGATTCAGCGCAGTCACACTATCTGTGTGTTTGCTGGTGACCCTGACTGTGCCTCGCAACACGCAATCCTTTCAAATCCTTTCTTGCTGCTCCCTAATCTCTTGTCTGGCTGCTTGGTTCTTTGTCTGTGTTTTCACTGTGTTTTAATTCTGTAGCGATGGAACAATAGATTGGGGCCAGTGATCTGACTTGCTTGGAATGTGAAACAAAATGTTTGAAGGTATGACCTGGATCTTGTGGTTGCCAATCAAATGGTTTTGCTTTTCTGCTAATGACTTCATGGTTCTGAGCGACGATCAAGGTTTCTTTGGGCTGCTGATCCCATGTCTCCTGCATGCCAGTAGCACCGAGTGGTGGATGCAAGGAACCCTGTGTATTTGCTCCTGCAGTGCTGATCTCGTGGCTACTCAGTCAGTGTTTAAACACGTCACTGCAGATCCAGCTTACATAGTTGCTCTAACTGGGACTATCCAAAGAAATGACAGGCCTCAGTAGTTGGAGGTTCTGCAGAGGATTACCAGATAAAGGTGTCTCCTTCTTCACCGTCTTTAAGTTAGCATTATTCTTTCTGTTCCCCATTTTTCCCAGACAATCCCTCAGGATTGAGGATAACCTCCTTCCATTCCATTCTGAGGTAGCTGATGAGGCCAGTGTGGGGACCGTGGACTCTTCCACACATGGGGCGGGAGGTTGCTGATGGGATGGGTGGGTAGTTGGTGAGGTGGTGCACTCCCTCCACTGCTCACATGGGGCCCCTGTGCACTTCTGATCCACAGACTTGAGGTCCTCAACAACGTCCCGAATCATGTTCTCCTCCACTTTGAGTGGTCACGGGCCAGAGGTCCCCAGGAGCCAGTGGGATGTTGCACTTCTTCATGGGAGCTTTACGTACACTCTTGAACCTTCTCTGCCCAGCTGGTGATTTCGGAGCTCAGAACAGGGAGTCTAGTTCAGGGAACTGGTGTCAGGCATACAAACAACAAGGGCCACCCCACAAAACCCACTGATAGTAACCAGCGCCTTGATGCTGGGGGCATTGGTGAGGAGACTGATATTGGTTCCCTTCTCCTTCCAGTGAATTTGGAGGATCTTGTGGAGACAATGTTGGCGATATTTTCCCAGTTCCTCAACGTCCACAAAGCTAAGGTCCTCTACCAACTGTCTCCCCTTCCCTCTTCGCACCATCCTCCCACAACGAAGGTTCATGATATTCTTCACCATCTGACGCTGAGCGGTCTGTCCTCAGCAGAAGCCCCACCTTTGAATTGCTCCCTCCACCACCCACCCCTACCCCTCCTGACATTGGGTAGGGGTCTCGCCCTTCTTCCCTGCCGCCAATCGCGCCACAACCCCTGCCCCTCACCGCCCCCCCCAGCCGACTCTGATCTCATATCTCACCCCCCTACCCTAATACCACCCCCAAACCCCCTCCCTCCCCTCTCTCCTCCGAACCCCCTTCCCCCCTCCCATTACCCTCTTCTGACCCTGCACGTGGCCCCAGCTCCAACCCCTGATATGTCTTCATCATCCCCTCTCAGACGCTGAATGGTCTGTCCTCAGCAGCGGCCTCACTGTTGAACGGTGAAGTCTCTCTTCATGAAGAGGGGAATAGTGAGATGGCTCTCTAACTGTAATAGAGAACAGGGAGGTGTCTTCATAGCAGAGAAGACTACGAGAATCTAGAAGTCTGACGGAGGTAGCCGGATCTAGTTCAATCCCTGCAGAGACCCGTTATCTCCTAAGGCCCACCCACCCCCCTGTTCTCTACTTTTTTTTAATATTCCAAAATAAACTTTATTCATCATAAAAAACAATCTATATACAACAACAAAACAGTGCAAACCTTTACATTCGTGTACGGATCCATCATTGGTGTTACCTTTTTATATAAAAAGACCACAGCACTGATGCCACTCATGTGGCTCCCTGGGGGGCTACCCCAATTCCATATTTACAATATTTAAGGGGCTTCCTCGCCTGACCCCGCCTCTCCCTCTCCTGCGGCAGAAGAACCCTAAACTGTAGTCCTTCCCCACCGAGCCCTTGCATTGGCTGCACCCAGCTTCAGTGCATCCCTCAGCACGTACTCCTGCAGCCTGGAATGGGCCAGTCGGCAGCATGCCCTTACGGACATCTCGCAGTGCTGGGAGACCAACAAGTTTCGGGCAGACCAAGGGGCGTCTTTCATTGAGTTGATGACCTTCCAGCAGCAGTTGATGTCCGCCTCTGTGTGTGTCCCCGGAAACAGCCCATAGGTCAAAGAATCCTCTGCTACGCAGCTGCTGGGGATGAACCGTGACAAGGACCCTTGCATCTTTCGTCACACCCTCCTCGCAAACCCACAGCCCGCAAAGAGGCAGGCAACTGTCTCGTCCCCAGCGCAGTCCTCCTGGGGGCAGCACACACTCCTGCACTGCCACAGAGCTATTTCACTATTCTGTACCACACAAGGCCCTGGCAAATGTGGATCATTTCCCATATCTTGGGATCCACCTCTTAGTGATGACTGCTGAAGTTCACCACCTTCGATGCACCAGCACAACCTTTGGTCAACTGACGAAGAAGGTGTTTGAAGATCGAGACCTCAGGCAAAGACCTCACAATCTAACAGACAGCAGCGATTTCTGCTTCTGAGACCAGGCACAAGCAGGTGAGCCTCCTGCGGCCCTCCGCGCAGTCTCTCGGAGAGCACGTGCTGCCTGCTCGCTGATCCCTTTTTCAGACTTCCTTTCTCTCTTCTCTCCTCTCGGAGTCTGTGAGCCATGAGAATCCAGCCCAGCCCTCTCAGGAGGTTCTTTGGGAAAATACAAACCACTCAACCGTTTAGCCCAGGTTCTCCCCCTTTTATACTTGCAGGCCCTTCCGTCTGAATTGCTACGTCTGTTCCATGTCGAAGGCTGTCATAGTGCCGGTTCACACGACGCCGTCGGTCAGGCCTGTCCAGAGCACCAGGGAGCAGACTCTCCTCTCACCTCTCCTCGCCACTTCTGCGTCCTCTTCTTTCCCGTCAATTCCCCTTCTCCCCACACCCATGGCCTCCCTGACCTCCTGTTTCCCTCCTCGCTGCCCCTCACCTCACCGTTCCTGTCCAGTCTTCTCCTTCACAGTTTATTTCTCCCCTTCTCTCCCCTCGCTCCCCACTCGTTCCTACTCCGTTTCTGCTTATCCGCTCTCCACTCTTCTACCTCTCCTTCTTCCTTCACCCCTCTTCCCCCACCCCCTCCTCGTTCCACTATTTTCCCCCGTCCCTCTTCTTCCCCGCTCCTTCCTTTCCCCACCCCTCTTCACCTTTCCCCCTCTCCCACCCCTCCTGTCCTGCTCCTTTCCCTCAGCACATATCTCCCCTCCACATCTCCCCTTCCCTCTTTCCCACCCTCCCCTCCATTTTTATCTCTGCACCTTCCTTTTTTCTGGTCTTCTGTCTTCCTCTGCGTTCTCTCCAAAACCTCCATTTCATTCCTCCCTCATCTCGCCACTCAACTCCTCCAAGTTCTCTCTCCATTGACGCTTCACTATATCCTCCTCTCTTCTACCCTGTCTCTCTTCTCCTTCTATCTCTTTATGCTCTCCCTCTGTTTTCTCCAGCCCTCTGCTCCTCTCTCCGATCATCCCCTTTCCTCTCCTCCCTGTGTTTCGTCCTTTCTTGATCTTCCTCCTCTCTCTTTCCCTCTCCTAGTGTAGCGGTCAGCGTAACACTTTACAGCGCCAGTGACCCGGGTTCAATTCCGGCCGCTGTCTGTAAGGAGTTTGTACGTTCTCCCCGTGTCTACGTGGGTTTCCTCCGGGTGCTCCGGTTTCCTCCCACATTCCAAAGACATACGGGTTAGGAAGTTGTGGGCATGCTATGTTGGCGCCGGAAGCGTGGCGACACTTGCGGGCTGCCCCCAGAACACTCTACGCAAAGGATGCATTTCACTGTGTGTTTCGATGTACATGTGACTAATAAAGAAATCTTATCTTATCTTACACCTCCTCTAAACTCTCTTGGTTTCAGTCTTTCTCTCTCTCTTTTTACTCACTCCCTCTTTCTCTCACACACTCTCTCTCACACACACACACTCACACTCCCTCTCACACTCTCACTCTCACTCTCACACACACACACTCTCACACTCCCTCTCACACTCTCCCTCTCACTCTCACACACACACACTCTCACACTCCCTCTCGCACACACTCTCTCTTCCCTATCCTTTCTCATGCCCTCCCCTCCTCCTCACACTCCCCATCTTCTCTCATGCTTAAGCCTTTTCCATGTGGAAAAACTCAGGTGAGATAACTAGAGGTTTCTGTTTCTTTTGAAGTTCATTTTTCAAAAATAAGAGGTGGTTTTGAGATATGCTAGTCACTCGGCTTAACAAGCTTCTCTGAGTACATGGTTGATGGCAAAACAAAATGTCTCAACTGGGAAGTTTTAATCAAGACAGTGCCACGTAAAAGATTGGTGCACAAGACAAAAGTTGGTGCAAGTGTGTTAGCATGGACTGAAAACTGAGAAGAGAGAGAGAGTCAGAATAAATGAGACTGGAAAGACGTAACGTGGAGTGCTGCAAGAATCTGTTCTAGGTCCTCATTATTTACCATTTATATCAATGACCTGGAGGAGGGGGCAGAGTGTTGGGTATTCACCGATGACTCGAAAATAGGCGCAGGGCATGTTGCAATGAGCATATTTAGACTCTGCAACAAGACACAGAGAGAGTGAATGAGTGGGTGAAAATGTCACATCAAGTTTTGTGTGGGACTGCATCAGGTTAAGCACTTCGGTAAGGAGGAATTCAAAGGCAGAATATTATCTAAATGGAGGAAGACTTCAGATGAGGGTGGTACAGAGGGATGTAGGTGCTCCTGTACACAAATCTTAAAAAAGTTAGCAGTCAGGTGTAGCAAGTCATGAGGAAGGGAAATGGCATGTTGGCCTTTATCATGAGGAGGTTGGAGATCAGAAATAGGGAAGTATTGTTACAGTTGTGCAGGACACTGGTGAGGCCACACCTGGAGTACTGGGCCCACAGTTATGGTCCCCTTATTTAAAAAAGGATAGACTGGCATTGGAGGCAGTCCAAAAGAGGCCAAGGCTAATGCCTGGGATGAGAAGGTTGTCCTGTCACCAGCAGGTAAAGAAATTAGATATCTTTTCTTCGCCATTTCGAAGAATGAGAAGTGATCTTGTTGATACATGTAAGATCATTGACAGGGGAGACAGTGAGATGTTTCCACTAGTGGGAGAGTCTCGAGTGAGGGGACATGGTTACAAGGTTAGCAGGAGAGTTAGAGAAGTGTCCAGGAATTCTCCAGCCCGGAGGTTTGTGGAGGTAGTGAAAGAGGAGGGAGGTGATATTTGAGATGTTTGAAAGATCCGAGGGCTATGGGGAACTGGTGGACTCCTGCTCCTATTTTGTTATGTCCTTATAATCCATCCCTTTCTTCTCCTGCAGTCACACAGCCGCTACAGAATCACAAAATGGCCATAGCACGGAAGGGAAACATTCAGCTCTGCACCTCATTGTCAACTCTTACGTGAGAGTAACCCATCCAGTCCCACATTACCACTATCTCCATAATACCCTGAAAATTCTTTCCCTTCTCACACCTAACCAGCTCCCTCTTGAGCACTACAGTTGAATCTGCCTCCACTACCACCCCTGGCAGTGCATTCCACATCCTAACCACTTGCAGAGTGAAAGAATTTTCGGTCCGGCTCTTTTGCTGGTCGCCTTCATCACCTTAAGTTTGTCACTTAACAAGAGGGCAATATGCTAGACAGGTGATGTTAGACTGGTGCCACACCAGGGGGTTGCACCAATGTTGTGCATGGCCCTCAGGTGTTACTCTATTCTGCATGGGACCCAAGGCATTGTGTGTGATAAAACAGGCTCAACATCACAATCTCTGTGCAGAGGCTTTTGACCGAGGCTCCTCCACCTCTGCGGATGGAGGAGGTCATGAAGGAAGTTCAGGAGCAGTTCGAGAGTGGGATGATCAGGGAGAGCGGGGGTGAGGGGGGAGTCAGAGAATGGTACAATGGTGCAGCTGGTAGAGCTGCTGCCTCACTGCTCTGGCGACCCCGGTTCGATCCTGACCTCGGGTGCTGTCTGTGTGGAGTTTGCACCTTCTCCCTGCGACCACGCTGGTTGCCCCGGTTTCCTCCCATTTCCTAAAAACATGAAGGTTGGTAGGTTTATTGCCCGCTGTGAATTGCCTTCAGAGTGTGGGTGAGGGGTAGAATCTGAGGAGAATAAAACAGGTTAGAGTAGGATGGGTAACAAACAATCTGCTGGGAAACCAGTGGGTCGAGCAGCATCCGTGGGGGGTGGGGGAGGCCTGGTGCAAGGTGTTGACCCGAAACGTCGACAATTCCTTTCCCCCCACTGAGGCTGTTCGGCCCGCTGAGTTCCTCCAGCAGATTGTTTGTTGCTCCAGATTCCAGCGTCTGTGGTCTTGTGTGTCTCTAGGACGGGATTAGTGGTTGATGGCAGGAATGGACCTGGTGGGCTGAAGGGCCTTTTCCCCGCGCTGTGACTTCCTCTGACGATGATTGTTTTGGAGGAGAACATGGCCACAGAGGAATGGTGGATGGTGATGGTCGGGTGGGCAGATCAGCGGGTGGAAGTTGGTTGCTGGGGATTGTCCATTTGGGAGATGATCGGGTGAGGGGATCTGGGGAGCCCGAGGACATCGGAACGAAGGAGGGGCAGCGACCTGACTGTTTCACAAGACCAGGTAGTAGAACATCCGTGGAAGAAGATAGAACACAGAGCACAGTACAGCACAGGAACAGGAGCTTCGGCCCACCATGTTGTGCCAAACAGATTAAACTAGCAATTAAACACCTAACTAAACTAATCGCTTCTGCCGACACAATCCCTCCATTCTCTGCACATTCATGTGCCTACCTAAGAGCCTTTTAACTGCCTCTATCGTATCTGCCTCCACCACCACCCCTGGCAGTGTATTCCATGCACCCACCATTCTCTGTGTAAAACTTGCCCCGCACATCTCCTTTGAACTTAGCCCCTCTCACCTGCATGTCCTCTAGTATTAGACATTTTGACCCTGGGGAAAAGATACCGGCTGTCTGCACTATCTATGCCCCCCATAATCTTATAAGCCTCTATCAGATCTCTCCTCAGCCTCCGTCGCTCCAGAGAAAACAACCCAAGTTTGTCCAACCTCTCCTTATAGCACATGCCCTCTAATCTAGGCAGCATCCTTCAGCACCCTCTCCAAAGCCTCCACATCCTTCCTGTAATGGGGAGATGCCTCCACGTCCTTCCTGTAATGGGGAGACCAGAACCGAATGCAATACTCCAGATGCAGCCTAACCAAAGTTTTATAAAGCTGTAACATAGCTTCCTTACTCTTGAACTCAGTGCCTCGACTAATAAAGGCCAGTATGTCATATGCCACCTTTACCACCCTATCAACTTGTGTAGCCACTTTCAGGGAGCTATGGACTTGGACCCCAAGATCCCTCTGCACATTGTTAAGGGCCCTCCCTCACACTTGGCCAGATTAAACTCCATCTACCAGTTCTCCTCCCATATCTGCAACTGATCTATATCCCACTGTGACAAGATGGACACGTCCTGCCAACTGCATGGGTAAACTTGGATCCCCATCAAACAACCAACGCAGACCTCAACCCAGCTGTGCAGTATAATTTAGCCCAAGTGGCCTCAAGATCAGTTTTACATCCAGTTTAACCTCTCTGCATTAGCCCAGCGGTCTCTAGGTGTACGCAGGTAATGCACAGGGTGTGTGCCAACTGCTCGTGTTGATACCATCCCACCATCAAAACCTTTTGCTGCATGTTGGACTTCCAAGGCCTCAGGAAATAAGAGAGTCATGGTGTTGTTGGCCTGGCACCACTGTTTAAGGATGGTTTTTGAAAAGGAGCCAGTTTAGTATTTAAGTGAAATCATAGAAGGCGGACGTTTACCCTCTCAGCAGCTGCGTAACCTCTGGTTTGCTAATTGCTGGTTTTAGTAAAAAGGATTTACATTCACATCATGCCTTTCACAACCTCAGGACACCACAAGCATTTTCACAATCAAAGAGCTACTTTGATGTGTGGTCTCTGTTGTAATGTAGAAAATGTGGCTGTCAAATTGCACGCGGCAGGCTCTTACAGAGGGCGACAGATCAACAACCAGGTGGCGTTAGTTGAGGGCAAAGTGTCACCGGGGAGAACTTCTTCAAACCAGTGCTGTGGAATCTTTTAAATACATTTGCAGGAGGCAAATAGGAGCTCAGATAATTGTATCTGAGTATCTCTTCCCTAATGTCTAATACCAGAAGGCATGCATTTAAGGTGAGAGCGGGTAAGTTCAAAGGAGACGTGCGGGGCAAGTTTTTTACACAGAGAAGGGTGGGTGCCTGGAATGCGCTGCCAGGGGTGGTGGTGGAGGCAGATACGTAGGGGCACTCAAGACGCTCTTAGATAAGCATGTGAATGTGATGGAAACAATAGGATATGGACATTGTGTAGGGAGGGATTAGTTTAGTTGGGCATTTTATTACTGATGGAATTGGTTCGGTACAACATTGTGGGCCGAAGGGCCTGTTCTTGTGCTGCACTGTTCTATGTTTTATGACAGTGGCAGCTGTCCCTCAGCACCACCCTAGAAAGTGATCAAGCTTCTGAAACTGGACTTAAATCCACAAAAGACATGCCTGTCAAGCCACACCTGAGGAATTTTGCCATAGCGTCCGGAGTCTTTCCATTTCCATTCACAAGCCCACTAAACCCAGCGCCTGTTGGCAAGTCTGTTCCACTTTATTCCCGCACTCAGTCCGCTGCAGTCCGTAACTTGGTGATGCCAGCGCTCATCCAGAAGCTTTGTAAATGCTGGGAGAGAACCTGTCTGCACAACCTTCTGTGTTCCAGACTGCAACCACCCTCAGGGTGAAAAAATTCTTCAGCTCCCCTCCAAACCTCTTTGCCTTCCCCTAAACCTGTGCCTTCCAGTTTTACAAAGTCAAGGTCAAGTTTAATCTCATATGCAAAAGTCCATGTATGCAATGAAAAACTTACTTGCAGCAGCATCACAGGCACATAGGATCAGATACACAACACAAATCAAACATAAATTATACAAAATTATACACAATTTTTAAAAGAATTAGAACCAAGAAAGAACTAAGTCAATTTTGGAGTGAAACGACCATTGTATTGTTAAACTGCAGTGATTAGGGTTGTGCAGGTTGGTTCAAGAACCAAATGGTTGAAGGGAAGTAGCTGTTCTCGAACTTGGTGGTGTGGGACTTCAGGCTTCTGTAGCTCCTGCCTCTGTCAAGAGGAAATGTTTTCTATCTACTCTACCAAACCGCCCCTGATTTTGCATACCTCCATCAAGCTCAAGCTTATTGTTTCATACACAGGGTATAAATGCCATGAAAATGAGCTTTTTGCAACCGCAGCACAGTACAGGATGAGGACAAACATAAGTTAACATAAAATTAATTAACATAAATTATGCACAATTTACCCATGTACAAAATAAACAATGACACTAATGCAAGATGGAGAGTGAGAAAAAAAATAGTCGGAGGTAGCTTTAAGGTTTTTCAGGTCAGTTCAAGAACCTGACAGCAGTGGGGAAGAAGGTGTTGTTAATGTGGGTCTTCAGACTCCTGGGCCTCCTGCCTGATGGCAGCATCGAGAAGAGGGCATGGCCCGGATGGTGGGGGTCCCTGATGATGGATGCCACCTTCCTGAGACGTCATCTCTTGTAGGCGTCCTCGATGGCGGGGAGGGCTGTGCTTGCGATGGAACTGGCTGAGTCCACCACCCTCTGTAGCCATCACATTCCCCCATTAGTGTCCTCGGCTCTGGCGTGAATTTCCTGAGAGAAGCCACCCCTGGTGAGGCCACTGAGGGCCGTGACGATCGTTCATCTCACAGAAGGACATTCCCACCTCTGCCAGCCTGAACCAGCTGTCAAAGAACTTGAGTGTTTGGGAACATCGAAAGGATTCAAGAACAAGTAAAAATTAAGCATACCGCTAAGAAATGTAAAATCATTAAATGGTAAAAGTGTTTAAAAAAACCTTTAAAATCTAAGTATATTTAAGCTGGATTAATTAAAACAGAAATGGAAAATACCTGCAGTTTACTCCCCTAGGAGTCATTGACCTGAAGGCAGTCACTGAATCTGTGTCGGGTTGCAATGTTGCCAGTTCAATGGGCAGGTTTCCCATGAGGAATCCCGCGCTGAGCCTTGATCAGATGACAGCAGCCATCAGCTGGACAGAACCTCTGCATCCACACAGTCCTGCATTGGAATTCCAAACACTGCAACATCGTGGACGTAAAAACCAGCAGTTGTGTTTGGGCGGCACCCTGGAGCAACTGGTAGAGCCACTACCTCACAGCTCCAGCGACCCGGGTTCGATCCTGACCTTGGGTGCTGTCTGTATGGAGTTTGCACGTTCTCTTCCTGTGTGGATTTCATCCCAAAGACGTGCAGGTTGGAAGGTTAATTGGGCCGTGCAAGTTGCCCCTCTAGTGTGCAGGGTGAGGCGTAGAATCTGAGGGCAAATTGATGGGAACGTGGGGAGAATGGGTTGGACGGAAAATTCGTGGGGGATGGGATTGCTCTGTGAGCTAGCATAGATTCAATGGGCCGAAATGCCATGCCTTTTATGTCATAAGGAAACGTAGAAATAAAAACAGCTGGCTTTTTAGCAGAAACTTGAATACATCCTCAACTCCCTGTCTCGTTCTTTACTGTAGCTTATTATGTAAAAGCACCATGTATTGTGCCAACAAACCACACAGATCAGCCATATAGTTGACCATTTCCATTTCTTTCCCTGACCCCTGGTTCATCATGTGGTCTTACCCTCGAAGGATCGGTCAAGCTGTTGTTTGACTGCTGGGGGTGTACTGTCTGCTATGGCAATGTTCCAGAGCCGGATAACTGTACGGAGTGTCGGAAGGGAATGTGACAACTCAAGGAGGAAAGAGAGGAAACAAATGAGGAAACCTTCTCATTCCATTCTTTGGTAATACCATGGCGAAAAAATATGAAGAAAGCTGTTTATTGTTAGTTCAGTCTTTGATCGCCAATGTACATTGAATCCTTTCCAGGATCCTAATTCCACAAAAAAGAATGGCTGCTATGATATCAAAACCCATGCAAAATTTATGGAATGTCAATTATTCTCTCTGTCTCTCTCTGTCTCTCTCTTTCTCTGTCTCTGTCTCTGCCTCTCTCTCTCTGCCTCTCTGTCTCTGTCTTTCTCTGTCTCTCTCTTTCTCTCTCTGTCTCTGCCTCTCTCTCTCTCTCTGTCTTTCTCACTGTCTCTCTGCCTCTGTCTCTCTGTCTCTCTGCCTCTGTCTCTCTCTCTGTCTCTCTCTTTCTCTCTCTCTGTCTCTGCATCTCTGTCTCTCTGTCCCTGTCTCTCTGTCTGTCTGTCTGTCTGTCCTTCTCATTCTGTCTCTCTGTCTCTCTCTCTCTCTCTGCCTCTCTCTCTGTCTCTCTGTCTCTCTCTTTTTTCTCTTTCTTTGTATCTGTCTTCAGCCCCTTTCTTTTTCTCTGTCTCTCTTGTTCGCTCCCTTTTTCTTTCTCTTTCTTTGGTCTCCCTTTTTTCTCTCTCTCATCCTCCCTTTCTTTCTTTTTCCTTTTCTCCTTCTCTCTCCCTCTCTTTCTTCCTCTCTTTCCCTCTCTCTGTCACTGTCATCCCCATCGCAGATCAGCCCTGCACAGACTTGCTCCCGAGTACCTTCAGTTCTTCGGTCCTTCAGTTCATTCGGTTGATGAAAGGCCTGGCGATAACTGAAGCCAGGGGCAGCGTCGCCTGAGGCCTGAGGTCAGTGCACAGGGCTCTGTGAGTTGGTGAGGCTGCATGTTTGACAACGAATGGGAAATGCACTCCACCGGCTTCAATCCCAAATGACAGAGCTTGCCAAAGACAGGTACTCTGTCTCAGCCTTAGCTTCTTCTCCAGAACTTCTTTGTAATGTGTGCTGCTCTCTAGACGATGAACCATGCCCACTAGTGTCTCAGCAGAAGTACTCTGGCCACTGAGTCAGAAAGTTGTGGGTTTAAATTCCCTTCAGGGAATCGAGCAACTGAACCAGGATTAAACATGTGCAGACAGCAAAATCTTCTAAAGATAACAGGTAATCAAGGGGAAAAACAGAGGGAGGAACTTAGAAGTAATTAATAACAATAAGAGAAAAAGTACAGTTCAAATTAATGTGAGCGAGTGTTGACAAATCCTCTGAACCAGATTTCCCACCTCCTGGCTTTGGAAATGAGATTGTCGGAGAACATAGAACATAGAACATTACAGCACAGTACAGGCCCCTCGGCCCACAATGTCGTGCCGACGTTTTATCCTGCTCTAAGATCTATCTAACCCTTCCCTCCCACATAGTCCCCCATTTCTCTATCATTCATATGTCTATCTAAGTCTCTTAAATGTCCCCAATGTATCTGCCCCCACAACCCCTGCCAGCAGTGTGTTCCACGCACCCACCACACTCTGTGTAAAAAACTTACCCCTGCCATCCTCCTTATACCTTCCTCTAATCACCTTAAAATTATGTCCCCTCGTGTTAGCCATTGTCGCCCTGGGAAAAAGTCTCTGACTGTCCACTCGATCTATGCCTCTTATCATCTTGTTCACCTCTATCAAATCACCTCTCATCCTCCTTCTCTCCAAAGAGAAAAGCCCGAGCTCGCTCAACCTATCCTCATAAGGCATTCTCTCCAATCCAGGCAACATCCTGGTAAATCTCCTCTGCACCCCCTCTAAAGCTTCCACATCCTTCCTGTAATGAGGCGACCAGAACTGAACACAATACTCCAAGTGCGGTCTAACCAGAGTTCTATAGAGCTGCAACATCGCCTTACGGTTGCCGAGGATGTTGCCTGGAATGGAGGTCTATAGTTATAGTGAGGGATTGGATTGGCTGGGTTCCTTCTCATTGCAACGTAGGAGGCTGAGGAGTGTCCTTATAGAGGTTTATAAAATTATGAGGGGCATAGGCAGGATGGATAGAATTGTTTTCCCAGGGCAGGGGACTCTAGAACTAGAGGGCACAGGCTTAAGGTGAGAGGGGAGAAATTTAAAGTCGATTTGAGGGGTGAGTGTTTCATGCCGAACGGGAGGTGGTTATTTCGAATGAGCTTCCAGACGAGGTGGTGGAGGCAGATATGATCACAACATATAGAGGTGTTTGGAAGGGTACGTGGATAAGAAAGGAATGGAAGGACACAGAGCTAATGCTGGAAAATGTGCTGAATGTAGATGGGTATCACTGCCAGCATGGATGTGGTACACCAATAGGGCCCCTTTCTGTGCTGTACAATTCCATGGTTCTATGAGATAAACTGGATGCATTTGTCAACGAGGTGTGTAGAAGTTCCTTCTCTCGGAGGGTAGTGTACCTCTGGAATTCTCTGTCCCCGAGGGTGGAGGGGGGCCGAATCAGGAGATATGTCCAAGGTGACCACAGATAAATATGTGAAAGGTCGAGGAATTGGCGGAACTGGCGCAGAGGAGGAGTTGGGGTTGGAATTGGGATTGGCTTATTATTGTCACATGTACCAAGATGCAGAGAAAAACTTCTGTTTGCGTGCCATCCAGACAGATCATGTCACACGTAAGTATATCGAGGTAGTAAAAAGAAAAGCAGAATGCAGAATATGATGCAACATTTGCAGAGAAAGTGCAGTGCAGGTAGACAAATAAAGTGCAAGGGCCACGTCGAGATCAAGAGTTCATCTTTTAACGTATGAGCGCTCCGTTCAAGAGTCTGACAACAGCGGGATAGAAGCTGTCCTTGAGCCTGGTGGTATGTGCTCTCACGCTTTTGTAGCATCTGCCCAATGGGAGAGAGGAGAAGGGGGAATGTCTGGGGCGGGAGGGGTCCTTGGCTGCTTCCCCAAGGCAGTGGGAAGTGTGGACAGAGTCAATGGAGGCAAGTTGAGGCCAGCAGAGATCAGCCATGATCATACTGAACGGTGGGGCAGACTTGAGACTTGAATGGCCCTACTCCTACTCCTGTTAATTTTGTTTGTTTTGTGTTTTGAAACTGTAGCTGTTTGGAAGGGCAATGATTGCAGTGTGTGTAGGTTGGCCTGAGTAGTGTTCGAAGCAAGATGTTAGTCAGTCTGCTTCAGTTCACTTGGAGGATAAGAAGGGAACTGAACCTGATTACATTATACTTGACCAAACAACAATATTTCCCAGTATATTGGGAACAGCTTGGAAAAATGTGAATTGCACAGCTCTGTACTAGGGAAGCATGCACGCAAGGGGCTGACTCGGGGAGGATGGAAATGGAAACAATTACCAGAAAAGGAGATAAACAAGGGGCTGTCTGTGTTTAGTTCAGCTGATGTAGCTGGCAAGGTTTAGTGCACTTCAAGTGCTGGCAAACAGAAGTGTTATCAACTCCGAACAAAGGGCATCAAGGAGAAATGCTTCCCGGTCACAGGTTAAACACGGCCGGTTATGTTACAGTGTTGGCCTCAGACATAACACAGGAATGTTAAAGAGCAAAGCTCTCCAATCATCACTGGCTAGAGGCAGATGACGCCCCCGCTGCACTTCCCCCTCACACCCCGCCCTCATTAATGCTTGGAGACACAAGAAACTGAAGATGCTGGAATCTGGAGCAACACACCAGGGTCCTGATGCAGGGTTTCGATCCGAAACATCGACCATTCCTTCCCCCCCCCACCCCCGCAGATGCTGCTCGACCTGCAGAGCTCCTCCAGCAGATTGCTTGTTGCATACGATTTTGTTCTATCTTGATGGTTAATCCACATAGTAGCTCAGGGAGGCTCCGTAATTGCAGCTGCCCCGGGCACGTACGCAACAGTAGATGCAAAGCAAAGCTCCACATTTGCTGCACAAATGTTTCCCGGTCCAAACCTCAGGCAAAAATCCTTCAATAGTCCAGCTGAATATTCCAATTACCCAACCAAGCCACCCTGTGGTATCCCTCAGTCAGTTAAAATTACCCATTTTTGTTCTGAATTACAGGCTGGGATTTCTGTGGGTACACAGTAACTAGGCAAATGTCAACTT
Source organism: Pristis pectinata (assembly GCF_009764475.1). Taxonomy (NCBI): domain Eukaryota; kingdom Metazoa; phylum Chordata; class Chondrichthyes; order Rhinopristiformes; family Pristidae; genus Pristis; species Pristis pectinata. The sequence goes on from NC_067424.1 coordinate 36,067,243, forward strand.
CATTTTCCACAAGCCCCGTACAGTTAATGGCTGAGGAACTTCAATAGTTTCCTTGATCCCAGAGGCGAAAGGTCAGCATTCTAACACATTCTTCCTCTGACTTCAATTGTTGGATCAAGGAGTGAAAATAATCCAGCAGTGTTTATGTTCCTAGAGTGAAAAATGAAGGGGATAACTCCTAGCAACTGGTGGTTAATGGCTGGATTGCCTGATGGCTCAGTGCTGGTGCTGGGTTCCATGACAGAATGGAACAGTTGTGTGGCAGCACCTCAGCACCGACTGTAGATGCACAAGGCTCTGCTTTACCCTGCCATCCAAGTTCCATCCCAAGTAAATTCCAACTGACCTTCAAACCCAGAACAGTGACTGCAGTGAATCTCTGAGAACGTGACTCAGTGTAAAAGTTATCTCAAGCCTCTTCAGGTCACTGGTTCGGTTCGCCTGCTTGTCTTCATATCTCATTAAACTCCGAGCTTCCCGACGAGTACTCACGTACTGTTACATTCCTACACTCTATAACCATCTCGCTGCCTCGGAAAGTGGCCGACATAATCAGAGACCCCTCCCACCCTGGATATTCTCTCTCCTCCCCCCTTCCCATCGGGCAGAAGATACAAAGGGTCAAAAACGCGCATCACCAGGCTCAAGACCAGCTTCTATCCCACTGTTATAAGACTCTTGAACGGACCTCTTGTACGTTAAAGATGAACCCTTGACCTCACAATTTACTTCGTCGTGGCCCTTGCACCTTATTGTTTGCCTGCACTGCACTTTCTCTGTAACTGTAACACTTTATTCTGCATTCTGTTATTGCTTTTCCCTTGTACTGCCTCAAAGAACTTTTGAAATGATCTGTATGGATGTCATGCAAAACTAAGTTTTTTGCTGCATTTTATTACATGTGACAATAGTAAACCAATTCCAATTCTATCAGTGTCTGTAGGACCTACAGAGCCACTGTACTGACCCACACAAAGTCTTGTCCTCATTACCAAGTTCCTTTGTGGGTTCACTTCTTCCTTGCTCTGTAATCTTCTCCAGCACAAAAATCGTCTGGAAAGTCCACTACCTGGAAATAGGACAGTTCCCAGAGCTGCAGAGAGATACAGCACAGGCCCATAATGTGTGCACTGGCCACGATGCCACTTTAAACTGCACGTGGTCTGTATCCCTCCATCCCCTGCCTGTTCATGTGCATCTGAAACATTGTCATCATATCTGCTTCCACCACTTCCTCTGGCAGCCTGCTCCAGGCACCTCCTACTCTTTTGTGTCGAAAGCTTGCCTCTTAAGTCTCCTTTAAACGTTCCTCCTCTCACCTTAAAGCTGTGCCCTCCAGTATTTGATGTTTCCACCCTGGGAAAAAGACCCTATCCAGGCCTCTCATCATTTTATATATTTCTATCAGTTTGCCCCCCAGCCTCTGCCATTTCTCCAACCTTTCCTTATAGTAGATAGTCTCTAATCCAGGCAACATCCTGGTGAACCTCTTCTGCACCCTCTCCAAAGCCTCCACATCCTCCCTGCAATGGGGCGACCAGAAATGCACACAGTACTCCAAGTGTGCCCCAACCAAAGTTTTATAACAGTCTCATCAGCTACCCCACTCACCCACACACTAGGGGCGTTAACCTACCAACCCGCACGTCTTTGGGTCGTGGGAGGAAACCGGAGCACCAGGGGGAGACCTACGCGGTCACAGGGAGAAGGTGCAAACTCCACACAGACAGCGCCCGAGGTCATGAGTGTAGAAGGTGTGGAGCTACCTACCTTCACCATGCCTCATGCCAATGAATGCTCTGTCCCTGGAGATCAGCAGAACTGACCCATACACCAGCTCCGCCCTCTTCCTTTGCTAGATGCACGGTCTCAGAAGGCCCCGCCTCTGGCGCCACACCCGCTGCAGAGCATTCCTCAGGGGTGGGGAGGCAGGCACCACATCACTGCACCTGGATGTGGCCAGGGCCCAACAGACGAGAGGTGCACATTGTCTATGCGTGAGCATCAGGCACTGGGCTGCAGTACTAAGGCCAGTCAGATGGAGAGGATAATGCACCAGCCTACTGGAGGATAAGGTCATCCATCAGGCCTGGCTCATAGGACACGGGTGAAGGTTAGACCTGAGAGGACTAGTACAGCTGCAAGTGCAAAAGAGCAGCACAGTGGCACAGCGGGTGGAGCCGCTGCCTCACAGCGCCGGAGACCCGGGTTCGATCCTGACCTCGGGCGCTGTCTGCGTGTGGAGCTTGCACCTTCTCCCAAAGACACGTGGGTTGGTGGGTTAATTAGCCGCTGTAAATTGTCCCTAGCGTGTAGGTGAGGGGTAGAATCCGGGGTGGGGGGTGGGGGTTGATGGGAATGTGAGGAGAATAAAACTTCAATCAGTGTAGGTTAAGTGCAAATGGGTGGTTGATGGTTAGCACGGAATCGGTGGGCCGAAAGGCCTGTTTCCATACTGTATGATGCGATGACCCTAAAATCTAGCAGCCTGGGGGAAGTCTATTTACAAACTCTTTGGATTTTCTGTGGACCAGAAGCACACCCTCTGCCTCGTGGTAGTGCTGTGAAACTCAAGTGCCAGGTGACATTGAAAACCCCTCAGTGCTGAGGCTGAGGGAACAGGTATTGGTCCCATTAAAGCAGTGGCAGAGTCCATCCGAAGCCTTCACGCTTCACTGAAGCCTCAGGCAGCCCCGCTCAGGGCTTTGTCACCCAGGAGCAGGTAGGTCAAAGTCGGGTTTATTGTCGTCTGCACAGGTGCAATGGGAAACTTACTTACAGCAGCATCACAGGCACATAGCATCAGATACACAACACAAATCAAACATAAATTATGCAAAATTATATGAGAAATAACACAATTAGAACAAAAAAGAGTCCATTGCAATGCAAAGTGGTCATCGTGTTGCTATACTGAGGTAGTGATTAGGGTTGTGCAGGTTGGTTCAAGAACCGAATGGTTGAAGGGAAGTAGCTGTTCTTGAACCTGGTGGTGTGGGACTTCAGGCTCCTGTACCTCCTGCCCAATGGTAGCTGCTGGAAGGTGCCCCCCGGGAGCAGACCGCTGTCCTGAAGGGTTGATCACACTGTCGCTGTCGAGGAGCCCCGCAGACTCTGGTTTTTGTGTTTGGGTGGGTTTGGCGACTATGCAATGGGTCACAGCGAATACACAGCTTGTCCTCGGAGAGATCCAATGGCGTTGGAAGTACCGAGCCTTCTCGGGATGTCAGCATCTCTCCCCCTCAACATCTCCCAGTACAGCACCAGTTCTCCGGCCAGGCATAAGAAATAGGCAATCTGTCTCTTCACACCGGCTCCGCCATTCATCAATGATCTTTCATTTCAGTGCCATCTTCCAGCACTCTTCCTCCTACCCCTTAATTCCCCTAATGCCCAGACATCTGTTGATCTGTGTTCAGAACGAACACAACAACGTGGTCTCCACAGGGCAGAGAAGAAATATCTTCTCATCTCAGTCATATACAGCCTGGTGCTTAATGTCAAACTGTGTCCCCCGGACTTGTTTCTTCAGCCAGGGGATACACGTTCCCTGCATCTCACCACTCCAGACCTTTAAGAATTTTGTTAGAATTGGGATCGCCTCTCATCCTTCCAAGCTCAAAAGGATCCGGTCCCAACCTGTGCCCTGTATTCAGTTATCCCAGACTCCCTTAACCTGAGGCAGACTGAGCTTTTCAGGTCCAGAGCTACTTATAGTCAACCATCACACTCTACCTAACGGGAAGCTTACACCAAGCTAGAGTCATAGAGTTATCGAACAGTACAGCACTGAAACAGGCCCTTTGGCCCACCCTGACTATGCTGACCCCAAACATCTATACTAAACCCATTTTCTGCATTAGGACCATATCCTTCTCTTCCTTGCCTATTTTGGCAGGCATGGGAGTGTAGCGGTTAGCATAACACTATTACAGAGCCAGCAACCCAGGTTCAATTCCGGCCACTGTCCGCAAGGAGTTTGTACGTTCTCCCCGTGTCTGCATGAGTTTCCTCTGGGTACTCCGGTTTCCTCCCACATTCCAAAGACGTACGGGTTAAGAAGTTGTGGACATGCTATGTTGGCGCCAGAAGCATGGCGACACTTGCAGGCTGCCCCCTGAACATTCTGTGCAAAAAGATGTATTTCCTTGTGTGTTTCGATGTACATATGACTAATAAAGATATCTTATCTTAAGTGCTTGTCTAGAGTCACAGAGTTGTACAACATGGAAATAGGCCCTTCGGCCCAAATGGTCCATGCAGACTGACATGCCCCATCCAAGCTGGTCCCATTTGCCCACATTTGGCCCATAACCTTCTAAACCTTTCCCATCCACATACCTGTCCCAGTGCCTTTTAAATGTTGTTATTGAACCTGACACAACCACTTACTATGACAGCTCGGTCCACATACATGCCGCCTTCTGTGTAAAAAAGTTGCCCCTCAAGTTCCTACTGAACCTTTCCCCTGTCACCTTAAACCTATGCCCTCTAGTTCTTGATTCCCCAACCCTGGGAAGAAGACTGAGTGCATTCACCCTATCAATGCCCTTCATGATGCCTCTTAAACGTGGCAATTGTATCTGGTTCCACCATCACTTCTGGCAGTGTCTTCCAGAGGTCAACCACTCCCTGCGTAAAAAGAACGTGCCCCTCTGATCCCCTTTGAAACTTCTTGCTCTCACCTTGAATGTATGCCCTCTTGTGTCTGATGGGATTGGAGTGGGTTGTGGGGACTGGTGGGTGGATGTGGAGTGGTGGGGCACAAGTGGGATGACTTCACGGGCCAGCAGGTCCAGTTGGAAGGTTCTGACTCAGATATAACACGGTGGGCTCGTGAGTCCATATCTCTGGGCCTGACACAGGCCCCATTGTTCAGCCATCCCATGCAGTCACCAACTGGGATCATTGATGCAAAGCGTCCTCCGATTTCTGATTAATATAATCTTTCTAAACTAGCCACTTTAATGAACTGCTGATGAGGGGAGAAATAGGCCTTGGAATGATGGAGTGCCACACATTGTGTGACCTTTGCCTGCGCAACCTCTCTCTCTGGGTGTGCGGAGGTCACTGCTTGATTCAAGGTGTGCAAGTTCCTGAAGGAACTTGTCGACAGCCCCCGCTCCACCCCTGCCTCGCCCCCTTCCACAGGGAAACAGAACTGACGTTGGGTCTGTGACATCATCTTGCTTTACGAGTCAAATCTTCCCTTCATCTATTCCGGAGTATCACTCAGGAGGGGCACGTCCTGTGGGACCTGCCCTTGGACCTGAACTGTCAGAGAAAGTCAGATGATAGCATGAAAATCTACAGATGGAGGTGTTCTGATTACTCCTCACTGGTGTTCAAGGTAGAACCAATTGGATGGGTCGGGCTGTGTCTTTCTCATATAACGTTGGGTCACACCTCTATGTTTCCTTCCCCTTAGAGGTCAACTATTTATTTCATTCACGTTGGCAAAATCACCACTGTTCATCTCTCCACAGGGAGCCGTATGTGCAGCCTTTGAAGTGTCTTTGGCTCTTTAACACAAGTTCCATTCACTATCCTGCGCATGGAAGGTGGGCTACAAAGGATGTACAATGGCTTGTGGTCTTCATTACCTCTACTTCTTACAATCCTGTCACTTGCTGCCTCTCGACCTCTCTCCCCTGATCTGATCTAATGCCCCCTTTGTCTTGGTGTCAGGTTTTGACTGGAGGCCCTTCGAGTCATAAAAACAGGTCCCTCAGCCCAACCGGTCTGGGCCAACCAAGATTCCCATCTGAGATAGTCCCATCTGCCTGCGTTTGGCCCATATCCCTCTGAACCTTTCTTATCCATGTACCTGTCCAAGTACCTTCTAAGTGTCGTTAATGTACCTGCCTCAACCACTTCCTCTGGCAGCTCATCCCATATACTGAGCACCTTCTGGGTGAAAAAGTTGCCCCTAAGATTCCTCTTAGATCTCTCCCTTCCACCTTAAACCTACGTCCTCTAGTTCTTGACTCCCTAACCCCAGGAAAAAGACTGCACGCATTCACCCTATCTATTCCCTTCATGATTTTATACACCGCTACAATATCAGCCCTCCTGCTCCAATGTATAAAGTCCCAACCTGCTCAACCTCGCTCCATAACTCAGTCCCTCGAGTCCTGGCAACATCCTTGTAAATCTCCTCTGCACTCTTTGCAGCTTAATGGAAGAGAGTTGTGGACACAGCCCACGGCATCACGGAAACCAGCCTCTCCTTCTTGGACTCTGACTATACCTCTCACTGCCTTGGTGAAGCAGCCAGCATAATCAAAGTCCCCACCCACCCGGGTCATTCTCTCTTCTCTCCTCTGCTATCAGGTAGAAGATACAGGAGCCTGAGGGCACGTACCACCAGACTTCACAGCTTCTACCCCACTGTGATAAGACTATTGAAGGGTTCCCTTATACGATGAGATGGACTCTGACCTCACAATCTACCTCGTTGTGACCTTGCACCTTATTGCATTGCACTTTCTCTGTAGCTGTGACACTTTACTCTGTACTGTTATTGTTTTTACCTGTACTACATCAATGCTCTCTGTACTGACTCAATGTAACTGCACTGTGTAATGAATTGACCTGTACGATCAGTTTGCAAGACAAGTTTTTCACTGTACCTCGGTACAAGTGACAATAATAAACCAATACCAATACATGGTGACCAAAACTGAACACAATATTCCAAAATGTGGCCTCGCTAACATCTTATACAGCTCCAACATAACATCCCAACTTCTATACTCAATAATCTTGACAAAAACACTTAGAAGATTCCCCTGCCCTTCATCTATAGAAACCCATTGGACCCCTTGCATCCAGCTGACAAGAAAGGCTTCACTTGAATAGCTCTTGCAAAAAGTTTCAGTGCATCACTGAAACCTCAGCCTAGATTTCTGTGTTCATCCATTGGGAGTGGAAATGGAAGCCATCGTTTGGTTTAGAGGCCGTAGTGTTTCAAACCAAGCCACACCCTGGCACTTGGCTGCAAAGAAACTGTTCCCCTGCTGAGGGAAACCACCACAGAAAGAAGCATTTAGACAAGGTTGAGAAGGCAATGAATCAAGAACATGTAAGTGGGACCAATGTAGATAAGTACAACGGTCAGCATGGGCATTGTGGGCTGAAGGGTCTGTTTCCATGCTGTACAATTCCATGACTCCATGCACAACCTTAAGAGTTTAGATATTTCCTTCAGAAACGCAACCAGTAAGGTTGAACCCAGAAAATCAAGATACGAGCAGAGCTAAAATAAAGGACAGAAAACAATGAGTATACAGTCCATCAAAACTATTAGCATATCTAATTGCATGGTTGGAATGATCAAGAAATTGATTATAAAGATATTGTACAAAGGTAACACAAGAATCGTGGAGACTTTAATCTACATAAGGACTGGACAAACCAAGTTGGGAAAAGTAACTTGCGGGGTTAGTTTGTGGAATAAATTCAAGTATGTTTTCTGGAATAGTGCATCGAAGAACCAGTGAGGTTGGAGTTTATTTAGATCGAGTATTTTATAACAAGGCAAAGCTAAATACTAATCATAGTAATGAATTTTCTAGAGGATGAGTAATCTTAGAAAAGACTGTGTTTGTTAGTGATGTGGCTATGCCTGAAAATGTAATCTTTAATTTAACAAAACCAGTTGGTGAGATATGAGAAGTTGGGTAAGAAAGCTTAAAAGATTAAAAGATATAGTTGTAGATTGTCAATTGCTAACATTCAAAGAAATACTTCGTAACTCTCGATGAATATATCTTTGCTTTAGGGATAAAAACTCCACTAGAAAACCAGCACAACCATGGCTAACTAAAGATGTCACAATTGCTTGAGGATTTAGAGATGAGTTGCCAAATTGGTAATGACCCTGAGGGTTGGGAGGGTTTCAGTAATCAACAAAAGATGATGAAGAAATTGAAAAATGAAAACATCGTATATGGGCATAAACTAGCAAGCAATATGAAAGTGGGCTCCAAGAGCTTTTGCAAGGATATAAACAAAGGATTAGTTAAAGTAGATGTGGGTCTTGTAGGGGTCTTGTAGAGGTGAGATTATAAAGGAGAATAAGGTCAGGACAGAGATATTTAACAAATATTTTCTTCATAGTAGGAGACTCAACAGTCAAATCAAAAAATAATACTTTCATAAGAGAAGGGAAATGAAAGTAAATTAATGTAAGAATTTAACAAGATTCAAAACAAACAGATCTCAGGCACTGTTGGACCCAACTGTGTCCTAGGGGTTTAAAAAATATGTGAGCTGGGGATAGCAACCACATTAGTTTTGAAATTCTAGGATTCTCTGGGTTCTCAGTTGAGTTCTTCTCCCAGAGGGTGGCAAGGTTCTAGAATTCTCTACTGAAGAGGGTGGTGGAGGCTAATCAATTTGAAGTTTAGAAAGATTAAGTTTTGAAAAGTTGGAGAATTGGGGAGCGTGAAGAGCAGGCACAGGAGAGGGCAGGAGATCTGGGGCAGATCACATTGAATGGTGGGAGAGGATTGAGGTCCAGGTGTCCTACTCCTGCTCCTACTCTCTCCTGTTCCTCTGAATGAAGATCACAAATGAGCTTGTCCTTCTGACATTAACATCGGGGATACTCGCAGGGACATATTATTGGATAGATGGTGAGAGAGCACCAACAAGTGTTCATGAAAAAGATAGACAAGGTTTGACAAATCTAATAGAGTTCTTTGAAGTTATCATTAACCAAGTGCATGAAAGGACACTGGGAAAAGAGATATATCTGGATTTTCAGAAGGCATTTGAAAAAGTTCCACACAATTGTTCATACACATTGTTAGGGTTGATGGGATTGAGGTGAACAAATTAATATTGATTGAGAACTGGCTGATGGATATGAAGAGATCAGGAGTATGCAGATCGTTTTGAGCTGACCCAATATAACTGGTGGGATTCCATTGGAACAAGTGAGTGGAGTTCAACTGCATTGTGTAGCATCAATGACTAAGATGGAATGGACAAATGGGACACATCCGTGTTTGCTGAAGGCAAGAAACAAGGTGGAGAACAATTTGTGACGTGGATGCAAAGCTTCGGCAAAGAGGTGTGGACAGCTGAGTGATCCGGCAGATGTCGCATAGGTGTGCGAGTGGGAAGGGTGGCTGAGTAGAATGATGGAATTCAAATGGATTTGGATGTCCTTGCACACAATTCATGGAAAGCTATAGAAATAAATTGTCATAGAGTGTCATTAAGTCATCCAGCACCAGGGAAAGAAGATGGCATGGTGTTTTTTATTGCTCACAGTTTGGAAAAGGAGAGGATGATTCACTTTAACGAGGGGTTTTGATGACATGTGTTAGTTCCGAGAATGCAATGAAAGTTCACTGGATCAATTCCTGGAAAAGGATGGCAGTTGTATTGGACAGAATCTATCTCTAACCAGTGGAAGAGAGAAGAAAGAGATGTGATCCCATTGAGAAGTTCTTAGCAGGTTTGACATATAAATAATGAGGCATTGTTGTTACTGCTGGCTGCAGACTCTTACACTCAGGGGTCATAGTATCAGGATACTGGGCTGACAAATTGCTGGACTTCAGTCAGTCCCAAACTTCGGGGAGCCCACTGTGAGTCCTAGCCTTAATGAGTAACAGAGGGTCTGTCTCCAGTCTCCACATGGAATCCAGGCTTACTGGTGGAAACGTCTCTCCAATCCCAGCCAGAGACCCCATTCATTTCATATTGATTCTTGGTTTGGAGAGCGGGGTAAAGTAAATGTTTTCTTAAATTATTTTCCTTCAGTTCAGCCATGATCAGCAAGAATTGGTGAGTGCATGACGCACCTCTTCCATCTCCTGAGGTTACTGTTGTCACAGGGTCCAACAGGTTTGATACACTCCACATAACATTAGGAAACACTAAGAGAACTGAATGTGGCAAAGCCCACAGAGCTGCACAACAAGTTGGCTGAGGATCTGTTCTCCAGAGCCAACTCTGACTCCAGCCAACCTGTTCGAGTACCATAGAGTCAAAGGGTCACAGAGTAATGGCACGGTAGGCACGGTGGTCAGGCACAGTAGTGTAGCAGTTAGAGTAACACTATTACAGCACCAGCGACCCTGGTTCAATTCCAGCTGCTGCCTGTAAGGAGTTTGTACGTTCTCCCCATGTCTGCGTGGGTTTCCTCAGGGTGCTCCGGTTTCCTCCCACATTCCAAAGATGTACGGGTTAGGAAGTTGCGGGCACGCTATGTTGGCTCCGGAAGCTTGGCGACACTTGCGGGCTGCCCCCAGAACACTCTACGCAAAAGGTGCATTTCACTGTGTGTTTCCATGTACATGTGACTAATAAAGAAATCTTATCTTATCTCTTATCTTAATACAGCACGGAAACAGGCCCTTCGGCCCAACTCGTCCATGCTGACCAAGATGCCCATCTGAGTTAGTCCCATTTGCCTGTATTTGGCCCATATCCCTCTAAACCTTTCCTATCCATGCAACTCCCCACATGTCTTTTAAATGTTGCTGATGTACCTGCCTCAACCACTTCCTCTGGCAGCTCCTTCCATATACCTACCACCCTCTGCATGAAGAAGTTGCCCCTCAGGTCCGTCTTGGTCTTTCGCCTCTCACTTTAAACCTGTGCCCTCTCGTTTTCAATTCCCTTTCCCTGAGAATACGATGAGATGGACTCTGACCTCATGATCTGTCTTGTTGTGGCCTTGCACCTTATTGCACTGCACTTTCTCTGTAGCTGTGACACTTTTACTCTGTACTGTTATTGTTTTTACCTGTACTACATCAATGCACTCTGTACTAACTCAATGTAACTGCACTGTGTAATGAATTGACCTGTATGATAAGTTTGTAAGACAAGCTTTTCACTGTACCTCGGTACTATAATAAACCAATACCAAAAAGACTGAGTGCATTCACCCTATCTGTGCCCCTCATGATTTTATGCACCTCAATCAGGTCACCTCTCAGTTTCCCATGTTCCAAGGAGTAAAGTCCTAGCCTGTCCAACCTCTCCCTATAACTTGAGTCCTGGCAACATTCACGCATGGAAGTCGATAGGTTGACCTCACAATCTACCTCGTTGTTGTCTTGCACCTTATTGTCTGCCTGCTCTGCACTTCCTGTAACTGTAACACTTTATTCTGCATTCTGTTATTGAGTTCCCTTGTACTACCTCAATGCACTGATGTGATGAAATGATCTGTATGGATGGCATGCAGAACAAAGTTTTTCACTCTACCTCAGTATATGTGACAGTAAACCAATTTAAATCTTCTTTGCAGCTTAATGGTGTCTTTCTTATAACAGGGTGGCCAAAACTGAACACTATATTCCAGGACTGACCTCACCAATGTTTTGTACAACTGCAACATAACATCCCAACTTCTAGACTCAGTGCCCTGACTGATGAAGGCAAGCGTGCCAAACGTGTTCTTCACCACCCTTGTCTACCTGTGGCACCGCTACAGCTACACCATCTACTCAACACTGTGGAAATTTTCCCAGATATGTCCTGTCTTCAATGAGCAAAGCAAGTTTCACAGAGTTAGAGTCATAGAGCAATAATACAGCATGGATATAGGCCCTTTGGCCCAAACAGTCCATGCCGACCATGTCGTCAACCTAGCTAGTCCCAATTTCCTGCGTTCAGCCCACATCCCTCCGGGCCCCGCCCCTCCATACACCTGTCCAAGTGCTTCTTAAATGATACTATTGTACCTGCCTCACCCACTTCCTCTGGCAGCTCGTTCCACACACTCACCACCCTCTGCGTGAAAAAGTTGCCCCTCAGGTCCCTTTTCAACCTTTCCCCTCTCGCCCCTATCACCTCTCAGCCAATCAACAATAAAGCGATGGGTGGCATCAGCCAATCGTGCTGTCAGGTGTCACTTACCGACAACCTGCTCCCTAGCGCTCAGTTTGGGTTTCACCAAACCACCTGGGTCCAGGTCCCATCGCAGTCCTGGTCCGACGAAAACTTTGGGGCTGCATTCCGAGAGCAAGAAGTTGGGAGGCAGCAACATCACTGTGTCTCCCATCTTATGCCAAGGCTGCCAGTGTTGATGCCCAGCTGCCTCGCATGGTTATCCATTGGTCACTGGACGAGTCCTGAAAAATCTCCCAGCACACGCTTCACCTCCAGTTTCAGGCTGGGGTCGAGCCACACCAACAGGCTGGGGCAATAAACAGAGCAGGGAGTACTTGTTCCCATACAGAGGTCAGACGGAAGTGCCGGTGCCCTTCCGTGACATATGGATGCCTGAAGCACAGGGGTTGACCTGACACTTTGATCCCTTTAGATCCGAACCCAATTTCGGATCTTATTGGGTTTCTGGAACATCATTGCCAACGTCAGTTGAGAGATGAATATTGACCACAATCCTGGGAAGAAGTTGATTGCTGTTTTATGTGGATCTAAGAGGGCAGAGGTTCAAAGACTCATCTGAAAAACAGCACCTCAGAAAATGCTGAACCACACTTAAGCACTGAAGCACAGTGCTTATGTTTCTAGAGTGTGGCATTGAGTATGCAACCATACAATTCAAAGGCAAACCTGCTACCACTGATCCACCACTGACACTTGAGGAAACAAACAAAGAACCAGTCAGGAGCTTCCTTCAGGTTCAACCCAGTGCATAACTAGCACAGATGTGAGGGCTGAATTCTTGATCGCTCACATCTGTATTTATAGCTTTTTAATAAACCAACATATTGGGTTGCTTCATGTTTGGCATTTTTAATTGAAAACAGAAGCACTTCCCAGAAGCGGTCCTTTATTGACCTATTATCAAAGCAACAAGGCTTAAACAAGATACGCCAGCTGCGTGCTTGGAAAGAACTGTACCATGAGCAGAAATTACAGGCCTAGTGATTTGCCATGCGGTCTACTTTCATTTGGGTTTCAGATTGCACATCATGAGCTTGGCACCGTGTCTCTGTGCCAGCCGGTTCTGTTTAGCAGCTGCCAGTCACCATCAGTTGTCGGATATTCTTGCACACATTCGTCAGCAGGGACATAGTCAGTAGGTATATACAATGTGGCACATGGACATTAAGGGAGACTGTACAGGCCCTTCTGTAAAGCCATCACATCTTGTCGAAAGTGTCCAGAACCAGACACGCTACTTTAGTTGTAGCTGAACAATGGCTTCCTGTTGCTTGTACTCTAAGCCTCTGTTTATAAAGCACAGGATTCCAGATGTTTTGTCAACCAGTTTCTCAACCTGCCTTATTATTTTCAATGAATATCCACATGTACCCTTCGATATCTCCATCCTTGTACACCTTTTAGACTATATATTGCCTCTTCCCATTCCTCTGACCAAAATGGAGCCCACCACATGCTCAGCAGTGATTTTCCTCTGTCACCTGCCCATCCCTTCCACCAGACCTTTCACTTCATCCCAGCGTGACGCTATTACAGCGCCAGCGACCCGGGTTCAATTCCGGCCGCTGCCTGTAAGGAGTTTGTACGTTCTCCCCATGTGTCTGCATGGGTTTCCTCCGGGTGCTCCGGTTTCTTCCCACATTCCAAAGACGTACGGGTTAGGAAGTTGTGGGCGTGCTCTGTTGGCGCCGGAAGCGTGGCGACACTTGGGGGCTGCCCCCAGAACACTCTACGCAGAAGATGTATTTCACTGTGTGTTTTTTGATGTACATGTGACTAATAAAGATATCTTATCTATCTTATCATCGTTACAGTTTAGCAACACTATGACCACTTTGCACTAAAATGGACTTTTTTTTGTTCTGATTGTGTTCTTTCTTGTAAAAATTGTGTATAATTTATGTTTAATTTATGTTTTTCTTGTGAATGCTGCTTATCTGATGCTATGTGCCTGTGATGCTGCTGCAAGTAAGTTTTTCAATGCACCTGTGCACGCATGTACTTGTGTGTCTGACAATAAACTCGACTTGGACTTCTTGCTGAAGTCTATTACTATCTTCCTCATGGTTCACCACTTCTCCAGTTTTTGGTGCTAGAGCCGCTACCACACAGCTCCAGCAACCTTTCAGCAATCATCCCATCCCTAAGGAATTTTTCCCAGTAGTTTCCCCACCATTAATCGGTCTGTAGTTTCCTTTGTCAATATTTTTATTAATTTTAAATAAGAAGTACAAAATGCATGAAACAAAAGAAAAAAAGAAAATGTTATAAAATAGATTGTATTGAATCACACCAGAAATCACGATGCTTCATATTGATAAACAAAAAAAATCAATTGATATTAAGTTGGAATAATTTTATTATAAAAAAAATCTAACCCCACTACCAAAACCAAAGCTGTTTAGTAACATCCTAAAGACCTAGTAGTATTGGCCAATATCTGTACACTTAGCACCAAATCAGTAATTTTGAAAGATGTTCAGAAAAGGTCCCCATAATATTTGGAAGTTCAGAATAGATCCAGAAATAGAGCAACAGATCTCTAAATTTAGATATGACATAACATCCCGTAACCCTTGAGCATGAGTAGGAGGAATAGTTTCCTTCCATTTAAGCAATACAGCCCTCCTGGCTATAAGAGAAATGAAGGCCAATATGTGTAAGTCGGAAGTCTCCAGAATTGTATCTTTTTCTCCAACAATCCCGAATAATGCAGTTAAAGGATTTGGCTTAAGGCCTGTAGTTTCCTGGCTTATCCCCACTGCCCTTCTTGAATATGAGAAGAGCATTAGCTGCCCTCTAGTCTTCCTGTGCCTCACTGGTGGCTAAAGATGATGCAAAAGTCTCCATCAGAGCCCCAGCGACCTCCTCCCTTCCTTCCCATAATGCCCTGCTGGATTTCCCGAAGCAATCCATACTTGTCCAAATGAATGCATATTCTTTTCCTAACTATTGCTTCTTGAACTGTCCTACCACTGACGTGAAACTGACAGGTCTGTGTATTAACTGGATTTATACTATGTTGAACAATGGCAAAACATGTGTAATTTTCCACTTCTCACATTGCTTCTATAGATGTCAGGAAGGTTGAGGACAAAGCTTCTGTAATTTCATCCCTCAGTAACCCAGGATGCATCCCATCTGGGCCTGGTGATTTATCCACATTAAGTAAAGCAACACTTCCTCTTTATCAATGTTTAAATCACCCACAATCTCACTTAGCGCTTCCTTCTCTGAGACCCCTTGCCTCTCCTTCCTTGCCTCTGGCATATTTTTGGATTCCCTTTTACTGTTTGTCAAGGGGGGGGGGCTAAAAGGGAGATGCTGAGAGGATGTTCTCCTCAGTGTGGGTATCTGGGACAGGGGGCATAGTTTCAGAATAAGAGGGAGATCAGGTGGAATTTCTGCAGGTCGTGATCCTTTGGAATTTTCTATCCCTGAGAGCTGTGGAGTTATCAAATATATTCAAGTAAGATATTGCCAGCTATTTCAATTACAATGGAGTCCAGGGGTCTGGGGAGTGCATGAATGGGCTGTTGAACTGGATCAGCCATGATATTATTAAATGGTGGAGCAGGTTTACTGGCCCTGGAGAGGGTCCAGAGGAGGTTCACAAGAATGATGCCAGGAATGAAAGGCTTAACATATCAGGAGCATTCGATGGCTCTGGGACAGTACTCGATGGAGTTCAGAAGGACAAGGGGCAATCTCATTGAAACTTACTGGATACTGAAAGGCCTGGGTAGAGTGTTTCCATTAGAAGGAGAGTCTAAGATCTGAGGGCACAGCCTCGGAATAAAGGGGCGTCCCTTTAAAACTGAGATGAGTCGGAATTTGTACAGCCAGAGGGTGGTGAATCTGTGGAATTTTTTGCCACAGAGGGCTGTGGAGGCCAAGTCATTGGGTATATGTAGCGTAGCGGTTAGCATAACACTATTACAGTGCCAGTGACCCCGGTTCAATTCCGGCTGCTGTCTATAAGGAGCTTGTACGTTCTCCCCGTGATTGCGTGGGTTTCCTCCGGGTGCTTCAGTTTCCTCCCACATTCCAAAGACGTACGGTTTAGGAAGTTGTGGGCATGCTATGTTGGCGCCGGAAGTGTGGCGACACTTGTGGGCTGCCCCCAGAACACTCTACACAAAGATGCATTTCACTGTGTGTTTCAATGTACATGTGACTAATAAAGGTATCTTACCTTATCTTACTTAAGGCAGAGTTAGGTTCTTGATTGGTAAGAGGGTTAAGGGTTACAGGGAGAATGGGACTGAAGCAAAACCATCAGCTGTGATTGAGTAGTGGAGCAGACTCGATGGGCAGAATGGCCTGATTCTTGGTATTGGAATTGGTTTATTATTGTCACTTGTACCGAGGTGCAGTGAAAAACTTGTCTTGCATACCGATCGTACAGGTCAATTCATTACACAGTGCAGTTACATTGACTTAGTACAGAGTACATTGAGGTAGTACAGGTAAAAACAATAACAGTACAGAGTAAAGTGTCACAGCTACAGAGAAAGTGCAGTGCAATAAGGTGCAAGGTCACAACAAGGTAGATTGTGAGGTCAAGAGTCCATCTCATCATATAAGGGATCCGTTCAACAGTCTTGTCACAGTGGGGTAGAAGCTGTCCTTGAGCCCGGTGGTACGTGCCCTCAGGCTCCTGTATCTTCTGCTCCTATATCTTGGTTTTAGGGTCTGATTGACCTGCTCCTGCTTCTCATGTTTACTGGCCGTCATTTTCTTCCATGTTCCCTCTGAGTAATGAAAGTCAACTTCCACCAAAATTCTGACTCATTTCAAACTTGCTTCTTTTAATAAATTTAAAGGGATTGCTGCAGCTGCCTCATTGGCTTTCTCTTGGGACCATTTGGCGATGCCTTCCATTGGCGATTAAGTGTTTGAAAGACTGATCTTTACTGATTCACCTGATATAGGATTTTGGGCTGTGGTACTACAGTGGTAGAGGCTCACCAGCCCCTCTACTTCCTCAAGAGGCTAAAGAAATTCGGTATGTCCCCTTTGACACTCACCAACTTTTATCGATGCACCATAGAAAGCATCCTATCTGGATGCATCACAACTTGGTACGGCAACTGCTCTGCCCAGGACCGCAAGAAACCGCAGAGAGTTGTGGACACAGCCCAGTGCATCACGGAAACCAACCTCCCCTCCATGGAGTCTGTCTATACCTCCCGCTTTGGTGAAGCAGCCAGCATAATCAAAGACCCCACCCACCCAGGTCATTCTCTCTTCTCTCCTCTCCCATTGGGCAGAAGATACAGGAGCCTGAGGGCACAAACCACCAGGCTCAAGGACAGTTTCTTGGTGATAAGACTATTGAACGGTTCCCTTATATGATAAGATGGACTCTTGACCTCACAATCTACCTTGTTGTGACCTTGCACCTTATTGTCTACCTGCACTGCACTTCCTCTGTAGCTGTGGCACTTTACTCTGTACTGTTATTGTTTTTACCTGTACTACATCAATGCACTCTGTACTAACTCAATGTAACTGCACTGTGTAATGAATTGACCTGTACGAATGGTATGCAAGACAAGTTTTTCACTGTATGTCAGTGCAAGTGACAGTAATAAACCAATACCAATACCAATACACATCAATGTGATAGAAACATGTACAGCACAACACTGAGGGTTAAGAGGTGACGACCAATCAGGATTTTCAGCATTTCTAAGGATGTGCACTGTAGAGAATGTGGTTGGGGAGGATGTGTACCAAGATATTCTGTAGTCTGGAAGTAAATGTTCGTGTGGCTGAAGGCACTTGTCAGTGGAAGTATGAAAGTAGAGCAGAGAAAGTTGGAGCTGTTCGGGGAGAGAAACATTTAAAAAAAGCTGTAACCACGGTTATCGGGTCAGTGAGTGAGTGGGAGCAGTTAGAGAGCGAGAACACAGAGAGAAGAATGTGGGAGCTGTGAAATGCAGAGCAGGAGGACGTGCCCGGCAGGTCAGGCTGGACACCTCCTCCACTCCCAGAGGGACAAAAACAAGAAAAAGGGGAGCACAAAAAAAACCCAAACTGAGCCAATATCACCGACAACCTTGTTTACAGCTGATCCCTGTGGTCACGCCAGTCTTACCCTGTCTGAGACATTCCCCCCCCCCTCCCTCCCTGCAGCTTAACGAGATTCCTTTTGTCTCTGTTGCACTTATAGAATCATAGAGTCTCAGAGCAACACAGCAGGGAATCAGGCCCTTCGGCCCAACTCGTCCATGCTAACCAAGATGCCCATCTAAGCTAGTCCCATTTGCCAGCGTTTGGCCCATATCCCTCTGAACCTTTCCTATCCATGTACCTGTCCAAATGTCTTAAATGTTCCTATTGTGCCGGCCTATACCATTTCCTCTGGCGGTTCGTTCCACATACGCACCACCCTCTGCGTGAAGAAGTTGCCTCTCAAGTTCCTTTTACATTAGGGACATTTAAGAGACTCTTAAATAGACACATGAATGATAAAAAAAATAGAGGGCTATGTGGGAGGGAAGGATTAGATAGATCTTCGAGCAGGATAAAATGTCGGCACAACATTGTGGGCCGAAGGGCCTGTACTGTGCTGTAGTGTTCTATGTTCTAAATCTTTCCCCTCTCACCTCCAACCTATGCTCTTTAATCTTAGATTCCCTTTCCCTGGGAAAAAGACTGAGTGCATTCACCCTATCTATACCCCTCATGATTTTATACGCCTCTATAACGTCACCCTTCAAACTTCTATGCTCCAAGGAATAATGCCCTAACCTGCCTAACCTCTCCCTGTAACTCAGGCCGTCAAGTCCTGGCCACATCTTTTGCACTCTTTCCAGCTCCCCACCATCGAGGACATCTTCAAGAGGCGGTGCCTCAAGAAGGCGGCATCCATCACTACGTACCCTCACCACCCGGGACATGCCCTCTTCTCGTTACCACCATTGGGGAGGAAGTACAGGAGCCTGAAGACCCACACTCAATGTTTCAGGAACAGCTTCTTCCCCTCCACCATCAGATTTCTGAACGGTCCATGAACCCATGAGCACTGCCTTGTTATTCTTCTTTTGCTCTATTTATTTATTTTTGTAACTTATAGTAATTTTTACATCTTTATGTCTTGCACTGTACTGCTGCCGCAAAACAACAAGTTTCACGACATATGTCAGTGATAATAAACCTGATTCTGATTCTGAGCTCAATAACGCCTTTCTGATGAAGGGTCTTTGACCTGAAACATGTTTCTCAGTTTCTCTTCCCACAGATGCTGCCTGACCTGCTGAGTGTTTCCAGCATTCTCTGTCTTTATTTTAGATTTCCACTATCCAGAGGATTTTTGATTTTCCCTCAGCGTTTCAGCAAAATGTCCTGAAAGGTTCTGATGAAAGTTGTAGATGTGTATTGTTGTAGGTTCAGCTTTCAAAGCATGTAAACTGACATCAAAAGAAATTTTAAAAGATGTGCAGTTTTTTTAAATTAATCTTTCAGGACCTGGGTGTTGCTGGCAAGGGCAACATTTGTCAGCAATTCCCAGTTACCCCTGGTACTCCTGGTGGGCTGCAGTCTTTCCTGTGAGGGTGGATTCTTCCTGTGACTGCGTGAGCTTCCTCCCACGTCCCAACGATGTGAAAGTTGGTCGGTTCATTGGCCTCGGAAGGCATTCTGATTGGTTGTATCACAGGCTGGTATGGGAGCTCCAATGCTCAAGAATGCAGAAAGCTACAGAGAGTGGTGGCCTCAGCCAGTTCCATCGCAGGTACAGCTCTCCCCACCATCGAGGACATCCACAAGAGGCGATGTCTCAGGAAGGCGACGTCCGTCATCAGGGACCCCTGCCATTCGGGCTGTGCCCTCTTCTCGATGCTGCCATCAGGCAGGAGGTGTAGGAGCCTGAAGACCCCACACCTCAAGATTCTTTTTCCTCCCTGCATCAGGTTCTTGAACAAACCCGTACGCTACCTTGGACCATATTTCTTTTTTCTCTCTCTCTCAACTTGCACTAATGTGTTTATTTTCTTTATTTTGTTGTGTAAGTTATGCATAATTTATGTTAATTTAAGTTTATGTTAATTTACGGTTGTCATGTCTGTAATGTAATGTGCTACTGCTGCAAAAGGCTAATTTTCATGACAGTTATTCCCTGGGTATGTTTGTCTATGACAATAAACTTGAACTTGGTAGTGTAGCAGTTAGTGTGACACAATTACGGAACCAGCAACCCGGGTTCAATTCCCGTCGCCGTCTGTAAGGAGTTTGTACGTTCTCCCCGTGTCTGCGTGGGTTTCCTCCGGGTGCTCCGGTTTCCTCCCACATTCCAAAGACGTACGGGTCAGGAAGTTGTGGGCATGCTATGTTGGTGCCAGAAGCTTGGCGACACTTGCGGGCTGCCCCCAGAACACTCTGTGCAAAAAGATGCATTTCACTGTGTGTTTCAATGTACATGTGACTAATAAAGAAACTTTATCTTATCTTAAATTCCCCCTAGTGTATGGATGAATAGCTGATGAGAGTTGATGGGTGTATGGGGAAAATAACATGGGTTGGGGTAGGATTGGTGTAAATGGGCACGATAATTGGCATGGTGTGCTGAAGGGCCCGTTTCTGTGCTGTCTGACCCTTTACAACACTTTGACTATGACCCGTGCATATCCCCCGATCTACCTCTTCAGTCAGCTACACTTTAACAATCAGTGTTTGCTCAACAGATCAAGTTATTCAATCTCTTCCTTCAATAATGAACATGGAACGTTCCCCACCAACAGATGTACATTAGTTCCCTCAGCTCCCTCTCTCACTTTTCCAAAGACATGCTGGCAGGTTAAATGGCCACTGTAAATTACCCCTCGTGTCCGTATCCACTGGGAGAATCCTGGGATGCCAATGAGCACGTGTGAAAGAATAGGTTACAACGGAGATATAAGTTGGGGGGATGGGAGGTTTGGATTGCCTTTTAAACTGGAATAGACTTGATAGGCTGAATGGCCTCAATCTGTGCCATTAAGTAGGACATAAAGACAACTGGAAAATATGCAAAGTCATCAGAATAATATGGATCACAATTACAAATGGAGGTTTAAAAACTTTCTCAGAAAGGGTGAGAAGTTTGTGTCCATCCATGATGGTTTCAGGGTTATGAAAGTGTGCAGTAGAGCACAATACGATACAGGGGAATATAGAACAATGGGGTATGGGTTCAGGATGAGGATTGCCAGTATAAACAGAGATGAATACAATGGAGACTCAAGGGAGTGCAGATGCTGGGATCTGGAGCAACACACAATCTGCTGAAGGAACTCAGCAGGTCGAGCAGCATCCGCGGGAAGAACTTGTCAACTTTCCAGGTCAAAACTCTGGAGGGTTTCAACTCAAAAACGTTGACAATTTCTTTCCTCCCACAGATGCTAGTTGACGTGCTGAGTTCCTCCAGCAGGCTGTTTGTTGCAGCCAGCGATTAGGTAGATAGATAGGTAGATACAGTAGATCTCTTTATTAGTCACATGTACATCGAAACACAAAGTGAAATGCATCTTTTGCGCAGAGTGTTCTGGGAGCAGCCCGCAAGTGTCGCCACGCTTCTGGCGCCAACGTAGCACGCCCACAACTTCCTGACCCGTACGTCTTTTGGAATGTGGGAGGAAACCGGAGCACCCGGAGGAAACACAGACAAACACGTACAAACTCCTTACAGACAGCAGCCGGAATTGAATCCGGGTCGCTGGCGCTGTAATAGTGTCACGCTAGCCTGGGGGATTTCTGAGAACATAGAACAATACAGCCCTGGAACAGGCCCTTCAGCTCACGATGTTGTGCTGAATGAGTTAAACTAGTAACTAAACCCCTAATTAAACTAATCCCTTCTGCCTACAGAATGTCCATATCCTTGCACTCTCTGCACATTCATGTGCCTATCTAAGATGCGCAGCTGGTTGAGCTGCTGCCTCGCAGCTCCAGAGACCCGGGTTCGATCCTGACCTCGGGTGCTGTCTGTGTGGAGTTTGCAAGTTGACCCTATGGGTTTTCCCCGGGTGCTCCCAACATCCCAGTGAAGTGCGGGTCGGTAGTTTCATTGGCTGCGGTAAGTTGTCCTCGGTGTAGGCTAATGGCGGAAATAAACAAAGGGATGTTGTTGGACATGTGTGAGAGAGGAAAGGGGTAATAAGCAGAGAGGGATGGCTCCCCTGGCAGCTGGCATGAACATGATGGGTTGAATGGCCTCCATCAGTGTCTTTATAACCAGTGAAGTGACATGCAATTTTTCAATCTGAAGGAACGATTCTCAAATCAAAAGAAATTTGGAACATATTAAAAGGGCACCTGCAATGCTACCATTAAAATCCTGCCATAGAGACTATTGGTCTTGGGGACTGGTCACTCTGAAGAAATGTCACTGAATTTTCCTTCAGCACTGCGACTTCAGGTATGTTACGTTGACCTTGTGCCTTTCTCTGATTTCACACTGGGTTTCCCCAGGACGTCTGGGATGTTACTCTTTCAACCAACCGTAAATACTAACATGGAATAATCATTCAAAATGTCCCCTATTTCCTTATTTTCCCTTGCTACACATACATCACCCCTTTTTAAGGAAGCATCTAGTTTTTCCGAATATAATTGTAAAAAGTATTTGCGGCAACACACAAGGGAGCTGGAGGGACTCAACGGGTCGGGCAGCATCTACAGAGGGAAATGGACAGTCGACGTTTCAGGTCGAGACCCTTCATCGGGACTAGAAAGAAAGAGGGGAGATAGTATAAAAAGGTGGGGGGGAGGGGGTGGAGGAAGGGCCAGCAGGCGATAGGTGGATCCCGGTGGGGGGGCGAGACAGGCAGGTGAGGGAGGGGGGAGAGTGGGAATGATGCAAGAAGCTGGGAGGTGATAGGTGGAAGTGACTAAAGGCTGAAGATGGAATCTGATGGGAGAGGTCAGTGGACCATGGAATAACGGGAAGGAGGTGAGGAGGGGAACCGGAGGGAGGAATGTGTGGGAGATGGGCTGATGGAGAGGGGGGGGAGGGGGAAAGAGATGGGGTGATGGGGCCAGTGGGATAAGGGAAAGAAAAAGTTTAGAGGGGAGTGGTTACGCTAGAGAAATCAATGTTTATGCCATCAGGTTGGAGACTACCAAGACGGAATATGAGAATTATGATAATTTTTGCAAGTTACTTCTTTTCCTCCCTTGTTGTAGCTTTAACTGTCTGTTTTGCCCCAGATTCTGTCTTGTCTTCTCACTCAGTTTTAATCATAGAGACATTCAGCATAGAAACAGGCCCTTCAGCCCACTGAGTCTGTGTTAACTATTAAGCGCCCATTTACACTAATCCTGTACTAATCCCATTTTACTCCCTCCATCAATTCGCTCCAGATTCTGTCACTCACCCACACGCTAGGGGCAATCTACAGTGTCCAATTAATCTAACAACCAGCAGACCTTTGGGATGTGGGTGGAAACCAGAGCACCCAGAAGAAACCCACGCAATCCCAGGGAGAATGTGCAAACTCCACACAGACAGCACCAGAGATCAGGATCGAACCCAGGTCACTGAAGCTGTGAGGCAGCAGGCTCTATTCGCTGAGCTAAAGTGCTGCCCATTGACGGAATCTCTACTGGATTTTCCCTTATTGAAAGTACACTAACTCTTTAAACATGGAGTTTGCTGTCTGCTCAACATTTCTTCCCAATTCCACAGCGTTCAGTTTCTCAAGGCTCCCGTAAGCAGGATGTCATCCAAGAACACGGTGACCCTGGGATTGCCCAACAGCAACCCTTCCATGGTTCTCTGAAGCTCAAAGTGGTTAGTCATGTGTGAACAAGCTTCTGGTTGTGTTGAAAGCCAGCATTGTCTCAGACTGATCCTCTGACATCATCCTTTGATGTGCGTGGCTCATGTCCAAGTGCTGCCCTCGAGATAAAACTAGAAGGCACTTGCCTTCTAGGAATGGGATCCTTTTCCAGGGATGAGACGCCATTGCCAGTCAGCTTGTAATGTCCACAAATCCTGATGGATCCATCCCTGGCCGCTCACGTGATTCAACAGGTTTAATTAATTTCTCTCAGAGAAGCCTAACAACTTGGTATTGGTATTGGTATTGGTATTGGTTTATTATTGTCACTTGTACCGAGGTACAGTGAAAAACTTGTCTTGCATACCGATTGTACAGGTCAATTCATTACACAGTGCAGTTACATTGAGTTAGTATAGAGCGCATTGAGGTGGTACAGGTAAAAACAATAACAGTACAGAGTAAAGTGTCACAGCTACAGAGAAAGTGCAGTGCAATAAGGTGCAAGGTCACAACAAGGTAGATCGTGAGGTCAGAGTTCATCCACTAGTTTTGGTTCCATTGCATTACGTACGGAACTCAGCTTGAAGAAAAATGGTGGAGCGTTTGGATAAACATGAATTTAGGCTTGCCTGCCCCTTCCCCACGTTATCTTTGAAAGCCCCTTCTGTTCTCTTTAGCACCTCCCGTAATGTCCCAACCTTTCCCATCTCAACGTGATGACTGTGCTTCCAATCCAGGGGAATTTCTTTCAGTCGCCTTATCCCTCAGCTTATTTTCACCATCAATGTTGTTTGCAGCAAAGAAATGCCACGGTGTCTTGCAGTATTCCTCCCCTGCATTGACAACTACCCCCTTCCTTTTTATAAACTTCTCCCCACTCTCTCCAAGTCTTTTGAGAAAGAGTTTCTCTTTGGTCCTACCCGAATTTGGAAACAATTATCCTTTGTAGTCAATAACTTCTACCTCAGCATACAAAAAAATGATGGTGATTAAGTTTTGCCCATCAGGAAGTTAATTTGTTTCCTTCAAACCTGCTGAGTGCACATGTCTGCAAACACAGCCCCGACAGTGAGGAACCAAACTGGCATCTGCCAAGGATCTAAACAGTGGCACAAGATAAGTCCCCCAAAGTGGCATGCTGGCTTAGAGGAGAAAGACTAAGTACTACATCCATTCAATTATGACTAAACTACATAAATTCTATACGTTACCACATAGATTCACAAAGTATCATCAATCTCTCAACTTAATCATGTAGTTCTTATCACATAAATGACATTTTGACTCCTCTTGAACAATATTCACTTCAGAAAAGTCCGTGATCTTCTTTGCTCTGTTCCTGGGTGTTGTTCTGAAGTGGTTCTCTCCAATCTTCGAGAGATAATTCCTCAACCAGTACATCTCCAATTTCTCACCAATGTCCCATCAATTCAACTCCAAGCTATTGGAACATCTCGCACACAATCCATGTCAGATAAGTTAATTGTCCCTGAACTGAAGGAACAATTAAAAATCAAACACCTTAATAGGTTTGGAGTCACATGTAGCCCAGACTGAGTAAGGGTGGCTGATTGCAATCCCTGTAGGATATTCCTGAACTAGATGGGTTTTTCCAGCAATGGGGCGGCACAGTGGCGCAGTGGGTTGAGCCGCTGCCTCACAGCTCTAGAGACCAGGGTTCAATCCTTACCTTAGGTGCTGTCCGTGTGGAGTTTGCACGTTCTCCCGGATGCTCCAGTTTCCTCCCACATCCCAAATCATGCGGGTCGATGGGTTAATTGGCTGCGGTAAATTGTTCCCAGTGCATGGGTGAGCGGCAGAATCGGGGGAGAGTTCATGAGACTGAAGGGAAAATTGTAGGATTAGTGTTGATAGGTGGTTGATTGTCAGCATGGACTTGTTGGGCTGGAGGGCCTGTTTCTGTGCTGTATGACTGTAGCAAACTTTTAGTGCCATGGAATCATTACTGAGACTAATTTGTTTTTAAATTACAAATGTATTTAATTACTTGAATTGAAATTCGAGTAAGGAATTTGTAACTTGTTCTGAGTGTTTTAATTGTCTCTCCTCCATTTTCCCCTCCAAGATGGGATGGGCAAGACTTGACCGTGTTCCAAGTCTTCTATTCATGAAAATTTCAGCAGAAGTAAATCATGCCGTGCAGAGTGATGTGTCCTACTGCCTTGGAGAAATGCCACAAGCTGATTTATAGTGGTGGTGTTCGATGAAAGAACTTTAATTTGTTTCTTCACTGCCTCCTGTACCATGTGTACCGGCCTCTTGGCTTCCCTGCTTGAAGCTGGGTGACAAAGAGAGGCAAAACAGCACTTTATCCATTGGTATTCAAGAATAAGCCGAACCATGAGCCATTATCTGAGTCAACGTCTTACACAGTGAGTAGCAGTACCGTGGGCTGTGTTACCATTACTCCCAACAACGCTTCTGTCATTCGCCAGGCTCACACTAACGTTCTGCTCCAGCTGAAATTCCTTCACATTTTTACAGAGATTTTGTCTGCCTGTGTGAACGTTAGATCTGGAGTCAGAAGGGACTTGGACTGAACTTCCACCTCCATTAAATTTGCCTGTTGACGCACCGTCTGGAAACAGACTATTGTGGCATTGATACAACAACCATACAGCCCAATAGTTCCTTTGGGGTTCCAAACTCATAACTCCCACTGTCACCGAATACTGGGCAGAAATGATGTGGTAGCCTCTCTATCACATTGTTAATTGGGACAATGATTGTTGCAAATAAGTTTGCCAATGTTACTTAAGGATATGGCACTATTTCTACTTATTTCTTATTCCTTGTGTGAGCTAATTCTTGAGTATCTTTGCCCTTGCCTTCCATTTCAATAATGTGATGCACCCAGATTGTGGGTGTGGGGAGGGGTGGGATGGGGGAGCGGGGAAATAATTCTCCATCCTTTGGATGATGAAGGGCTCCCGGCCCTTGTCATAACTGCCAAGGTTTTCCGGGTAACCATTCTGGGACTGGCCTCCCATTTTGTCTGGACAAGAGCCAGGCTTTTCCTTTTATCCACACTCAGTTTTGCACGCCCTTCTTTCATTGCCTCATGCTCGAGCCTGACCCGCAAACTTGCCACGATTTATTCATAGAGAAATACAGCACGGAAACTGGCCCTTCGTCCCATCGAGTTTGTGCCAACCATCAACCACCCATTTGCACTAATCCTACACCGACCACATTTTGCTCCCATCAGCTCCCCACCCCCCAGATTCTACCACTCACTGACACCTGAGGGGAACTTTACAGTGGCCAGCTGACCTGCCAAGCCGTGCACCTTTGGAATATGGGAGAAAACCAGAGCACCCGGGAGAAGCCTACACACAGTCATAGGGAGAATGTGCAAACTCCAAACACACACACACACACACACACACACACACACACAGCACCCGAGGTCAGGATCGAACCGGGGTCTCTGGAGCTGTGAGGCAGGGGGCTGTACCCGCTGTGCCACCCTGTCGCCTTCTTCTGCAACGGCAGCCAAGCAGATTCTCAATGGAATACTTGCAGAATGGATTCCAACCCGCGCAGTCGCGTCGTTTCTTGATGACCTCTTTGATTTCTGTTGCTTTTGGGAGTTTGTGATCATTTTCCTTTCCATCCTTGTCGCCAGTGTGAAGTCTGTGGTCTCCGTGGAGTCCTTACCCTATAATGCAGAATGTGCAGACTGATGCACGCCAGACACAAAGAGTTCACAGACTCACACAGCACAGAAATAGGCCCTTCAGCCCATCATGATATGACCATCAATTATCTGACAATATTAATCCCATTCTCCAGCATAACCATTATGCCTTGGTAATTCAAATGTCCATCTCGATAGTTCCAGATTCCAACCACCCCCTGGCTGAAAATGTTCTTCCTCAGATCCCCTCAAAGCCTATTATTCAATCTCAACCTATGCCCTCTGGTTCACATGTCGTTTGTTCGTTGAGTGTCTCTGGAGCTTCCAATACACAGTGTCGCAATGAGTCACATGACACAATCCTTAAAGGACAACAACCTTCATAGAATTATCTCCTTTGTTCATTTAGGATAAGGCACACAAGACCCAGACTAGGTAAGGATGATTTTGTTCCGCAATCATCCAGATTGTTTTCTATGACAATCTGGTAGTTTCTTGGCTATTGTTACTGAGACTGGCTTTCTTTTTGTTGCAGATTTATTTAATTAGTGGAATTTAAATTCCCCAACTGCCATGGTGGGATTTGAACTTGGTCTCTGATCAAAGGTCCAGAGTTCTGGCTGCTTGTCAGTCCAGTAAAGCAACCACAGCCCTACCATACTGCAAAGCCAGTATTACATATGCTTTTATTTATTTACTCGTTCAGTCACTGGGTGTGGACACCACTGACAATGCCAGCATTTATCGTCCATCCCTGATTGACCCCTGACCTGCAGGGTGCAGTGAGAGTTGACCACATTGGTGGGTCTGGAGTCACATCAAGGACGGAACAGGTAAGGATGGTAGATTTCCCTCCATGACATTAGTGAACAAGTTGGTGTTTTTATGAACACTATTCCCAATTCCAGCTGCTTTAAGATTCCAGATTTATTTAATTACTTAAATCTAAGTTTCCCTGCTGAGTTGGTGGGATTCGAATTTGCGTCTCTGAATCAATGATCAAGAACTCTGGCTGTTAGTCCTATACCTTAACCACTATGCTACTGTGCCTTACCACAGTGGAGATAGCCATAGAGTCATACAGCACAGAAACAGGCCCTTCAGCCCAACTGGTCCATGCTAATCAAGATTCCCATCTAAACTAGTTCCATTTGCCTGTGTTTGGCCCATACCCCTCTAAACCTTTCCTTTCTGTGTAGGCACGGTAGTGTAGCGGGCAGGCACGGTAGTGTAGCGGTTAGCGTAACGCTTTACAGTGCCAGCGACCTGCGTTCAATTCTGGCCACTGTCTGTAAGGAGTTTGTACATTCTCCCCGTGTCTGCGTGGGTTTCCTCTGGGTGCTCCGGTTTCCTCCCACATTCCAAAGACGTACGGGTTAGGCAGTTGTGGCCATGCTATGTTGGCACCAGAAGCATGGCGACACTTGCGGGCTGCCCCCAGAACACTCTGCGCAAAAGATGCATTTCACTGTGTGTTTCAATGTACATGTGACTAATAACGATACCTTGTCTCTTATCTTAATACGGCACAGAAACAGGCCCTTCGACCTTATCTTACCTGTCCAAATACCTTTTAAATGTTGTTAATGTACCTGCCTCAACCACTTCCTCTGGCAGCTCGCTCCATATACTGACCACCCTCTGGGTGAAAAATTTACTCTTCAGGTTCCTATTAAATCTCTCAGCTTAAACCTATGCCCTCTAGTTCTTGATACCCCGATAGTGAGATCTCGCCATCTCTTCTCTATGGCAGATATAATGGGGCAAACCATCACCACAACACCAGCACTAATACTGGGCCGTGCACTGTTATCACAATGGAGGTCCCAGTGCTGGCGTCTGCTTGAGGTCATGGTGGAACCTTCCACCCAGCCCTCGCCAGCTGCAGCCTCTCCAGTACTGCTCCCATAGACACCTCAGGGAGCCCAACAGGGAAGGCATCCCAGTTTTCCAGCTGGGAAATCCACCTCTCTGCCTCAAATGGCTCGCACCTGGAAATCCCTGTTTAAAGGAATTGGTGGGGGGAGGTTGGTGGCATATCATCTGAACTAAAAGAAAATGCCAAGAGGCACTCAGCAGGTCGGGAAGAGAAACGGAGCTAACGTTTCAGGTCGAAGACCCTTTCATCAGAGCTGAATGGGGTCACCGTCTCCTGGGGTGGTTGGAAAATGATAATGGGGAAGGGCAGAGTCACCACGGAGACACAAGAGACAGCAGATGCTGGAAATCTGGAGCAACAGACAACACGCTGGAGAAACTCAACGGGTCAGGCAGCATCTGTGGAGGGAAATGGACAGTCAAATGTTAGAGGTCGCAACCCCTCACACGGACTGAACGATAGTGGGGAGATGGCCGGTATAAGGAGGAGAAGGGAAGGGGCGGAGCAAGAGCTGGCAGGTGATAGGTGGATCCAGGTGAGGAGGGGTGATAGGCAGATGGGGGAGAGTGGGAACAGTGTCAGAAGCTGGGAGGTGATAGGTGGAGGCAACAACGGGCTGAAGATGATGGAATCTGATAGGAGAGGAAGGTGGAGCGTGGAGTCAAGAGGTGGAGGTGGGGAGGGCAGGTGGGAACAGAGGGGGAGGGGAAGCAACATGAATTAATGAAAGGCAAGTCATCATTGACAAACCTGCTGGGATTTGTTGAGATTGCAAGCAGCGGAATAGATAAAGAGGCAACCAGTGGATGCGATGTATCTGGACCCTCAGAAGGACAAAGTCACCACATGAGGTCATTATAAAAAACTAGAGTGCGCAGTATTGGGGTACTATACTGGTGTTGATTGAAGGCTGGTTAATGGAAAACAGAGTAGGAATTAACGTCATGTTCAGATTGGGAGATTGTGATGAGTGGGGTGCTAGGTTCACCATCTACTACAATGGTTTGGATGAGGGCACTGGGTGCAATGCATCCAGGTTTGGTGATGATACAAAGCTGGGCAGCAGTTTGGGTTCTGAGGAGCATGCAGAGAAGCTTCAGGACGATATCGACAGAATAAAGGAATGGGCAAAAACTAGCCACATGGAAGATAATGCGGAAATATGTGAGGTTATCTAATTTGGTATTAAAAGAAAGGGAAGCTGGGGTACTTACATGGTGAGAGATTGAAAGGTTGTTGGTGTTCAGAGGGACCTGGGTGTCCTTGTATATGCATCACTGATGGTTAACATGCAGGTACAGCCACCAATTAGGATGACAGACAGTACATTGGCCTTTGTTGTAAAGGGATTTGAATATAAGAGCCAGCAGGAGAAAGGTTATGAATTAATTTATCTGCTAACCTCACCGGTGTGTACATACACAGGGGAAACGAGGCAATGAAATCTGCCTTGTCTTTAAAAATAGAGCTGCAAGTGAGTGTTGTACGATAAAGATGATCTCTATATCTCGCAATCTACCTCGTCGTGGCCCTTGCACTGTATTTGTCTGCCTGCAATGCACTTTCTCTGTAACCGTAACACAATATTCTGTTATTGCTTTTAGCTTTGTACTACCTCAATGCATGGAATGATCTGTATGGCCAGCAATGCAAAACAAAGCTTTTCACCGTATCTTGGTACATGTGACAATAATAAACCAACTCGGTGTAAAACGACCAGAAGAAGGACTTCTGAGGGAGTATCACCCTTCCACGTGCAGCCATTGGCTCCATTCTGTTGGATCTTCCAGCAGACTCTTGTGCAGCGACCATTGCATTAACAGAACTTCTGACCTTCCTCACCTCAAGGACACCTCGCACTTTTTCATGTCTCGGACCAGTGACGTAGAGCCCTGGTGAGGTCACAACAGGAATA
This sequence comes from Pristis pectinata, assembly GCF_009764475.1. NCBI lineage: Eukaryota > Metazoa > Chordata > Chondrichthyes > Rhinopristiformes > Pristidae > Pristis > Pristis pectinata. Next base: position 36,098,346 of record NC_067424.1, read on the forward strand.
TTGTGTATAGGTCTGGATGTAAGGTTGCAGTTCTGGCAGATGGTCACGAAGAACAGAACAGCGGTGGCCATTGTTACACCATGTGGAGATGGTGAGGGAATGTCTACCTGGTGAAGGGAGCGTGGTGAAGTTAGGTGGCTCTTTGTCATGGTAGTTGAAGATAGCATGCAGACCCTGGCACCAGCTGAGCCTGAGGAATATCCACCCGGAGAAGAGTGTCTGGCTTGGGCATCAAAGAAATACGAACAACTAATCCCTCCACAATCCTACCTTTGTTTTACCACTTGCTTCCAGATCAATTTTTAAAGGCGTCTGATTTCATTGCCTCATTTCCCCGGTGTGAGGTTTGCAGATAAATTAATTCATGACCTTTTCCTGCTGCTTTACAGTGGAAATAACCATCGGCCCAACGTTGACTGTCTCTACTACCCAGTTGCTCCCTGCTTCAACCCATTTTCATACTTATCCTAAATCAACCCTCAGTTGCAACAAGGATTCCAAATCTTCCAAAGCAAAACAGTTTTTATTATGTTTATGATTTAATGTTAGAAATATCTATTAGGATAGATAAGTCCCCAGGGCCGGATGGGATAAACCCCAGGTTATTACGGGGAATGAAGGAAGAGATTGCTGGGGCATTGGCGATGATCTTTGTGTCTGCCCTGGCCACAGGAGTGGTACCAGAGGATTGGAGGATGGTAAATGTTGTTCTGTTGTTTGAGAAAGGTAACAGGGATAATCTTGGGAATTATAGACCAGTAAGTCTTACGTCAGTGGTGCACAAGCTATCGGAGAGGATTCTTAGGGACAGGATTTATGAGAATAGTCTTAGTAGGGATAGTCAGCATGGCTTTGTGAGGGACAGGTCAAGCCTTATGAGCCTAATTGAGTTTTTCAAGGAGGTGACAAAACAAATTGGTGAAGGTAGAGCAGTGGATGTGGTGTATATGGACTGTAGTAAGGCGTTTGACAAGGTTCCCCATGGTAGCCTCATCCAGAAAGTCATGAGGCATGAGATCCATGGAAACTTGGCCGCATGGATTCGGAATTGGCTTGCCCACAGAAGACAGAGGGTGGTGGTAGATGGAGCGTATTCCGCCTGAAGGTCGGTGACCAGTGGTGTTCAGCAGGGATCTGTTCTGGGACCCCTGCTCTTTGTGATTTTTATAAATGACTTGGTTGAAGAAGTGGAGGGGTGGGTTAGTAAGTTTACAGATGACACAAAGGTTGGTGGTTTTGTGGATAGTGCAGAAGGTTGTCATAGGTTACAATTGGATATAGACAGGATGCAGAGCTAGGCGGAGAAGTGGCAGATGGAGTTCAATCCCGAAAAGTGTGAAGTGATTCCCTGGAAGATCGAACTTGAAGGTGGAGTACAAGGTTGATGGCAGGATTTTTAGCAGTGTGGAGGAACAGAGGAATCTTGGGGTCCAAGTCCATAGATCCCTCAAAGTTGCCATGCAAGTTGATTGGGCGGTTAAGAAGGTGTATGGTGTGCTGGCCTTCATTAGTCGGGGGACTGAGTTCAAGAGCCACAAGGTGACGTTGCAGCTCTATAAAACTCCGGTTAGACCACACTTAGAGTATTGTGTTCAGTTCTGGTCACCACATTATAGGAAGGATGCGGAAGCTTTGGAGAGGGTGCAGAGGAGATTTACCAGGATGCTGCCTGGATTAGAGAACATGTCTTATAAGGAAAGGTCGAGCGAGCTAGGGCTTTTGTCTTTGGAGCGGTGCAGGATGAGAGGTGACTTGATAGAGGTGTATAAGATTATGAGAGGCATAGATCGAGTGGACAGCCAGCACCTTTTTCCCAGGGCAGAAATGGCCAATACCAAAGGACATCCATTTAAGATGAGTGGAGGAAAGTTTAGGGGAAATGTCAGAGGTAGGTCTTTTTCACACAGAGAGTGATGGGTGCCTAGAATGCACTGCCGGGGGTGGTGGTGGAGGCTGATACAATAGGGGCATTTAGGAGACTCCTAGACAAGCACATGGATGTAAGAAAAATGGAAGGTATGGGCTGTATTAGAGGGAAGGGTTAGACTGATGATGGAGTATGTTTATATAGGTCAGCACAACATCGTGGGCTGAAGGTCCTGTACTGTGCTATACTGTTCTATGTTTGATGTTTTCACACAGGGCACATCGCACAAGGTCTCCTCACCTTTGTTAGATCTAAAATTCCTGTACACCAATTTCCTGTTGATGCATTTTCTTGAACGCCAATCTGACAGTCATCCAAAACAATATCATATTGGTAATAACCATTCCTTCCTTCAGCCTTGCTTCTCATCAGCATGAATTTGGATAACACAGGGAGTAACATGGTCCATACTGCAATCTGCCAGTCTTCATCTGGATCTCAGTGCACCCTGAAGGTTTCACAAACGTTGTACCTTTAAATTGGACAGCGCATAGGGAGGAATGTTGAAGCTGTGTTGTTGGTTATCTCCACCCATTCACACTGGTACAGGCTGGAGATGGCATTTAATTGCAATCATTGCAAAAAGAAAAGCCATTGCACATTTTTGAGTACACAACACCGAATTTATCTTGCTCAAAATGATTTGTAGTTGAACGCCAAACCATTCCTAATTGGCATTTGGTCTCTTGGAAAACAGCAGTGAAATCCTATGCCTTCAGTAAAAAAAAAGCACTATCTGTGCCTAGAAATTCATTTCCTTCCTAAAAGGAGTATGAAAGCAGTTCTGACAAAAGTTAAGGGAGTAAGAGGTTTAGTGGGAGATATAAGGAGGGATTTTTTTACCCAGAGGGTATTTGGAACCTGGAACACACTGCTTGGGAGGGTGGTGGAGGCAGAGACTCTCACAACATTTATTAAGGATCTCGACGAGCGCTTGAATCACCGAGGCATAGAAGGCTACGGAACAAGTGCTGTTCCGTTGTAGGCCGTATCTCAAACAGCGATGAGTCGGAGTGCAGGAAGGAGATAGAGAGCTTAGTGGAATGGTGTCATGACAACAACCTTTCCCTCAATGTCAACAAAACAAAAGAGCTGGTCATTGACTTCAGGAAAGAGGGTGGTGTACATGCATCTGTCTACATCAATGATGCTGAGTTCGAGAGGATTGAGAGCTTCAAGTTCCTGGGAGTGAACATCACCAACAGCCTGTCCTGGTCAAATCATGTAGATGCCACGGCCAAGAAAGCTCACCAGTGCCTCTACGTCCTCAGGAGGCTAAAGAAATTTGGTTTGTCCCCTTTGACTCTCACCAACTTTTACCGATGCACCATAGAAAGCATCCTATCTGGATGTATCACGGCTTGGTATGGCAACTGCTCTGCCCAGGACCGCAAGAAACTGCAGAGTTGTGGACACAGCCCAGCGCATCACCGACACCAGCCTCCCCTCCTTGGACTCTGTCTATACCTCTCATTGTCTTGGTGAAGCAGCCAGCATAATCAAAGACCCCACCCACCCGGGACATTCTCTCTTCTCTCCTCTTCCATCGGGTAGAAGATACAGGAGCCTGAGGGCACATACCACCAGACTTAAGGACAGCTTCTACCCCACCGTGATAAGACTATTGAACGGTTCCCTTATACAATGAGATGGACTCTGACCTCACGATCTACCTTGTTGTGACCTTGCACCTTATTGCACGGCATTTTCTCTGCAGCTGTGACACTTTGCTCTGTACTGTTATTGTTTTTACCTGTACTACCTCAATGCACTCTGTACTAACTCAATGTAACTGCACTGTGTAATGAATTGACCTGTACGATCAGTTTGTAAGACAAGCTTTTCACTGTACCTCGGTACAAGTGACAATAATATACCAATACCAATACCAATACCAATAGGGATTAGTATAGGTGGGTGCTTGAAGGTCAACATGGACAAGGATCAGCAGCTCCTATGCGGAACGTCTCTATGACAACCAGTATACAGCAACCAATTCTGGTCGCCATGCTCAAGAGATCGGGTGACACCCTCAGAGAGGGTGAAGCAGAACTTTGCTATCACACTGCCAAGGTTAGAGTGAGGAAGTCAGGGACACTCTCTTCCAGCAAAGAGCGTGGAGAGGAAATTTGATAGTGGTGGATAAGTTGATGACGGGTTTAGGGAAAGTAATTGGCAAGAAGTTGTGATAATTAGTGGTTGGTTCAAGCACTGGGGGTGTAGATTCATGGTCAGGGGAAAGTGAATATGGCAAGGACAGCTTTGATAAGCAGAGTGTTGTGATCTGAAGAGGTAATCAAAGGGAGATTGGATTGGCAATTGAAGGGCAATAATTTTCAGGGCCACATGAAAGAGGGAGGGAATGAGACTGAGAAGAAAGTTCCACCAGAGACCTGGATGGACCACTCCTTTTGGTTTCTCAGTGGTGGGGGCCCATGCCAGATTTCCCCAAGGAAACACCCTCCTGGACAGACTGTGAGGCAGCGATTCACCCTGAAGGTTTCGCACACCCCGTAACATCCACCACTTCCTGCACACACATTTGCAAATCATATACACACTGTCACTGTCAGTACAGTGTCCTATTCAATCAGTTGCTGGCACTTCACACCGCAACCATACTGAAACTATTAAAGATTTCATGGACGTTACATGGCTTAGAACAGAGGCAGTTTTGTCTCTCTCCCAGGCTGCAGCACCCAAATTAGTTCTTAGTCTCAGCAGATATTTCAACACTGTACTACCGCTGGATATCAGAGGAAACCCTGCCTCCATTATCTGCCCATGAACCAATTAACATCTAACATCAAGGGATCATTCAGGATCTCAATGGTAGCAGCCGATGTACATGCTTCTGAAAGACCCTGGGGTGAGCCACTGGCCCCTTGACATGGTGTGCTGGATAGTGCAAGAAGTACTGACAAAGGGGCTTGACAATGTGTCCTAAAGTATTGAGACTGCTGAGGTGCTGACCTGGGCAAGGGATGGAGATACAGTGGGAGATGTGACCTGTTCTGTTGAAACATTGAATTCTCCAATTTAATATAACCCACACTCCCTGTGTTCCTTTCCCACTGCGATTGGTTCACCGAAGTTCTCCCTTTATTTACCTTTTCCATTTCATCACGCTCCCCCACCTGGCCCCGTCTACCTCATAGAACAGTACAGCACAGGAACCGGCCCTTTGGCCCATAATGTCTGTGCCGACCATTATGCCAAATTGAACTAATCCCATCTACTTGCACGTGATCCGTATCCCTCCACTCCCCATTCACGTGCCTATCTGAATGTCTTTTAAACTCTATGATCATATCTGCTTCTACTACCGCCCTTGCAGCCCGTTCCAGGCACCTGCCACTCTTTATGTAAAAAAAAACCTGCCCCGCACATCTCTTTTAAACTTGGCCCCTTTCACCATGAAGCTATGTTCTTGAGTATTTGACATTAATACTCTGGGAAAAAGACTCTACCAACCCTATCTGTGCCTCTCGTAATTTTATTATTCCATCTGGTCTCGCCTCAGCCTCCAGTGCTCCAGAGAAAAAAGCCCAGGTTTTGTCCAACTTCTCTTTATAACTCATGCCCTCTAATGCAAGCAGCAAACTGGCAAACCTCTTCTGCACCTTTTCTAAAGCCTCCACATCCTTCCTGTAATGGGACGACCAGAATTGCACACAATACTTCAAGTGCGGCCTAATGAAAGTTTTATACAGCTGCAATATGACTTCCTAACTCTTAGACTCAATACCCTGACCAGTGAAGGCAAGCATGCCATATACCTTCTTTACCACCTTATCTACTTGGGTGGCCACTTTCAGTGAACTATAGTTTTGGATCCCAAGGCCCCTCTGTAATCAGTGCTGTTAAGGGTCCTGCCATTAACTGTATACTTTCCCATAACAGCACCTCACACTTGCTCGGATTAAACTTGATACGCTATTTCTCTGCCCTTATCTGTAACTGATTTATATTCTGCTGTATCCTGTGACCATCTGATTAATCCATGAACAATGATCTATAAACCAATCTCACATGCACAATGATCTATAAACCAATCTTTTATCTGCAGTGTGATTAATCTGTAAATCTCTTATCATAATGGCTTTAGCTGCTTTAATACAGAGAGAGCCCGAGCCATGTGCCGTGTCCACCTGGCTGCAGCCATTCTTATTTTTTTCTTTTCCTGCACTCTCCCCCTACTGGTAAACTCAAGTTAGCCAGCAGCATGGAACCCAAAAGGCAGACAAACATGATGAATTGTCCAAGTCAGCAGTCTGGACCTCTCCCCTTTACATGAAATTTCCGCACATGAAGGCATCAGCTGTGCTCTGAGTCAGTGCATCCGATTGCCAACCCAGGTAATCCACTAATCTTGGCAAACATTTCCATTTTGCAAACTTCACGGTGATTCTGTAACTCTGAAGACCGGCCAAGACTTTCTCCAGGGTAATTGGACACTCTGTTTTGATAACCAGGATATCATCCGTGAAATAGCCGGTACAGCATCAACCAACACGTCAGCACTCAGGATGTTGTCAGGTTTATTGAAGTCTTATGGATATTTCCTTGCCAGACTTGCCACAGCCGTTACAGGGGCCAGCTGGGATTGGTCGCCGAAGTGTGAAGAGGTCTTTCAGCAATGCAAACACAGATGTTGAAAAGCAAGCAGCGAGCACACTATGATTTAGAGAGAGACTGAGCCACGTGCTGGGTTAAACTGGGTTAAGGCATTGTTAATCTTTCTTCTTCTGCAGAGGCACCTGCTGGCAAACACTGGACGGCAGCCATACGGCAACCCACAGACAAACAAACACACAAAGTGCAAAGGTCAATATGCCACATACATGTAGTGTGATTAAAATCTAACAACCAGGGCAAACAAGGACATAATCATTACACTGTCAACCAAAGATCACATGCGCAGTGATTAATCTTGAACCAAGATTTCAAGTATAGTTTATTCTAAAACGAGCCTTGCGACTGAATTGTGGTTAATCTATAATGCAAGTCCAGAAGCCAGAGTCTGAGTAATCTATAATCCAGGTCCCACATCTGCAGTGTGATTAATTGGTAATTGGTTTATTATTGTCACATGTACCGAGGTACAGTGAAAACTTTGTTTTGCATGCCATCCATAACAGATCATTTCATCACACCAGAACATCGAGGTAGTACAAGGGAAAAGCAATAACAGAATGCAGAATAAAGTGTTACAGTTACAGAGAAAGTGCAGTGCAGGCAACAATGTGCACGGCCATGACCATGTAGATTGTGACTTCAAGAGTCCATCTTATCATACAAGAGGTCTGTTCAATAGCCTCATAACAGCAGGATAGAAGCCGTCCTTGAGCCTGGTGGTACATGCTGTCAGATTTTTGTATCTTCTGCCTGATGGGAGGGGGGAGAAGAGAGAATGTCTGGGGTGGGTGGGGTCTTTGATTATGTTGGCAGCTTTATCGATGCAGTGAGAAGTATAGACAGAGTCCATGGAGGGGAGGCTGTTCTCCGTGATGTGCTGGGCTGTGTCCACAACCCTCTGCAGTTTCTTGCGGTCCCGGACAGAGCAATTGCCGTACCAAGCCGTGGTGTATCCGGAAAGGATATTTTCCATGGTGCATCGATAAAAATTGGTGAGGGTCAGTCAACGGGGACATGCTGAATTTCTTAGCCTCCTGAGGAAGTAGAGGTGCTGGTGCACTTTCCTTGCCATGGCGCCTACGTGGTTGGAACAGGACAAACTATTGGTGATGTTTATTCCTCTGAACTTGAAGCTCTCAACCATCTCCACCTCAACACCATTGATGTGTGCACTGCCCTGCTTCCTGAAGTCAATGACCAGCTCTTTTGTTTTGGTGACATTGAGGGAAAGGTTCTTGTCATGACACCATGTCATTAAGCTCTCTATCTCCTTCCTGTACTCCGACTCATCATTATTTGAGATTCAGCCCACTACGGTGGTGTCATCTGCAAACTTGTAGATGGGGTGAGGGCAGAATCTGGCAGAGTCGTGAGTGTAACGGGATTAGAGTAGGGGGCTGAGGATGCGGCCTCGTGGGGCACCAGTGTTGTGGATAATCATGGCAGGGGTGTTGTTACCTGTCCTTATTGATTGCAGTCTGTCAGTCAGGAAGTCAAGGATCCAGTTGCAAGGGGAGGTGTTGAGTCCCAGGTCCAGGAGTTTGGAGATGAGTTTGCTTGGAATTATGGTGTTGAAGGTGGAGCTGTAGTCAATAAATATGTCCAGTGTAGGTGTCTTTGTTATCCAGATGTTCCAGAGATGAGTGTAGGGCCTGGGAAACGACGTCTGCCATGGACCTGTTTTGGCAGTAAGCTAGATGCCTGGGAGGCTGGTGATGATGTGTGCCATGACCAGCCTCTCGAAGCACTTCAAGGTGGTGGATGTCAGAGCCACCGGGCAGTGGTCATTAAGGCACGTTACCTTATTTTTCTTTGTAACCAGGTCTTCTTATAGCAGGTGGGAACCCCAGATTGAAGTAGGGAGAAGTTAAAAATATCTGTAAACCGATCTCACATCTGAAGTGTGATTAGTCTATAAACCAGGTACTATATCTGCAGTGGGATTAATTTATAAACCAGGTCTCACGTGTACCATGGGACTAATCCAAAAAATATCTCACATCTGCAGCAGCATTAATTTAGAAACCAGTTCTCACATCTGTGCTGTGACTAATCAAAACAATGGGTCTCGCATCTGCTGTGTGATTAATCTATAAACAGATCTCACATCTGCAGTTAGTACACTACTATCCAGGTCTCAGTCTTCAGTGTGATTAATCTATAAAGCAATAACACATCTGCAGTGAGATTAAGCTGTAAAACAGATCCCACAGCTACAGTGTGATCAATCTGAATACCATGGGATCATAGAGTCATAGGGTCATAGAGCATGGAAACAGGACCTTTGGCCCATTGAGTCTGCACTGACTAACAACCACCCATTAACACTAATCCTACATTTTTATTGTCCCTACATTCTCATCAGGTATCCCCAGATCCTCACACTCACCTACACACCAGGTCAAATTTACAGCGGCCGATTAACCTACCGACCTGCAAGCCTTTGGGGTGTGGGAGGAAACTGGAGCACCCGGGCGAAACCCATGCAGTCACAGGGAGAACATGCAAACTCCACATAGATGGCCATTGCACCACCCACACAAATGAAGTACGTTTAGTATAAGAAAACATCTGCAGAGTGATTCATCTATAAAGTAATCTCATATCCAGAGTGTAATTAATTTGCAAAAAAATTGTCACAACAGCACTTTGATTCATCTATAAACCAGGTCCCATATCTGTAGTGGGATTAATCTATAAACCAGGTCCCACATCTGTAGTGGGATTAATCTATAAACCAGGTCCCACATCTGTAGTGGGATTAATCTATAAACCAGGTCCCACATCTGTAGTGGGATTAATCTATAAACCAGGTCCCATATCTGTATTGGGATTAATGTATAAACCAGGTCCCATATCTGCAGTGCAAATAATCTATAAACCAGGTCCAATATCTGCAGTGGGATTAATTTATAAACCAGTTCTCACATGCAACATGTGGCTAACCTAAAAAATATTTTCACATCTGCAGCAGGATTAATTTAGAAACCAGTTCTCACATCTGTGGTGTGCTTAATCAAAACAATAGGTCTCGCATCTCCTGTGTGATTAATCTATAAGCAGATCTCACATCTGCAGTGTGATTAATTTGTATACCAGGTCATAGAATGACAGAGTGATAGAGCATGGAAACAGGACCTTTGGCCCATTGAGTCTGTACTGACCATCAACCACCATCAACCCATTAACACTAATCCTACATTTTTATTGTCCCTACGTTCTCATCAGGTATCCCCAGATCCTCACACTCACCTACACACCAGGTCAATTTTACAGCGGCCGATTAACCTACTGACCTGCACACCTTTGGGGTGTGGGAGGAAACTGGAGCACCCGGGGGGAACCCACGCAGTCAAAGGGAGAACATGCAAACTCCACATAGATGGCCATTGTGCCACCCACACATCTGAAGTTGTGATTAATATAAAAGACATCTGCAGAGTGATTCATCTATAAACCAATCTCACATTCACATTAATTTGTAAAAACCTTCTCATAACAGCAGTTTGATTCATCTGTAAGGCAGGTCCCACATCTGCTTTGGGATAAATCCATAAACCCTGTCCCACCTCTGCAGTGTTTAATCTATAAACTAATCTATAATCTATAAACCAATCTATAAACTAAAATCCATAATCTATTAATCTATCACAACTGCTATATGATTAATCTTTAGACCAGCTCCCACATCTGCACCATAATTAATATATATATACCTGTTCCCACATCTGCAGTGTGATTAATCTGGAGACAAGATCCAACACCAGCTCAAGATCCAACATCTGCATGGTGATAGAACTGCAATTGTATCTCAGATCTGCATTTTGATTATTGCATAAACCATGTCCGACAACTGCAGTGTGATTAATCTAGAAACCAATCTTAAATCTTCAGTGTGATTAATCTAGAAACCAAACTTAAATCTTCAGTGTGATTAATCTAGAAACCAATCTTACATCTTCAGTGTGATTAATCCAGAAACCAATCTTAAATCTTCAGTGTGATTAATCTAGAAACCAAATTTAAATCTTCAGTGTGATTAATCTAGAAACCAATCTTAAATCTTCAGTGTGGTTAGTCTAGAAACCAATCTTAAATCTTCAGTGTGATTAATCTAGAAACCAAATTTAAATCTTCAATGTGGTTAATCTAGAAACCAATCTTAAATCTTCAGTGTGGTTAATCTAGAAACAAGATCCAACATCTGCAGTGTGACCAAACTACAAATGACTGATAGATCTGCATTTTGATTAATCTATAAACTAGGTCTCACACCTGCAGTGTGATAAATCTATAAAATAATCCCACATCTGCAATGTGCTTAGTCTATATACCTGGTCTCATATCTGCCGTGTGATTAATCTATAAACCAGCTCCCACATCTGCAGAGTAATTAATCTATTCACCTGTTTCCACATCTGCAATCTATAGAATCTATAAAACCAGGTTTTACATCTGCAATCTGATTAATCTATAAACCAATCTCAGATCTGAATTGTGATTAATCTATACACCAGGTCTCCAATCTGCAGTTTGATTAATGCAAAAACCATGTCCCACATCAGCAGTGGGATAAATCTATAGACCCGGTCCCAACGCTGCAGTGTTTTTTTCCATAAACTAATATCAGCATGTGATTAATATTTATACCAGCTCCCACATCTGCAGTGTGACTAATATAGGAGCCAAATCCCATATCTGCAGCGTGATTAATGTAGGAACCAGATACAACATCTGCAGTGATTAATCTATAAAGTAATCCTCACATCTGCGCTGTGATGATCTGTAAGGCGGTTCCCACATCTGTGTATGAATAATCTCTCAATCAGGTCTGACCTTGGTGGTGCGATTGATCTGTAAACCAAAAACACATCTGCATTGTGATTAAGCTGTACACCATATCTCCAATCTGTACTGTGATTAACCTACCAACCAATCTTACATCTGCAGTGTGATTAATCTATAAACCAACCTAATATCTATTGGGTGATTAATTTATTAACCATATCCCACTACTGCATTGTGATTAATCTATAAACCTGTTCCCACATCTGCAGTACTAGTAATCTATTAACCAATCTCACATCTGCAGTGTGTTCAAGTTATAAACCAGTTCTCACATCTGCACTGTTACTAATCTATAAAACAACTCCCACATCTCCGATCTGATTCATCTATAAACCCATTTTATATCTGTAGTGGGATTCCTCCGGGTGCTCCGGTTTCCTCCCACGTGAATATGGGTTGATAGTTAATTGGCTGCTATAAATTGTCCCTGGTATATTGTGGGTGCTAAAATTGATGGGAATGTGGGGAGAGTAGATTACAGGGAAAACTAACAGGGGAATGAGATTGCTCTGTGAGCTGCCATGGACTCAATGGGCCAAATAGCCTCCTTCTATGTTGTAAGCAAATGTGGAAATCCCATTCCTGTTTGTGACAGCTTGTACAAATTTTGCAACAGTGATCACTTGTAAAACACAGTGGGACATCCTGAGGTTGAGTAAGGTGCTACAGAAATGGTCGTTCTGCAGGGGAGGAGGTGAGGACCATGTACAGCCGACCAGACTTTCATCCATGTACAGCCTGTCAATGTAGAGTCCATGTATGTCAATATATGTCAATGTATAGGGCAGGCATGGTAGTGTAGCGGTTAGCATAATACTTTACAGTGCCAGCGACGCGGGTTCAATTCCCGTCGCTGTCTGTAAGGAGTTTGTACGTTCTCCCCGTGACTGCATGGGTTTCCTCTGGGTGCTCCGGTTTCCTCCCACATTCCAAAGACGTACAGGTTAGGAAGTTGTGGGCATGCTATGTTGGTGCCGGAAGCGTAGCGACACTTGCGGGCTGCTCCCAGAACACTCTACGCAGAAGATGCATTTCACTGTGTGTTTCGATGTACATGTGACTAATAAAGAAATCTTATCTTATCCTGGTTGCCTGCCACTTTAATCACCATCCAACTCCCAATCTAACCTCTCTTGTACTGTTACAATGAGGCTCAATGCAAATTTGAGGAATAACACCCCACTTTCTGTCTGGCTACGTTGCAGTCTGCACTCAATATCGAAGTCTCCAACTTTCGACAGCTCGCTCTGCCTTTCCGTCTGTATCAGGACTGGCTGGTCTTACCTACCAATCCTCTCTTCATTTGTCTTTCATTCTGGAGACACAGGAGACTGCAGATGCTGGAACCTGGAGCAACAAACAATCTGCTGGAGGAACTCAGCGGGTCGAGCAGTCTCCGTTGGGGGAAAGGAATTGTCGATGTTTCAGGTCAAACCCCGCACCAGGACTGAAGATGGAGTCAAGATGAGATATTCTGGCCAGTCCGAGTAGACCATACTTTAAACACTAATTAATTTGTGTATAATTTATGTATAATTTATGTTTTTCTTGTGAATGCTGTTTATCTGATGTTATGTGCCTGTGATGCTGCTGCAAGTAATCTTTTCGTTGCACCTGTGCATCCATGTACTTGTGCGTATGACAGTAAACTTGACTTTGGCTTTGACTTTGATTAGCAACATATTACCCAGACCTCGGAGCTTAACTGCCATTAATGGCCACAATATTTCACCCTATCAGAGAAATATCTCTCCTTCCATCCCTCCCACAGCTTCACAGATACCGAGGCTCTCTCTTTCTCATTACAGTTCAAAACGTTAACTGGTTCTCTTTCCACAGGTGCTGCCTGACCTGCCGAGTTTTTCCAACACTTCCTGTTTTTATCACAGTCCCAATCATTTAGCTTGTTGATATCTGACTGGATGCATCAGCCTGGAATTTGGACGGGGCTGACCTCAGTTCCACAGGTGGGGCTTTCAGTGGAAGTCCTCAGGCAGCAAAGCAGCCAACCAGCATTGGAGTTTGAGCCCCTGCATTACTGCACCAACCTGGAGCAGGGTGCCAATCCAAGTGAGGGCTGGAAATGGAACCACGCTGATGCCTAGAGGTGCAGTCCCACTCCTGGCTCCATCTTCAGGTACTGATACATCTGCATGGTGAACCCAGCTGAACTGCACAGTAAGCAGCCTCAAACAATGTTCCTGCTCTGGGCCCTGCACCGCCCCTTCTCCCACTTTTAGCAGCATAGTGACCAGTGCATTTCCAACATAGACTATTCTTTCCTGCACCATCTACCAAACTTAATATGTTAACACTGGGCTTGGGTTTGTGAAGCCCATGTGTCATCAATACCTTTCTCATCCTCTGAGCATCACATTCACTAAACTCAGAACCTCTTCAACCTCTCCTTTACTGTTTAATGGCTCCTTATCCTTAGAATCATAGAGCAATACTGCACAAAAGCAGGCTCTTTGGCCCAACACGCCCATGCCGACCAAGATGCCCATCTAAGCTGGTCCCATTTGCCTGCACTTGGGCCATATCCCTTTAAACCTTTCCTATCCATGTACCTGTCCAAATGTCTTCTGAACATTGTAAATGTACCTGCCTCAACCACTTCTTCTGGCAGCTCGTTCCATATACCCACCACCCTCTGTGTGAAGCAGTTCCCCCTCAGGTCACTTTTCAAATCTTTTGCCCCTCACTTTAAACCCGTGCTCTCCTGTTTTCGATGTCCTGTGAAAAAAATACCGTGTGCAATCACACTGTCTATGCCCCACATGATTTTATACACCTCTGTAAGGTCACCCTTCAGTCTCCAATGTTCCAAGGAAAAAAAGTCCCAGCCTGCCCAACCACTCCCTATAACTCAGACCCTCGAGTCCCGGCAACATTCTCATAAATCTTCTTTGTACTCTTTCAAGCTCAATGATGTCTTTCCTATAACAGGCTGACCAAAACTGGACACAGTACTCCAAGTGCAGCCTCACCAGTGTCTGGTACATAATGTCCCAACTCCTATACTCAATGCCCTGACTGAAGGCCAGTGTGCTTATGCAAAGAAACCCAGGAATCCCTGATGTGCACTCCTGAAAATTTCACAGCCCGTCCGGACCTCTCTGCTTTCACACCATTCACCAAAGGATCAGATGTGGTATTAACTGGAGACTGTCTTGCTTGTCAGTGCTCAAGATAAGGATTGCAGCATTATGAATAGTTTGGCAAAGAGAGGACTGTTAGAAACTGGGGAGATACAAAGCCCAGACCTGCTTTGAAACATTTTTTGAATCCAATCAAGATTTTGGCAGTCATAATACGTAGGGATTATTCATCGGTCCTGACCAGATTGTTCAGTGAGGAGGGTGATTAACTTTGTCTACAATACATTGCCCAACCTTCCCTCATCCCAGATTTCACTTAAACTTAGCACACACACATTTAACGCTAGCGTTTTACTACCAAGTGTATCATGGGACCAAAGGAAGGAAAGTATTAACTGTCCCTCAAACCTTTAGCTAAATCATGAAGTCAATAATAATTCTGTAACTGTTGGGAACATTTGGACTTGTCAGAGGTAGTTATTACATCTTTGATCATCTCATAAGGGAGAGGTGCCAAAGAGTCCAAGTGGAGCCCAGAACCTGATTTGACTCTCAAAGAAAGCTGTTCATTTCGCTCTATTCAATAACGGTTCAATTATAGAGTCACACAACATGGAAGCAGTCCCTTCAGCCCACTAAGTCCATGCTAACTATCAACCACCCAGCTACAACAATCCCATTTTACATTCTTATCAACTCCCCCCAGATTCTACCATTCATCTCCACACTGGGAGTAATTTGCAGTGGTCAATTAACCGACCAACCTACTCGTCTTTGAGATGAGGGAGGGAACCAGAGCACCAGAGGGGGTGCGCGGACCCATGAGGTCACAGGGAGAACGTGCAGACTCCACACAGACAGCCCCTGAGGTCAGGATCGAACCCGTGTCTCTGGCACTGTGAGGCAGCTGCTCTGCATCTGCACCTTTGTACTGCCCAAATATTTCCAGAGTTCTTCATCAGTAAATGACACGTTGGCCATTTTCCGTGGGCAGGCATGGTAGCGTAGCAGTTAGCGTAACGCTATTACAGCGCCAGCGACCTGGGTTCAATTCCAGCTGCTGTCTGTAAGGAGTTTGTACGTTCTCCCCGTGCCTGCGTGGGTTTCCTCTGGGTGCTCCGGTTTCCTCCCACATTCGAAAGACGTACAAGTTAGGAAGTTGTGGGCATGCTATGTTGGCGCCGGAAGCGTGGTGACACTTGTGGGCTGCCCCCCAGAACACTCTACGCAAAAGATGTATTTCACTGTTTTTTTCGATATACATGTGACTAATAAAGATATCTTATCTTATCTTATCTTATCTTATCTTATCTTATCTTATCTTATCTTATCTTATGTAGTCTTTGGGAGTATCTGTGTGTGCATGCCTATGTCATGTGTGTTTGTGTGTCTGTGTGTGTCTGTGTGTGTGTGTACGTGTGTGTACGTGTGTGTGTGTGTGTGTGTGTGTGTGTGTGTGTGTGTGTGTGTGTGTGTTTGTGGCAGCGGTGGTGTTATGTGTGGCTTTGGAGACTAATGTGCATGTGCGGGCAAGGGTGCGTGTTTGTGGGAGAGAGTGGGAGCTACTGTGGCAGGAGGTGTCACTCCGATTACACCAAGGAAGCCTCGCAAAGTCCATAGAAGTTTAATGACCTCTGCAGGCCAACAAAGGTAAATAAATTGCCAATTGGATAATAAGAATCTACAAAAGCACAGAGAAGAAAAATGACTAATATTAAATAGTGCCCATGTTACATCCTCTGATTATATGGCAACCGCAGAAGTATCATGGATACGGGAGCAGGCTAAGGGTTGAAACTGTAGGGTCACCTTACACTTGAGAGCCATCCCACCATCTCCAAGGCACAAGTCTAGAGCTCTATGAAATGGATGATTGTTACTCTATCAATATTCTAGAGGCTTGACCACCATCCAGGACAAAGCAACTCACTTGACTGGCACCCTGTCCATCCCTCCTTCCAGCACTGGAGTACTGCGGCGTGGGCCAGCTGCAAAATGCACTGCAGTTGCTCACCTTGGCTATCCCAACAGAGCTTCCCAAGCCCAAGCACAGCTGGCACATTGGAACACCACCACCTGCAGCTTCCCCTCCAAGTCGGGCCCCTTTCAAACTTTGGAAATGCTTTGCTGTTCTTTCACTGCAGCGGGTCTCGTTCACGGAACCGTCTACCGGATGGTACCGTGGGCGTCGCCTTCACCAGAAGGACGGGGTTGTTTCGAAAAGGTGGCTCATCAACTCGTTCACAGGGGGTTTGGCAACAAATGCCGGCCTTACTGGAGCAAGCACCCCAGGGAGCCACACGAGTGGCATCGGTGCTGTGTCCTTTTATATATAAAAAGGTAACACTAATGATTGATCCGTACATGAATATAAAGGTTTGCACTGTTTTATTGTTGTATGTAGTTTGTTCTTTCTATGATGAATAAAGTTTATTTTGGAATAATAAAAAAAAATTCACACCCCTTAAAATGAATAAATACAAGGAATGCCCAATCAAGAGCTTCACTAGCACCAAAATAGACTTTATAGCCCAACAGGTCCACAGCCTCTTCTCTCACAAGCCCTATCAACATAGAACATAGAACAGAAAGTCATACAGCACTGGAGCAGGCCCTTCGGCCCACAATGTCTGTGCCAAACACAATGCCAAACTAGACTAAATCTCTTCTGCCTGAATATCCCTCTATTCCCTGCATATTCACATGACTATCTAAAAGTTTCTCAAACGCCACTATTGTGCCTGCTTCCGCCATTACCGCAGCTGTCCATTTCAGGCACCCACCACTCTCTGTATAAAAATCTTGCCCCACGCATCTCCCCCTCTCAACTTTCCCCCTCCCAACTGAAACGCATGTCCTCTAGTATTTGACATTTCTACCCCGGGGGAAAGATTCTGAGTGCCTGCCCTATCTGTGCCGAATCCTTCCATTCTTTTCTCCCTCCTGTGCACAACAAACTTCTCCTGAGGCATCATTCGCCCCATCACTACCAGTGGGGACAGCTTCTAGACTCTTACTACACCCTGGTATAAGAACTTTCTCTGGAATTGCCCACTTAATATACCAGTGACTATCTTACAGAACCCCGACTTTGAATTCTGACAATATCTTCTACCTTATCCAACACCTTCATAGTTGTGAATAATTCTCCATTAGGGTTCACTGATAGCACTCCTAATAAGGGGTGGGCATGTGGATGTCAACGTTATTCATTCACTGAGCACGTACACCCTTTATGTAACTTCCCTACATCTCCTTCAATTTCATCCAGTTCCACCTCTGTCAAGGGAGAACCACAAATACCACACCAGTGCCATAAACCTGTCAGCAGGGCCATGCTTTGTTTCTAGTTCCATACTTCCATTCAGCCCATCAAGTCTATGCCGGCTCACAGACCAATCCCATCCCCCACTAATTTTCCATGTGACCCATTGTCTCCACGTTCCCATCAACTCTCCATGGATTCTACCACTCACCTACCCACTAGGGGCGATTCACTCTCGCCAATTAACCTACCAACACGCACGTCTTTGGGATGTGGGGGGAAACCCACGCGGTCAGAGGGAGAACGTGCAAACTCCACACAGGCAGCATCAGAGGTGAGGATCGAACCTGGATCATTGGAGCTGTGAGGCAGTGGCTCTACCCACTGCGCCACAGTGAGTCCCAGGGAACAGGTAGAGGTGGTGATGATTAAGACATCACAATGACCTCCATCGCTGGTAAAACAGGCAACTACTGAGCCAACCTTCCCTGAGGACTTTCCTTGAGATGATAGATGGTGGAGATTCTCCACAGCCTGTCCAAGGATGTGGAGACACTCGGTGGGGATAGAGTCAGGGTCCACCTTTAAGTGAGCCCTAGCAACCACCAGGGCTTCTTCAGGGAGCCTGGAGAAGTTGCCAGCTCCCCAAAAACCTACAACCTTCTGTCCACTGGGAACGCTCTGGGTCACCACCAATTCAATAAGGAGGAACCAAGCAAAGGATTGGAGCAACTGCGGCAACACCTGGGAAAGTTGGTCCCAACTGGATCTCGAAGTGCAGCTGAGATGAGTCTCTTCCCCGTTGCCAAGTGTTGGAAAGTTGTATGTAAAACATTGGTAAGTACCCACTACCAAATAGCTACGGAAGCCAGTGCTCCCACGAGGGTGCTGCAAGCCTGAAGTAAAAGAAGGAACACTCAGCACGTCGGACAGCATCTGTGGAGAGAGAAACTGAGAATATTTCAGGTCCAAACGACTTGCTCAGCTGCATGATAGGGTAGCTTCATCAGTCGACTCAGGAGCCGTGATCCGAAGCACTGACTCTGTTTCCCCCTGCAGAGGTACTGTGAGTGATGGAATGAGTCCAATCCAAGGGCCTGCAGTGCATCACATCACCTCAGAATGTCCCCAAGTACTGCACTGGTCATGAAATACATCGCAGACACCTTGTTTTAGTAAGTTGATCGACACTAAAGGGTTGCGTGGTGGTACAGGTCCGAAAATTAGCTGAGGGGGTAAAAGTTCAACTTTATAGGGGAGGGCAGGAGAGGCCTAAAGGGTGCCAATAACTGTTGATGTGTTGTCAGCCAAACAGGGATCCAGTTTCACCTCAGTCTTCAGTATTTTGTTCAGGTTAAAGTGGTAAACTGGTTTATTATTGTCACATGTACCGAGGTACAGTGAAAAACTTTATTTTGTATGCCAGATCAGTCCGTCACATTCGTCATTGAGGTAATGCAAGGCAAAAGCTATAACAGAATGCAGAATAGAGTGTTACAGTTACAGAGAAAGTGCAGTGCAGGCAGACTATAAGGTGCAAGGCCTTGATGAGGAAGATTGTAAGGTCAAGAGTCCATCTTATCGTACAAGGGGACTGTTCAATAGTCTTACAACAATGATTGACTATCCAGATGCTCCAGAGATGAGTGTAGGGCCAGGGAGATGGCATCCATCGTGGACCTGTTTCAGCGGTAGGTGAATTGCAGTGGGTCAAGGTTGTCTGGGAGGCTGGAGTTGATGTGTGCCATGACCAGCCTCTCGAAGCACCTCATGATGGTGGATGTCAGAGCCACTGGTCAGTAGTCATTTAGGCACTTACTTACCTTTACCACTGCATAGTTCCCAACTCCACGCACAGGATTTAAGGATTACAAACTTTAAAGGGGATTGAGGGGTAAATTTTTTCACACAAGCAGTTGGTATCTGGAATGAGCTGCCAGAGGAGGTGGTGGAGACAGCAGCACCAACAACGTTTAAGAGGCATCTGGACAGGTACTTGAATGAGCAGGGCATAGAGGGATATGGAATTAATGCTGGCGAGTGGAATTAGTATAGATGGGCTTGATGGTTGGCAGAGACACGGCGGGCTGAAGGGCTTGTTTCCATGCTGTACAACTCCATGACTCTATGACTAAGCTCCAAAGGACATCAACAGTGCAGGAGAAAACTTCCTCTGGGATATCTGTGCCCTTTATTGAAACGTGCATTGAATTAGAGAAACCCATTGAAAGCACTAAGTAATCTAGAGGCCTTAATTAAAGTTCAAGGGAACACGGGAGTTCAGCAATGAAATTTTGAAAACTGAATTCAGGTTAAAAACAATCTGAAATTTTAAACATAAGTCTGGTGGCAGAAAGATGACCGTGAATTTGTCGGAATTCTTTTCGAAATGGAATTGATTCATCAATATTCATCAGCAAAATGAACATTAGGACTTTATTCCTTGGGATGCAGGAGATTGAGGGGTGACCTTATAGAGGTGTATAAAATCATGAGGGGCGTAGGCAGGGTGAATACACTCAGTCTTTTTCCCAAGGAGGAGGAACTAAAAACGAGAGGGCATAGATTTAAGGTGCAAGGGGAAAGATTTAAAAGGGACCTGAGGGGCAACTTCGTCATGCAGAGGGTGGTGAGTGTACTGAATGAGCTGCCAGAGGGAGTGGTTGGGGCACCATGGTCGTCGGCATGGACGAGTTGGGCTGAAGGGCCTGTTTCCGTGCTGTATTGCTCTATGGCTCTGTGACTAAAAGAACCGCATCAAATTTACCCAAACTAACCAACATTTAATTCCACACAGAACATTAGTAAAAGACATTATCTAGTCATAATCTCCAAGGCCTGAAGGGGGGAAAGGGAGGGTTCAAGAGAAGAGTTGACAGGAGGGGCTTGAATACAAACATCTCCAGCAGTAGTATCTACTCCGGTTGGGTAATAGATACCTGACTGGAGTATCTAGTCAGGTATCCACTACCTGAGATCTGACTAGAGATCAGGTTGTATATATCTAGTCAAGTATCAGGTAGTAGATACCAGACTATATATACTACCTGAATATCTAGTCAGGTAGTATATAGATATATACTTATATATATCTTATAAGATATAAGATAAGATGAGATAAGCTAAGATTTCTTTATTAGTCACACGTACCTGGAAACACACAGTGAAATACATCTTTTTGTGTAGAATGTGCTGGGGGCAGCCCGCAAGTGTCACCACACGTCCGGCGCCAACGTAGCATGCCCACAACTTCCTAACCCGTATGTCTTTGGAATGTGGGAGGAAACCGGAGCACCCGGAGGAAACCCACGCAGACACGGGGAGAAATTACAGTCTCCTTACAGACAGTGGCCGGAATCAAACTACTTAGACTAATTAGGGACAGCCAGCATGGCTTTGTGAAGGGAAGATCTTTCCTCACAAGCCTGATCGGGTTCTTTGAGGAGGGGACCAGGAAGTAGTGCAGTCTACATGGATTTTAGTAAAGCGCTTGACAAGGTTCCGCATGGTAGGCTTCTTCAGAAGGTCAGAGGCCAGGGGATCCAGGGAGGCTTGGCCGTGTGGATTCAGAATTGGCTTGCCTGTAGAAAGCAGAGGGTTGTGGTGGAGGGAGTGCATTCAGATTGGAGGGCTGTGACTAGTGGTGTCCCACAGGGATCAGTTCTGGGACCTCTACTTTTCATGATATATATTAATGACTTGGATGAGGGGGTGGAGGGCTGGGTTAGTAAGTTTGCGGACGACACTAAGATCGGCAGTGTTGTGGATAGTGTGGAGGGCTGTCAAAGCTTACAGAGGGATATTGATAGGATGCAGAGCTGGGCTGACAAGTGGCAGATGGAGTTCAATCCGGAGAAGTGTGAGGTGGTACACTTTGGAAGGACAAACTCCAAGGCGGAGTACAAGGTAAATGGCAGGATTCTGGGCAGTGTAGAGGAGCAGAGGGATCTGGGGGTTCATATCCACAGATCACTGAAAGTTGCTTCACAGGTGGATAGGGTAGTTAAGAAAGCTTACGGGATGTTAGCTTTCATAAGTCATGGGATCGAGTTTAAGAGCCGCGAGGTAATGATGCAGCTCAACAAAACTCTGGTTAGGCCACACTTGGAGTATAGTGTCCAGTTCTGGTCACTTCATTATAGGAAGAATGTGGAGGCGTTGGAAAGGGTGCAGAGGAGATTTACCAGGATGCTGCCTGGATTAGAGAGTATGGATTATGAGGAGAGACTAAAGGAGCTCGGGCTTTACTCACTGGAGAGAAGGAGGATGAGGGGAGACATGATAGAGGTGTATAAAATACTAAGAGGAATAGATAGAGTGGACAGCCAGCGCCTCTTTCCCAGGGCACCAATGCTCAATACGAGAGGGCATGGCTATAAGGTAATGGGTGGGGAGTTCAAGGGAGATATCAGAGGGAGGATTGTCAACCAGAGAGTGGTTGGTGCATGGAATGTGCTGCCTGGGGTGGTGGTGGAGGCAGGTACATTGGTCAAGTTCAAGAGATTGTTAGATAAGCATATGGAGGAATTTAAGATAGAGGGATATGTGGGAGGAAGGGGTTAGATAGTCTTAGGCATGGTTTAAAAGTCGGCACAACATGGTGGGCCGAAGGGCCTGTATTGTGCTGTATTGTTCTATGGTTCTAACTGCTACTACCGTGCATATAGATATATACTACCTGACTACAGCATCTCCTTTGATTTTCCAAATGCTACTTAGCGGAATAAGTCTACAGCTCAATTCTGTCCAAGGCCGCTATCCAGTGTTCCCTCACTCTACAGCTGAAAGCAGGACAGAAAGGTTGACCTGGGGTTGGGTTGGCAGAGATGTGGGCCCAGGGGAGCAGCTGCCTCACAGCTCCAGTGACCTGCTGACGAGCAGGCAGCCCAGAAGGGAACAAGATGGTGTTGATAGGTCTGGGGATCCGTCCTCCCTGCAGTGTCTGTCTTACTTACAAAGAGCAGAGCCTTTCCACATCTTTTTCTCTTTCTGCTACAAAGGTACCTGCCCTCTGTGCCACCATTGTCAATACCCCAGCCCAGCCCCCCATCCTGAGGCACTGCCCCTGTCCCAAGTGTCAGTCCCTTCCCTGAGTCCCCACTCCTATCCCAAGTCTCAACCCCTTTCCCGAGTCCCCACTCCTGTCCCAAGTCTCAACCCTTTTCCCGAGTCCCCACTCCTGTCCCAAGTCTCAACCCCTTTCCCGAGTCCCCACTCCTGTCCCAAGTCTCAACCCTTTTCCCGAGTCCCCACTCCTGTCCCAAGTGTCAACCCCTTTCCCGAGTCCCCACTCCTGTCCCAAGTCTCAGCCCCTTTCCCGAGTCCCCACTCCTGCCCCAAGTCTCAGCCCCTTTCCCGAGTCCCCACTCCTGTCCCAAGTCTCAGCCCCTTTCCCGAGTCCCCACTCCTGTCCCAAGTCTCAACCCCTTTCCCGAGTCCTCACTCCTGTCCCAAGTGTCAACCCCTTTCCCGAGTCCCCACTGCTGTCCCAAGTCTCAGCCACTTTCCCGAGTCCCCACTCCTGTCCCAAGTCTCAGCCCCTTTCCTGAGTCCCCACTCCTGTCCCAAGTCTCAGCCCCTTTCCCGAGTCCCCACTCCTGTCCCAAGTGTCAACCCCTTTCCCGAGTCCCCACTCCTGTCCCAAGTCTCAGCCCCTTTCCCGAGTCCCCACTCCTGCCCCAAGTCTCAACCCTTTTCCCGAGTCCCCACTCCTGTCCCGTCTCAACCCCTTTCCCGAGTCCCCGCTCCTGTCCCAAGTCTCAGCCCCTTTCCCGAGTCCCTACTCCTGTCCCAAGTCTCAGCCCCTTTCCCGAGTCCCCACTGCTGTCCCAAGTCTCAACCCCTTTCCCGAGTCCCCACTCCTGTCCCAAGTCTCAACCCTTTTCCCGAGTCCCCACTCCTGTCCCAAGTCTCAGCCCCTTTCCCGAGTCCCTACTCCTGTCCCAAGTCTCAGCCCCTTTCCCGAGTCCCCACTGCTGTCCCAAGTCTCAGCCCCTTTCCCGAGTCCCCACTCCTGTCCCAAGTCTCAGCCCCTTTCCCGAGTCCCCACTCCTGTCCTAAGTCTCAGTCCCTGTCCCAGTAACAAAGTCACAGGCTCATGCAACATGGAAACAGGCCCTTCAGCCCATCAATTCTGTGCTGAAAATCAAACCTCATTTACAGAAATCCCATTTTTATCCTCTTCACATTCGCATCAAACCCCGTCCCCCCTCCAGAGAGAACCACACACTTACAATAGGGGCAATTTCCAGTGGCCAATTAACCCGCAATCCTGCACGTCTTTGGGACGTGGGAGGAAACTGGAGTGCCTGGGGGAAAACCCACGCCGTCACAGGACAGCAGCCAAGGTTAGGACTGAACCCGGGTCTCTGGATCCACCAGGCAGTGGCTTTACCAGCTCCGCCACAGGCCACCCCAACCCCAGGTCCAGCAGCTAACCCCCTTACCCAAAGACAGGCTCCTCACTCTTACACCTCCACCCCACACCCCCAACACCCCACTCCCAGAGTCCAGCCCCATTCCCAGCAGCCACCTTCAAATCCCTAATTCCACACAGAATCGAGGGAGAGTGGCGAGCGTTTGGGTGTGATGTTTAGCTCACATCTAATTGTTAAACACCAGAGGTTGTGGAGCAATCTTCTGAGGTTTCTGTTTAGGTCAGAGTTACGTTGATATGCGTTGGTGCAATGTGTGTAAGACGAATGGCTCTTGACCCTTGCTGAAGATCGCATGATAAACTCTGAATTCAAAACACGACTTGCATCCCATGAATTATTGAAATTAGTTTGAACGCACTGAATGTGTTTTGAAAAGAATGTGATGTCGCGATCACAGAACTTGACTGTGATTCACAAGGAACAAAAATCCTTTCACTGTGAGTCACAGCATGTGCTAACACACAGCTGGCTGCCACCTACAGCTGGAACATCGCAAGCAGTAAACAAGTGGTGGGCTCCTCCGACTTGTCAACATCATGCTATTCACAAGCAAAACCTCTCAATTATATTTGACCCACAAGCTCCCTCAGCCAAAGTAAGGAGTTCTTCTGCTCAGAAGGTATGCTGACATATTCCCAAAAGTTCCTTCCCATGACCCATCTGCTGCCAACTGCCTCACTCATTCAAATGGCCTTCCTTTAATCCTTCTCCAATATTTTAAAAACTAATCAGCAATTTTGAAAACGTAAATGATCCCATCGATTATTTTCCGTCTGGGTTTTGTTCTCAGCAATGCCTAGATTAATCATTAAATCTTAAAAGAATCCAGAGCTATTGGCTTTCCTACAGTAAGTTCCCTGAAAAGCATCTACTGAATGTGTTTTCCAATAAAACTGTTATCTAACGCCTGCAAACAGTTTCTACAAAAATATTTAGCAGTGGCAGGTCAAATAAAGAAAACTATTAGAAGAGTCACACAGGATTCTTGGGCAAGGAGTAATCCTAAAACTTTACAAAACTCAGCTTGGGGTTCACCAGCTGAGTTGCATTCAGTTCTGCCCACGATGTTGTTGGAAGGTTGTGTTAAGGATGAGACTGATGACCTTTGCTGGAATGGAAGAAAGGTTGAAGTACTTACATTTTATTGAAAGAGCATAGAAACAAGGATTATTATCCTTAAAGAGAGATTTTAAAACGTTGTCCAAAATTAAGAATTAAACATGGAGACATAATGGAGACCAGTGGCTCTGACATCCACCATCATGAGGTGCTTTGAGAGGCTGGTCATGGCACACATCAACTCCAGCCTCCCAGACAATCTTGACCCACTGCAATTCACCTATGGCCGAAACAGGTCTACAGTGGACGCCATCTCCCTGGCCCTACACTCAGCTCTAGAGTATCTGGACAGTCAAGACACCCAAGTTAGACTATTGTTTATTGACTACAGCTCCGCCTTCCATAATTAAAGACCTCACCCACCCGGGTCATTCTCTCCCCTCCCCCCTTCCATCAGGCAGAAGGTACAGGAACCTGAGGGCACATACCACCAGGCTCAAGGACAGCTTCTATCCCACGGTGATAAGACTATTGAACAGTTCCCTTATACGATGAGATGGACTCTGACCTCACAATCTACCTTGTTGTGACCTTGCACCTTATTGTCTACCTGCACTGTATTTCCTCTGTAGCTGTGACACTTTTCTCTGTACTGTTATTGTTTTTACCTGTACTACCTCAATGCACTCTGTACTAACTCAATGTAACTGCACTGTGTAATGAATTGACCTGTACGATCGGTATGCAAGACAAGTTCTTCACTGTACCTCGGTACAAGTGACAATAATAAACCAAAACCAATACCAGTTTCCTCTGTCTGAAGAATCAGGAACAAGCACACTCAGATGGAAGGTGATTTTTTTCCCAAAAATGTGAGCTGTAGCCTGAAGTGATGTCATTGGAGATTCAGGAATAACTTATGAAAGCGAATGGGGTAAATAATTAAAAGGGGAAAGTGTCCTGGAATCAGACAAATTTCTTTGCATTACAGGAAGGATGTGGAGGTTTTGGAGAGGGTGCAGAAGGGGTTCGCCAGGATGCTGCCTGAATTAGAGAGTATGAGCTATAAGGAGAGGTTGAACAAACCTGGGTTGTTTTCTCTGGAGCGTCGGAGGCTGGGGGGAGACCTGATAGAAGTTTGTAAAATGAGGCAAGGCATAGATAGGACAGGCAGTCAGGGTCTTCACCCTTGGGTAGAACTGTCAAGTACCAGAGGACATGCATTTCAGGGGGAAAGTTTAAAGGAAATGTACAGGGCATGTTTTTTACGCAGGGAGTGGTGGGTGCCTGGAACAGGCTGCCAGGGGGAGTGGTGGAAGCAGATACAACAGTGGTGTTTAAGAGGCTGATAGACACATGAATCTGCAGGGAATGGAGGGATATGGATCACGTGCAGGGAGAAGGGATTTAGTTTAATTTGGCATCATGTTCAGCACAGACATTGTGGGCCGAAGGTCCTGCTTCTGTGCTGTACTGTTCTACGTTTTAATTGGATGGCTCTTTCAAAGAGCTGCCACAGGCATGGTGGACTGAAGGGCCTCATTCTCTGCACTGTCATTTCCTGATTCAACGACTATGTGGCAGTGCCAAAAATGTCAGCCTGGAGGATATTCTGACTCATCCACAACTGGAAGTCACACACGGAGTACCACACGATGGAAGGAACGGAAATGGATCATCGGCATTCGAGTGGAAGCCTGCCTTTGAACTTGGGGATTCTCCCGAGGAATATGGACCAAAGTCAGGATAATCCACAAAAATGTGGCTTGGATTGTCTTGAGTTTAGAGGCAGGGTTGGTGAGATCATTGAGTCATAGAGTGATGCTGCATGGAAACAGGCCCTTTGGCACAACTCATCCATGCTGACCAAGATGCCCATTTGGCCACGTTTGGCCCATATCCCTCTAACCTTTCCTATCCATGTATTTATCCAAATGCCTTTTAAGTCTTTTTATTTTACCTGCCTCGACCGCTTCCTCTAGTAGCTCATTCCATATACGCACCATACTCTGCGTGAAGAAGTTGCTCCTCAGGTCCCTCTTCTCATTACTACCATCGGGGAGGAGGTACAAGAGCCTGAAGACCCACACCCATTGTTTCAGGAACAGCTTCTTCCCCTCCGCCATCAGATTTCTGAACTGTCCATGAACCCATGAACACTACCTCATTATTCCTCTTTTGCACTATTTATTATATTTTGTAACTTACTGTAATTTTTATGTCCTGCACTGTACTGCTGCCACAAAACATTAAATTTCACCACGTATGTCAGTGATAATAAACCTGATTCTGAAATCTTTCCTCTCTCACCTTAAACCTATGCCCTCTAGTTTTTGCTTCACTTTCCCTAGGAAAAGACTGTGCATTCACCCTGTCTATGCCCCTCATGACTTTAGACACCTCTATAAGATAACCAAAGTGCTTAGATTTATAAAGGAATATAAAGGGGTAGAGAGAAACTATTTCCTATTCTGGGTGAGTCCCCAAAGCACAGGGACATGTTCTTTAACTTAGAACCAAGTCACAAAAGGGAGAACGCAAAGTATTTCTTAACACAAAGGGCGAGGAATTCCGAGATTCTCTCCCCAGTGCAGGCAATCAATTGAAATACTAGAGGGCATGCACCTAAGTTGGGAGGGGAAAGTTCAAAGGAGATGTGCGGGGCAAGTGTTTTACGAAGAGAGTGGTGGGTGCGTTGAATGCGATACCAGGGGTATTAGTGGAGGCAAATAGGTTAGTGGTATTTAAGAAGCTCTTAGATAGAATATGCAGAGAATGGAGGGATATGGGTATTGTGTAGGCAGAAGGGATCAGTATAATTAGTTTGACACAATATCGTGGGCCGAAGGGCCTGTTCCTATGCTGTACTGTTCTATGAAAGGAGCTGATAGCAAAAGTTAAGGAAAACATAGTTACAAGATTAGAGGGCAGTCATTCAAAACTGAGGTGCGTAGGAATTTTTTCCTGCTGAGGGTGGTGCACCTCTGGAATTCTTTGCCCCTGGAAGTTTGTGGAGGCTGGATTATTGGAGGTATTTAAAGATGAAGTAAGTGCACTTTTGAATTGAGGATGGGAAACTGGCGCAGCGGAGGAGATGAGGTCTGGGACAGATCAGCCATGATCACATAGAATAGCAAGGCAGGCTTGAGGGGCCGAGTGGCCTCCTCCTGCTCCTATTTTAAGAGAAGATAAGATCTCTTTATTAGTCACATGTACATTGAAACACACAGTGAAATGCATCTTTTGCGTAGGGTGTTCTGGGGGCAGCCCGCAAGTGTCGCCACACTTCCGGCGCCAACATAGCATGCCCACAACTTCCTAACCCGTACACCTTTGGAATGTGGGAGGCAACCAGAGCACCCGGAGGAAACCCACCTAGTCTTGGGGAGAAAGTACAAACTCCTTACAGACAGCGGCCGGAATTGAACCCAGGTCGCTGGTGCTGTAATATCGTCACACTAACCACTACACTACCGTGCCTGCCCACATTTTCTTACCTTCCGATGTTGGTGAAGAGGTCAGGGGACTCAAAACGTTGCTGCTTTAAATTTAAGTTTGTTCGCATCCAATCTGATCATGTATCACCTTATCTCCCTATCCTTACCTAACAATGGTCTAATGACACAGTGAACGGCAGGGCCCTGGAGAGGGTTGTAGAACAGAAGGACCCAGGAGTACAAGTAGATGGTTCCTTGAAAGCGGCATCACAGGTAGACAGGGTGGTTATTGTCACTTGTACCAAGGTACAGTGAAAAACTTGTCATGCATACCGTTCGTACAATTCAATTCATTACACAGTGCATTGAGTTGGTACAGGGTAAAACAATACAGAATGCAGAGTTAAGTGTCACAGCTACAGAGAAAGTGCAGTGCAGGTAGACAATAAGGTGAAAGGTGTATTTGGAAAATTGTGTTCGGTTTTGGTCAACCTGCTATGGGAAAGATGGCATTAAGCTGGAAAGAGTGCAGAGGAGATTTATGAGGATGTTGCCGGGACCCAAGGGACTGATTACAGAGAGAGGTTGAGCAGGTTGGGATTTTATTCATTGGAGTGTAGGAGAATGAGGGATAATCTTATAGAAGTGCATAAAATCATAAGGGGCATAGATAGGGTTAATGGACACAGTTGTTATCCCAGGGTTGGGGAGCCAACGCCTAGAGGACATGGGTTTAAGATGAGAGGGGAAAGATTTAATAGGAACCTGAGGGGCAACTTTTTCACTCAGAGGGCGGTCCGTATGTGGAACGAGCTGCCAGAGGAAGTGGTTGAGGCAGGTACATTAACAACATTTAATAGGCACTTGGACAGGTACATGGATAGGAAAGATTTGGAGGGATATGGGCCAAACATGGGCAAATGGGAC
The DNA here is from genome assembly GCF_009764475.1 of Pristis pectinata. Classification (NCBI taxonomy): domain Eukaryota; kingdom Metazoa; phylum Chordata; class Chondrichthyes; order Rhinopristiformes; family Pristidae; genus Pristis; species Pristis pectinata. The sequence continues at coordinate 36,127,985 of NC_067424.1, forward strand.
CAGTTTAGGTGGGAATCTTGGTCAGCATGGATGAGTTGGGCCGAAGGGCCTGTTTCCCTGCTGTGTGACTCTATTACTCTAAAGGTCTGTGCCGGAAACTTGTACATCATGTGAAGTTCATTGCCATGGCCACCTTAAATTGCCTGTAGGGTACAGATGGGCAGTAGAATCTGGGGTGGAGGGGTTAATGGGAAGGTCGGGAGAACTGGTTACAGGGAAATCTAGTGGGGGAATGGGATTGCTCTGTGAACCGGCACAGGCTTGATGGGCTGAATGGCCTATCGTGCCTCGCCCACTTTGTACACTCAAAAGTTTTACTTTTGCACATCCTGCCAGTGCAGGTAAAGTCTTGGGAGCAAGTCCAGGGCCTACAGGGGTGACAGAGAGAGGGAGAGGGTCATGGTGCGAAGGAGGGTCAATCGTTTCCAATTGGGGGATGTAAGTTTACTGCTCAACATGAAGGTGAGAAGGATTTACATAGATCCGTTATGGAAATAGGCAGTGAAATGGCAGATGCAGTTTAATCTGGGGAAAATATACAGTTGATGGCAGGACCCCCAACAACATTGATGTACAGAGGGATCTTGGGGTCCAAGTCGATAGTTCCCTGAAAGTGGCCACACAAGTAGATAGGGTGGTAAAGAAGGCATATGGCATGCTTGCCTTCATTGGTCGGGGCATTGAGTATAAGAGTCAGGAAGTCATGTTGCTGTACATCCTCGTTAGGCCATACTTGGAGTATTGCGTACAATTCTGGTCAAGGACACGGAGGCCTTGGAAAGGGTGCAGAAGCTTACCAAGGTGTTGCCTGGATTAGAGGGTATGAGCTAAACGGAGAGGTTGGACAAACTTGCGTTATTTTCTCTGCAGCGTCAGAGGCTGACGGGAGACCTGACAGAGGTTTAGAAAATTATGAGAGGCATAGATATGGTAGACAGTCAGAACTTTTATCCTCGGGTAGAAATGCCAAGTACTGGAAGACATGTGCTTAAGGTGAGAGGGGGAAAGTTTAAAGGAGATGTGCGGGGCAGGTTATTTTTACACAGGGAGTGGTGGGTGCCTGGAACGGGCTGCCAGGGGCGGTGGTGGAAGCAGATACGACAGTAGTGTTTAAGAGGCTGTTAGGTAGACATATGAATGTACAGGGAATGAGGGATACGGATCACGTGCAGGCAGAAGGGATTTGGTTTAATTCGGCATCGTGTTCGGCACAGACATTGTGGGCCGAAGGGCCTGTTCCTGAGCTGTGCTGTTCTACCTTCAACTGATTCCCTTAGAGGGTTGCAAGTGCTTGGAAACCTCTGTCCCAGAGGCTGGTGGATGTTGAGACTCTCAAAGTGGAGATGGATAGTCTTTTGGGGGATCAAGGTTAGGAGCACTCTGCAGGAAGGTGGAAATGAGGCCACAATCGCATTTGTCAGGGTCCTGTTGCTCAAACAGCCATGGGTCCCAGTCCTGATCCTGGTTCTTATGTTCATAGGTGTCCTACCCAAGAGTTAGAATCACGGAATCATAGAGAGGCACAGCACAGAAACAGGCCCTTCTGCCCAACAAGTCTGTGCCGACCAACAACCACCCATTTATACCAGTCCTACATTAATCCCATTCTCCACACATTCCCATCAACTCCCCCTGGATCCCACCCCTCACCTACCCACTGGAGACCCAGAGAAAACGTGGAAACCCGAGGTCAGGATCGAACCCGGGTATCCGGCGCTGTGAGGCAGCGGCTTTACCCGCTGCACCACCATGCCGCCCAGTTTAATTACAATGAAACACTCTGTACAACCATCTTTATTTGGTCGGTCTGCTGGATTTACAACTCCTCTGACATGTGTGGTGATTTACAGAGCTGCCAAACTCTCTGTAAAGCATTCCCTATTCAGGAACAAAATATTATCATAACTTATCCTAAACTTCAGCTATCTTGTTTATCATGTTGGGAAGGAGGAGGGAGTTTTGCTTTTGGTGTGATTGCTGAATACTTGCACTTGTACACTGATACACTTGTTGTTTTGAAGAGACTTTGCAGCTGCCTTGGGCTTTCATCATCCAGGGTCCCCCTCAAGCCAACTGTCGGCTCAATCTAAGCCATCAAGCTGACCTTTCTATTGACTCGCAGTTTGTTGGATCAGCTGCCAAACATGTTTAAATCTTGTGTTCTTCAAGTTGAAGTGAGGTCATTACTGAGCCAGGTCTCCCACTACTTTGCTCTGTTGAAATCAACACTTCAGCTGTGGCCAAGGATGGGTTAGAGGCAAAGTTCCATCTCTGGTGTCCCTGTAAAGTATATTAGGCTCGGACACTGCAATTATCTGCTGGAGTGGCACAGTGGCACAGCGGGTAGAGCCGCTGCCTCACAGCACCAGAGACCCAGGTTCAATCCTGACCTCGGGTGCTGTCTGTATGGAGTTTGTATGTTCTCCCTGTGAGCGGACGTCCCAAAGACGTGCCTGCTGGTGGGTTAGTTGGTGGCTGTAAATTGCCCCAGGTGTATAGGTGAGGGGTAGAATCCGGTGGGGGGGGGAGTTGATGGGCATGTGAGAAGAATTGGTTACAGGGAAATTTAGTGGGGGGACTGGGGTTGCTCTGTGAACCAGCATAGGCTTGATGGGCTGAATGGCCTATCGCGCCTCACACACTTTCTACGCTCAAAGGCTTATCATTTGTACAGCCCCGCCAGTACAGATAAAGCCTTGGGTTCAGGCCTGGGGCCCAGAGAGGTGTCATGAGACAGGGAGAGAAAAGGAGAGAGAGAGAGAGAGAAAGGGAGAGAGAGAGAAAGGGAGAGAGAGAGAGAGAAAGGGAGAGAGAGGGAGAGAGAGAGGGGGAGAGAGAGAGAGAGAGAGGAGGAGGGTCATTCATTTTTAATCAAAGGAGGTAAAAGTTTCCTGCTGAAGATGGAGGTGAGGAGGAACTACTTCACTTGGAGGGTTACAAATGTTTGGAACTCCCTATCCCAAAGGATCCCATAGACCCGATGGGTTAAATGGCCTCCTTCTATGTCAAAAGAGCACAGGAAAATAGGAGCAGGAGTAGGCCACTCGGCCCCTCAAACCTTCCCCGCCATTCAATATGACCATGGCTGATTTATACTGGCCTCAACTCAAAGTCAAAGTTGAGTTTATTGTCACGGGCACAAGTACATGTCTGCACAGGTGCAATGAAAAACTTACCTGCAGCAGCACCATAGGCACATAGCATCACAAGAAAATCATTAATTAAACACAAGTTTTACCAGAAAGAACACAATTAGAACAAAAAAAAGTCAATTTTAGCGCAAAGTGATCAAAGTGGTTATAGTGTTGCTAAACTGTAGTGATTAGGGTTGTGCCGGATGGTTCAAGAACTGAATGGTTGAAGGGAAGAAGCTCCTTTTCTGTGTCATTTCTCCACACCCCTCTATTGTCTTGATCTAAAATATTTATCCACCTCCACTTTAAATACTAACAATCACCCTCAGGGGCAGAGAACTCCAGAGATTCACTATCCTCTGCGAGAAGAAATTTCTACTCACCTCAGGGTTAAATGACCAGCCCCTGATTTTGTAACCATGTCCCCTTGTTCATGACTCTCCCCCTGATCATCCCAACTTCTTCCCTGTCAAGTCCCAGTAGGATCTTATATGTTTGAATAAGGTCACCCTTCATTCATCTAAACTCCAAGTAACACAGGCCCAGACTACTTGGTCTCTCTTGATAGGACAACCCTCTCATCCCAGAAGTTAGCCTGGTGAATCTCCTTGGGACTGGCTCCAATGTTACTGCAGCTTTTTTTTAGGTAAGGAGACCAAAACTGTGCACAGTATTCCAGGTGTGACCTCACCGACACCCTTTTTTTAAACTATTTTTTACTATTGTAGCAAAACCTTCCTATTCTTAAACTGCATCCCTTTGCAATGAAGGCCAAAGGGTCAGTTCCCTTCTTAACTACTTGTTGGACCTGCCTGCTAACTCTTTGTGATTCGTGAGATCCGCTCACTTGCAGTCTCTGTCCCCATTCAGATAATAATCCACTTCTGATTCCTCTTACTGATGTGCATGTCCCCGTATTAACACCATTTGTCTGGTTTTCGTCCAGTCACTCAATCAATCTGCATCCTATTGCAGAATCACAGTATCCTCATCACAACATGCCCTTCCACCTATTTTTGTATCAGCGACACATCTGGAAACCTTGGCAAATGTGGAAATCTGGAAACCTTCCTTCCTCCAGATCATTAATGTAAATAGTGAACAACTGTGGGCTAAGACTGATCCCTGGAGTACTCCACTAGTTACCTCCCTTCCAGTCTGAAAAAGACCCATTTATTCCAACTCTGTTTCCTGTGAGATAGCCAGACTTCAATCCATGCTAACACACCTCGTCCAATGTCCACGGGCTTTCAATTTATGCACCAGCCTCCCATGCAGCACCTTGTCAAATGCATTTTGGAAATCTAAATACACTACATCTACAGGCTCCCCTCTACCATCTCCCCCGTCTCATCCACAAAGAATTTGAGCAAATTTGTCGAACATCTCTCATAAAACCATGTTGACTAGGCTTAATTATATTCAGTTTTCCTAAATGATTAGCTGTTTCCTCTTTGATTATTAACTCTAGCATCTTGCCAACAATAGCTGTTAAAGTAACTGGCCTGTAGATCCCCGCCTGCTGCCTTTCCCCTTGTTTGAACAAGGGAGTCACATTGGCTGTTTTCCAATCTTCTGGTACCCTCCTGTAGTTTTGGCAAGTTACGAAAAATTTCAATCTATGTGTCAACTATATCTGTAGCCACTTCCTTTAAGACCCTAGTCCGCAGTCCGTTGGGTCCTGGTGACTGACTGCCTTTAGCCCCACCCTCCCGACTTTCCCTATTTCTATCACTTCTCTCCCGACCTGTCTTTCTTCCATTGTCCCATTTCATACACCGGCTATCCTGTGTTATCAAACTGTAACAGAGGGCGACGTGCCGAAGGGAAGGATGTCTGCCACCTTTATCTGAGCTGACCCATATGCCAATGAAGCCCTCATCCTGAAAAGTGAACTGAAAGAAATAGTTATCTTACAAGCTCACAGAAGGAGGCCAATCAGCCTATCTGGTCCATGCCAGCTCCCATGGAAGCAATCCCAAGTGTCCCATTACCCCTTTTCTTATTTAGCAACTTTTCTAGATGCAGCATAGAAAGCATCCTATCTGGATGCATCACAGCTTGGTACGGCAACTGCTCTGCCCGGGACCGCAAGAAATTGCAGAGAGTTGTGGACACAGCCCAGCGCATCATAAAAACCGGCCTCCCCTCCATGGACTCTTGTCTACACCTCTCGCTGCCTCGGTGAAGCGGCCAACATAATCAAACACCCCACCCCCCGGACATTCTCTCTTCTCCCCTCTCCCATCAGGCAGAAGATACAAAAGCCTGAAAGCACGTACCACCAGGCTCAAGGACAGCTTCTATCCCACTGTTATAAGACTATTGAATGGACTTCTTGTACGATAAAGATGAACTCTTGACCTCACAACCTACCTCGTCATGGCCTTGCACCTTATTGTCTGCCTGCACTGCACTTTCTCTGTAACTGTAACACATTATTCTGCATTGTGTTATTGTTTTCCCTTGTACTACCTCAATGTACTGATGTGATGAAATGCTCTGCATGGACGGCATGCAAAGTAAAGATTTTCACTGTACCTCGGTACACGTGACAATAATAAACCAATTTACCGATTGCTCTGTACCACTGCAAATTATTGTCTCTCACACATGCATGTCAACACCTCTTGGAATCTTTTATTTTAACTGAGAACTTACACTAATGGACAATTTACAGTGGGGAAGCAACTCACCTACCACTGGAGTGTGGGAAGAAACCAGAGCACCCAGAGGAAACCCTGTTTTGACCAAGATGATGAGAGGATGAACTTCGGTACAGGCAGGGTGCAAGCAGGGAACAGTCGCCAAGGGAGTTTTTTTGGAGGGGGTGGAATCGGAAAGCTTCCCAAGTAATCGTGTCTCCTTTCAGCCAGTCACTGATTGGGAGGAGGTGGTGGGTGGATGAAATCCAACAATATGGCAGCTACTTAAAGGCAGTGGACGCTCTCTTAAAGGCAAGACAGAGGGGACCACAGATGCTGGAATCTAGAACGAAAACAGAACACTGGAAGAACTCAGTGGGTCAGACAGCATCTGTGGAGGCAAAAGGTGTAAGCAGGCATTTCAGGTCAAGACTGAGAGGGAAGAGAAAGAGAGAGAGAGACACACACACACAAAAAAAGTCTGCAGATGCTGGAATCTGGAGCAACACGAACAAAATGCTGGAGGAATTCAGCAGGTCAGGCAACGTCTATGGAGGGAAACAAAACAGTCGACGTTTCGGGCCGAGACCCTTTATCAGGCTGGTAGGTGATAGGTGGAGCCAGATGGGGAGGGGCTGATGGGCAGACAGAACAAGGTGGGGGAGGCAACGAGAGGGACGAACAAAGGGAGAAGAAAACCAGGTGAGTGCATGTGGCAGGAGAGCACCAGGGGTGAGGGTTACCTGCAATTGGAAAATTCCTTGTTCATACTGAATATTGAATTTCCCCAGAGTTTGGGAGCCCAGGTTCTGGACTGGGGATTGACAAAGTGATTCAATGTTCATCCCTCCCATCCCCTCCCCCACCTGGTCCCACCTGCCTACCATCCCCTCCCCCCACCTGCCCATCATCCCCTCCCCCCCACCTGGTCCCACCTATCACCCACTAGCCTTTGTCTCACCCGCCTCTCTCCCTCGTGCTGTCTAACACTGGCAATCTATCCTGTTCCTCCTCAGTCCCAATGCAGGGCATCGACTTGAGACATCGGTGTTCGCCTTTTGCCTCCACAGATGCTGACTGACCCGCTGAGTTCTTCCAGCGTTCCGGTCTCTGCTCTTAAAGCTGAGGTAAACCTTACGCCGCAGCCCAACGCAGAGTCTGCTAACTGGAGCAGGGGGTCCGAGTACAGGGGTCCGGCTTCTGGACTGTGGCTTGGCAATGTGATCAGGTTACAGTCTGGAGATAACAGAGGCAGGAGAACGGTGCAGAGGCTGAGGGTGGCGAGGTGATGGGGTGGTGGAGATCAACCAGTGGGGACTGAGGGGCAGGAGGATGCAGTGGAGATTGCTTCCTTTGGGTCGGGAGGGAAGGGGAGTGCATTGTTGGCAGACGATAGCTGTGCTTGGTTCCCCTGCTAGCAACACCAAACCCAGGGCACAGGCAGGTGGTAGGCTTCTTATACAAGCAAAGCACTTCAGACACTGACAGTCTGAAATAAATATCCAACAGGTCAGTCAGCATCTGTGGAAAGAGAAACAGAGTTAATGGTGCAGGTCAATACTTCTCTCTGTTCCACTTATTATTTACCTTTCCTCTTCTGCAAGTTGAACCTCTTCTTGAACGATGTCCAATTCCATAACAAATGTTGATTAGTTCAGATTGGTTTATTGTCAAATAAACCAGGGTGCAATGAAATTCCTTGCTTGCACGAAGCTCACAGAGTAAACAGTGTACATCAGCAACATGGTCTTGTTGATAATTCAACTCTTCCCTTCTTTCTTTCTCCTCGTTTTCTGTCCCTTTCTTGTTACAACTACCATACTTTGTTACATACTGCTGGTAAATTTAACGTAGCTGTTTCATTCCCCAGCCTATCTGCTGCCAAACACAACACACAGTCCCACTGCCTAAATTAATATTTTGGCTTTGATATCCCTCGTTTAAACATAATTCTATTTCAGCACATTTTTTGCAGTTAACATAATTTTTGACTTAACAAACTTCAATCAAATCTCTAGTTTTATACAATTCTGGATCATCATAATAATTAGCTAAATCTGATAAATGTTTTTTATGAAATCCAATAGGGATTTCTGGGTCAGATGCTTACTTCTGCAATTTCTGAATTACATACTACAACTAATATGTCATGTTTCACTGGCCTTAATGGATATAAGAGTTTGTTTCAAATATTTCCATTGTAGATCACTGCAAAATATTACCTCCGCTTTCCCCTCAATGATCTCAATCCAAAATGATATCCCTCTTAACTCCCAGTTTTTATTTTTACCCTTATGTTTGACAAAATTAATTGTTTCAAAACCAGTTTCTCTGTGGGATTTGTGTCAGAAGTTTAAACTGTTTTCTCTCTGCCGAGCCATGATAATTAGTTCACAATATATTGGGCATATCTGAGACCATCTCGAGCCAAAGTCAACATGCATTTGCACAGTGCATTGTCACTCATTGCATTTGCTCTGGTATCCCAGTAACACGCCACGCTGTGTGAACTAACTTTAGCCTTTCGGGTGATTTTTGAAAGAACCCAAGGGGATAGGTCACCTGGTTGAGCGGCGCCACAACAACAACCTCTCGCTCAACGTCAGTAAAACTAAAGAGCTGGTTGTTGACTTCAGGAAGGGGAAGGAGGGCGAACATGCGCCAGTCTACATAGGGGGATCGGTGGTGGAGAGAGTCAGCAGCTTTAAAATCCTGGGCGGTAACATACCAGATGACCTGTCCTGGGCCCAGCATGTAGAAGCAATCACAAGGAAGGTGCACCAGCATCTTTACTTTCTCAGGAGGTTAAGGCGGTTCGGCTTGTCACCGAACACTCTATAGCCAACTTCTACAGATGTACTGTTGAGAGTGTCCTGACTGGTTGCATCATGGTCTGGTACAGCAATTCGAATTCACAGGAACATAAACTGCAGAGGGTAGCAGGCTCAGCCCGATACATCACAGGCACGTCCCTCCCCACCATCGATAGTACCTACAGGAGGCGCTGCCTCAAGAAGGCAACATCCATCTTCAGAGATCCCCACCATCCGGGCCATGCCATCTTCTCACAGCTCCCATCAGGCAGGAGGTACAGAAGCCTGAAGTCCCACACCACCAGGTTCGAGAACAGCTACTTCCCTTCAACCATTCGGTTCTTGAACCAACCTGCACAACCCTAATCACTACCTCAGTATAGCAACACGATGACCACTTTGACCACTTCGGTTTTTTTGTTCTAATTGTGTTCTTTCTTGTATAATTTTGAACAATTTATGCTTAATGTATGTTTTTCTTGTGAATGTTGTGTCTCTAATGCTCTGTGCCTGTGATGCTGTTGCAAGTAAGTTTTTCATTGCACCTGTGCAGACATGTGCTTGTGCATATGACAATAAACTCGACTTTGAGAAGTCCAAAGACCTAGGCTTGAGTCTCTATGTCTGAGGCAATGGTCGGGCTTTCAAGCAGCACTTTCTTAAAATGTTCACAGTCAAGGACATAAACATCTCCAAACGAAAATAATTAGTTATAGTCACCTACTTCTTCCCTGAGGTTCTCGATAATTAAGCTAATATCTGCAGTAGATTATACCGACGTATTTAGATCATTGGTCCTACTCAAACATTTCTGGAATACTTTTCTATCAGTGAATTGATTTCCCATTCATGATCTAGAAGTGGACATTTTGTCTTATTCAGGAGCTCTGGAGAAGCCTCACTGTCCAGTGCAACATTTCCATAAAATCACATTATTGTTAAATTACCAACATGCTCATTTTTGATTATTTATATCCCAAAGACATTCAAAAATATCCCCATATTTTGTACCTTTGTTCAAATTTCCAATTCCCAGTTAAACAACTTCTCATTGTTTTGTTAGGTTCAACCTTGTTTCCCCAATTAAAGCTTTATTTCTCGAATGTAGCAAAACCCCACTATGCACATTTCCTTTTAAACTGCAATCAATATTTCATCATTCTCTTTGACCTAAATTTCTCTTTGTAAATCTTGCTTTAGAAAATAGCAAATAACTCCTAAAGTATTGTGCAAGCCTCTGATAGTCACATTGCTGTATATTTGCAAACAGCTGCTTCAGTTCCTGAAGCAACTGCAGATGGTGAGATCTCTTGCAGGACTTCTTGCAGATCAAAGGTCACCTGCTTAAAAACAACAGAACTGAATCCATTGTAGTTTATCTTAAAATCCCAAGCAGTTGATTCACCACTTTAAAATCAACTTGAAGAAATAGCTGCCAGTGGAATGAGTTAATGTCTCTACATCTTTATCTACTCTTAAACATTTCAACTTAAGTGCAAGTACAATTATGATAAACCCATTTTTTACACTGTTTGTTGCCTCTGAGAAGATTGCACGATGTCCACATTAAATATCCAAAATCAAATAGAACCTCAGAAACAAAATCTTTGTCTATATAAGGGAAAAAAACAAACTCATTAAGATAATGTTTCAGAATAATCCCAGTCGTTCATCACACTATTTCCTAAAATGGCAAATTGAATTATTCATCAATTACCAATTTTTAGTGAATGGGGATATCTAGAATTAGATATTCTCACATAGATCTCCACATTAACCTGAATTGCACATGACCATTGTGGTATTTAAGTCTTTTTCCATCCAGCATTAGAAATGCCTGGGATCAGTTTGTCTTACCTCTCCAAAACAATTCGCAGACTCCACTGTTTTGACCACGAGCAGGCTACATAATTTTGTATTATGGGGACCATTCTATGATTCTAATATTGATCCAAATCCATACTTATTACGGATAGGTTATGGAAGACAGGAAGAAAGAAACACAAACAGCACATGCTTATGAACAACCTGTTAAGTTACAACCAGTTGCTATTCACTTTTCATGTACCCTTAAATTTATTTGGATAACAATACGAAATAAAATAATCTGCATTCCTGTTCCCTAAAGATAAATGAACACTTCTAGACTTCCAACGACAGAGACGAGACAACAAAGGGTTAACATTCAGCTCTCAGCAAGGCCTCCCGTATTCACAATTTTTTAGCGACACGATTTTTAGAGACACACACACTCTCTCTTTCTCTCTCTCTCTCTCACACACACACACACACACACATACACACGCACACACATACACACACACACACATACACACACACATACACACACACGCACACATACACACACACACATTCCCCCTCTCTCTCCCACTCTCACATTTTCTCTCTCTTGCACACACACATACACACACACATAAACATACACACACACACACACATTCTCTATCTCTCTCTCTCACACACACATATACACACACACACATATTCTCTCTCTGTCTCTCACACACACACACACACACTGTCTCCCTCTCTCCTGTGTAACTAAAATGACTAAACTTCCTGCAATATTTTAAAACACAACGTATCCACATACTTCAAGCCAGTTAAAAAAACCAGACTCACTCACAAAAGGTTAAACAGACAAAACAATCGCTCACACTTCAAGAACGCCTTTAATTCTGGGAGTCACTTGAACAGCATCTCTTCATCTGGCTAACAGTCCTCACACCCTTGATTCTGACGGAAGGTTATCACGTGGCACCTTTGTCATTTCTCTCTCTCCACAATTGCTGCCTGATTCCCTGAGCATTTCCTACATTCTCGTTTTCTATTAGTTTTTGATTTCTACCTGTGTATTTTTTTTTGCTTTCTTATTGTAGCTTTGTTCAGGCATCGATTCTGGGTCCCTGCAAATTATGAGTAGAGCCTACCACAGATCGCTCTTGTCCCACAGCAGCTGTGTAGTGATAAAGAGCAGGGCCAGGCAGGGAGAACGGAAGGCTAGAACTAGCTGCAGCTAAACTCTGATAATCCGGCACCTTCGGGATTTCAGTGGTGCTGTAGTAACAGATTTTCCGGACTATTGGAAGTACGTCGATTAACACCCAAACACACTTTTATGTCAGTTTTTTTTGTACGTTACCCAGTAGATTCATAGAGTTATATAGCACGGAAGAAGGCCCTTCAGCCCAACTCATTCATGCTGATCAAGATGAACTGTCCCATTTGCCTGCATTTGCCCCATAATCCCGCTGAACACTTCCTATCCATGAACCTGTCCAAATATCTCTTAAAAGCTCTAATTGTACCTGCCTCTACCACTTCCTCTGTTACCTCATTCCATATACCCACCACTCTCTGAGTGAAAAACTTGCCCCTCAGGTCCCCTTTAAATATTCCCCTTCTCACCTTAAACCCTCCGACCTCTAGTTTAGGCTCCCACATCCTAGGGAAAAATCAGTGACTATCTACCCTATCTATGCTCCTCACGATTTTATAAACCTCGTTAAGGTCACCCCTCAGCCTCCTTTGCTCCAGGGGAAACAGCCCCAGCCTCTCGAGTCTCTCCTTATAACTCAAGCCTTCCAGTCCTGTGAACTTTTTCTGTACCTATTCTAGATTAATCGCATCCTTCCTGTAGTGTGGCGACCAGGACTGCACACAATACTCCAAGTCATGGAGACATTGAGTAACACAGCGCAGAAACAGCCATGCAGCCCAGCTCATCCATGCTAACCAAGGTGCCTACCCAAGTTTGTCCCATTGACCCACACCTGGTCCATATCCCTCTGAACCTTTCCTGTCCATAGTAATCAATTTTCCAGTGAGCCTGGTGAGTAAAGAGGGTGGGAAATCTCCAAGCCCTCTGCTCCCAGCTCGGAGTGGAAACAAGTTCCTGACCCCTGGCAGTCCCGAGCCCAGCCCCGGCTCCAGCCTCAACACCCACCCCAGAACCTGTACTCCCGCCCTAGCCCCACTCCGGACCCCCGGACTAATGAGTGAGCCGGATACCGGACCGCCAGGGTTGCAGGACAACCAGACGCCATGTGATTGGGGTTTACTCGCCTCACCGCAGCTGCTGCAGCGGGAGGGGCAGTCGTGCAGGTCAGGGGTCGTGGTGGCAGGATAACAGCCGTGCATTATTGAACACTGCATTTCACAGGGGCAGTGGTGGCTTCGCAGGATTGCCTGGGAGCCGTGTTTTTGGAGCAAGGCTGGAAGCCCAAAAACCTGAACTGTTACTGTTGTCCATGGGGAAAGCATTGCTTTGGAAAACGTGACATCCCTCCCTGCTTACTATAAGCATGGGATGCAAGGTTTCGCATGTGGACAGTGACAACCCCAAAACACGCCAGAGGTACAGCGCAGGAACAGGCCATTCGGCCCATCGTGCCCATGCTAGCCATTGAGTACACATCGACACTAACCCCATTTACCACCACTTGGTCCGTGGCCTTCATTGCCTTGGCGATTCAAGTCCTTGACCAGATGCTTCCTACATGTTGTGACAGTCTCTGCCCCCACCATCCCCTCAGGAAGTGTGTCCCAGATTCCAACCACCCTCTGGGTGGAAAAAATTCTTCCTCGGATCCCCTCTTATCCCTTATCCTAAACCTACTGTATGCCCTCTAGTTTCAGAGACCTAGAGACCCACCCGACCAAACACCCCCCAAATAATTTTGTACATCTCTATCATGTCCCCCCTCGCCAGCCTCATAACTACCTTTATTGAGACAAACACACAAACAGGCAGGAAGTTGAATGATGTAGACCACGTACAGAAAAACGTGCAGTTTAGTTTGGCATCATTGTCGGCACAGACATCGTGGGCCGAAGGGCCTGTTTCAGTGTTGTACCCCTCTGTGTTCTATAGAACGTAGAACAGTACAGCACAGGAACAGGCCCTTCGGCCCACAATGCTGTGCCGAACTAATTAAGCTAATGACACCTAATCCCTTCTGCCTGCACGTGGTCCATATCCCTCCACTCTCTGCATATTCATGCACCTATCTAATAGTTTCTTAAATGTCTCTATCATATCTGCCTCCACCACCGTCCCTGACAGTGCATTCCAGGCATCCACCACTCTCTGTGTAAAAAACTTGCCCTGCACATCTCCTTTGAACTTACCCCCTCTCACCTTCAACACATGGCCTCTAATGTTCGACATTTTGACCCTGGGAGAAAGATACCAGCCACCTACTCTAACTATGCCTCTCATGATTTTATAAACTTCTATCAGCTCTTCATTCAGCCTCCGACGCTCCAGAGAAAGCAACCCAAGTTTGTCCAACTTCTCCTTATAGCACATGCCCTCTAATCCAGGTAGCATCATGGATCTTCTGAACCTCTCCATTACCTCCACATCCAGGGGCAACCAGAATTGAGTATGTTCTTCTGCTCCAAGGAAAACAAGCCCAGCCTATGCAGTCTCATACACTGTTAATTCCCAGTTCCTCTGAAGTACCAGAGGAAGCCTTGGAGCTCCTCTTCTTCCCAGCTTCCCTCTTCACTCTCTGTGCCTGTGACCAACCTTATACCAAGGATAGGATTCCAGGCACCAGTCCACTCGTGCAGCTCTCCCTCTTCCATCTTCAGGCCTCCTTCCCACTGGGTTTGGGGCAGGAGTCAGTCCTGGACCCAGCAGCTATAATTGTCCGGTCTTCACCAGCCCCAACAGTGAGCTCCCACTGGCGATTCCCAATCTATATCTGGCAATAATTACCACCACGGCCAATTCATCTACCAACCAGATTTTACCACTCACCTTCACACTAGGGACTACTTAAAGCGGCCAATTAACCTCCCAGTCCACACGCCTTTGGGATGGGGGAGGAGTTCGGAGCGCCCGGAGGAAACCCACGTGGTCACGGGGAGAAGTGTAAACTCCACGCAGACAGCGCCCAAGGTCAGGATTGAACCCGGGACTCCAGTGCTGCGAAACAGCCGCTGTGCCACTTGCTGCCTGAAAGAGAAGAAGGATTGGGGCCAGCGTCCCAGATCGAAGACCTTCATCGGAACTGAGGGACAGTCCTCAGCCTGAATCGGAGGGCAATGTGTCTTCTGCACTCTAGTAGCAGCCGTGTCTTACCGCCTTACACACCCTCCATTGAATGGTGGGTCTGGTTTGTAGAAGAGTTACTGGCCTTTTAAAGTAGTAGATTGTGCGTAGAGGAACTTGAGCTACCTCCAAACCATGCTCAAGCACACCAGACAAAGATGATTCTCTTACCCCCCTCCCCCCTCCTCCACGAGATGACAGCTCCCACTGTGAGTGTGTGCCCACCAGAACTTGCCTGGAACTGTCTACACTTACTTCACATTGGCCTTGTGGGAGCCAGAAAATTTCGACCACTTCAAAAAGTAAGTACTAAGTGAAAAATTGGCAATGGTTTCCTTGGATTGGCCTATGTCACTGGCAGGCTCTTCAACACACACTGAATGAATAAATGGTTTGAAAGTATTGCTTTGTCATTGCAGGTTATTTGGATGTTGAACTCATGCACTGTCAAAATGAACAGTAAATAGCTTCAAAAACACAACTCATTGACAATATCTTGTTTATTTACTTCAAGACGCTTTCGACGCCACAGTTGCTCCATCGTGCATCTGAGATCATAGCATTTGTGAGTCATGGATTATTGGAATACTAGTGAGGAAACGTGGTACAGAGGGAGAACATAGAACATAGTATATAGAATACAGTACAGGCCCTTCGGCCCACAATGTTGTGCTGACATTTTGTCCTGCTCTAAGATCTATCTAACTCTTCCCTCCCACATAACCCTCCATTTCTCTATCATTCATATGGCTATCTTAGAGTCTCTTAAATGTCCCTAATGTATCTGCCCCCACGCACCCACCACTTCTGTGTAAAAGACTTACCTCTGACATCTCCCTATATCTTCCTCCAATCACCTTAAAATTATGCCCCCTCATGTAGCCATTGTCGCCCCTGGAAAAGTCTCCGACTGTCCACTCGATCTATGCCTCTTATCAGCTTGTACACCTCTATCAAATCACCTCTCATCCTCCTTCTCTCCAAAGAGCAAAGCCTGAGCTCACTCAACCTACCCTCATAAGACATGCTCTCCAATCCAGGCAGCATCCTGATAAATCTGCTCTGCACCCTCTCTAAAGCTTCCACATCCTTCCTATAATGAGGCGACCAGAACTGAAACACAATACTCCAAATGTGGTCTAACCAGAGTTCTGTAGAGCTGCAACATTTCCTCACAGCTCTGAAAACTCAATACCCTAACTAATGAAGGCCAACACACCATGCGCCTTCTTAACAACCCTATCGACCTGCACGGCAACCTTGAGGGATCTATGGATGTGGACCCCAAGATCCCTCTGTTCCTCCACAAGGCTCTCCCACCATTAACCCGTATTCTGCTTTCAAATTCGATCTCTCCAAGTGTATCACTTCATACTTACCTGGGTTGAACTCCATCTGCCACTTCTCAGTCCAGCTCTGCATCCTGTCAATATCCTGTTGTAATCTGCAGCAACTTCCACACTATCCACAACACCACTAACCTTCGTAACATCAGCAAACTCACTAACCCACCCCTTCCACATCCTCATCCAAGTCATTTATAAAAATCACGAAGAGCAGGGGTCCCAGAACAGATCCCTGTGGAACACCACTGGTCACCAACCTCCAGGCAGAATATGCTCCATCTACCACCACCCTCTGTCTTCTATGGGCGAGCCAATTCTGAATCCACACAGACAAGTTTCCTTGGATCCCATGCCTCCTGACTTCCTGAATGAGCCTTCCATGAGGAACCTTATCAAACACCTTACTAAAATCCATGTACACCACATCCACTGCTCTACCTTCATCAATGTGCTTTGTCACATCCTCAAAGAATTCAATCAGGCTCGTGGGGCACGACCTGCCCCTCACAAAGCTATGCTGACTGTCCCTAATCAGCCTATGCTTCTCTAAATGCCCATAAATCCTGTCTCTAAGAATCTTTTTGGTAATTTGCCCACCACTGAGGTAAGACTCACTGCTCTGTAATTCCCAAGGTTATCCCTACTCCCTTTCTTAAACAAAGGAACAACATTTGCCACCTTCCAATCATCTGGCACTACTCCTGTGGCCAGTGAAGATGCAAAGATCATCGTCAAAGGCGCAGCAATCTCTTCCCTCACTTCCCGTAATAACCTTGGATATATCCCGTCCGGCCCCGGTGACTTATCTATCCTGATGTTTGTCAAAAGTTCCAGCACATCCTCTTTCCTCACATTGACATGCCCGAGCGTATCAGCCTGTCGTACGCCATCCTCACAAACGTCAAGGTCTCTCTCTCTGGTAAATACTGAAGCAAAGTATTCATTAAGGACGTCCCCTACCTCTTCTGAATCCAGGTATATATTTCCTCTTTTATCCCTGATCGGTCCTACCCTCACTCTAGTCATCCTCCTATTCTTCACATATGTGTAGAATGCCTTGGGGCTTCCTTGATCCTACTTGCCAAGGACTTCTCATGCCCCCTTTTAGCTCTCCTAAATCCGTTCTTAAGCTCCCTCCTGGCTACCTTGTAATTCTCCAGAGCCCTGTTTGATCCATGCTTTCTAAGCCTCAGGTAAGCTTCTTTCTTCCTCTTGACAAGATACTCTACATCTTGTCAACCACGGTTCCTTCACTCTACCATCCTTACCCTGCCTCAATGGGACAAACCTATCCAGAACCCCACGCAAGTACTCTCTAAACAACCTCCATATTTCATTGTGCACTTCCCAAGAACATCTATTCCCAGTTTACTCTCCCAAGTCCCTGCCTAATAGCATCATAATTCCCCCTCCCCTAGTTAAATACTTTCCCATATCGTCTGCTCCTATCCCTCTCCAAGGCTATGGTAAAGGTCAAGGAGTATGTTCACTATCTCCAAAATGCTCTCCCCATCGAGAGATCTGAAAGCTGATCAGGGTCATTGCCAGTACCAGGTCCAGTATGGCCTTTCCTCTAGCCGGCCTGTCTACCTACTGTCAGAAATGCTTCCTGGACACACCTAACAAATTCCGCCCCATCTATCCCCTTTTACACTAAGGAGGTGCCAATCAATATTAGGGAAGTTAAAATCACGCATGACAACAATCCTGTTATTTTTGCCACCTCTCCAAAATCTGCCTCCCGATCTGCTCCTCAGTGTCTCTGCTGCTATTGGGGGATCTGTAGAATACTCCCAATAGAGTGATCACTCCCTTCCTGTTTCTGACATCCACACACACTGACTCAGTGGATGATCCCTCCAGGACATCCTCCCTTCCTACAGCTGTGATACTGTCCCTGATCAGCAAAGCCACTCCCCCACCTCTTTTCCCTCCGCCCCTGTCCCTTTTGAAAACATCTAAAAGCCCGGAATATCTGGCAGCCATTCCTGCCCTTGCAACAGCCAAGTCTTCTGTAATGGCCACATCATCATAGTTCCACATACTTACCCATGCTCTTAGTTCATCAGCCTTGTTCCTGATACTTCAAGCATCAAAGTAGACACACCTCAGCCCATCCAACTGACTGCAATTTTGCCCTTTCAACTGCCTATCCTTCCTCACAGTCTTTCTACACTCTGCATCTACTTGTACACTAAATGCTCCTACCTCTGACCTATCACTCTGCTTCCCATCCCCCTGCCAAACTAGTTTAAGCCCTCCCCAACAGTTCTAGCAAACTTGCCCACAAGGATATTGGTTCCCCTCCAGTTCAGGAGTAACCCATCCCTTATGTACCGATCATACCTTCCCCAGAAGAGATCCCAATGATTAACAAATCGGAAACCCTGCCCCCTGCACCAATTCCTCAGCCACGCATTCATTTGCCAAATCAACCTATTCTTACCCTCACTGGCACGTGGCACAGGCAGCAACCCAGAGATCACTACCCTTGAGGTCCTGCTTTTCTGCTTCCTACTTAACTCCCTATATTCCCTCTTCAGGACCTCAGCTCTTTTCCTACCTATGTCATTGGTACCAATATGTATCATGACCTCTGGCTGTTCACCCTCCCCCTTCAGAATGCTGAGGACCCAATCCGAGACATCCCTGACCCTGGCACCGGGGAGGCAACATACCAGCCGGGAGTCTCTTTCACGTCCACAGAAGCTCCTGTCCGCCCCCCCCCTTGCTATGGAATCCCCTATCACTACCACTCTCCTCTTCTCCCCCCTTCCCTTCTGCACCACACAACCAGGCTCAGTGCCAGAGACCTGGTCACTGCCAGCTTTCCCCTGGTAGGATCCCCCCCCCCACCCCCCACCAACAGTATCCAAAGTGGTATACCTGTTATTGAGGGGAACGACCACAGGGGTATTCTGCACTACCTGCTTATTCTCAGTCCTTCTCCTGACAGTCACCCAGCTACTTGCCTCCTGAGGCTTCGGAGTGCCTGCCTCCCTGTAGCTCCTTATCTAGGTACTCCTCGTTATCCCGTAGGAGCCGAAGGTCATCTAGCTGCGGCTCCAGTTCTCTAACACGGACTGTAAGGAGCTGCAGCTGGATGCACCTCGTGCAGATGTAGTTATCAGGAGGCTGGAGGTCTCCCAGAACTGCCACACTCACAAGCTGAACACACCACTGACCCTGGAGCCGTTCTCACTACTCTGGCCTGGCACTAAAGGAAGAGGTGCTGTGGTCCTTTCCTTTGACTGCTCAGTGTTTAAAGCAATCACTTTGGTCGATCAGGGCATTGTCGCTGAAACTGCGACGAGCTCTTCTAATTCTTCCTCATGATTTTCTGTTACAGACTATCCCCTACTCAGAAGCATGAAGGAAGACATTTGATGCTCTGGGGTCTGTACTCAATCAGGTTCAGAAGGAGGGATCTCATTGAATCCCATCGAGTACTGAAGGGCCTGGATAGACTGGACGTGGAGAGGATGTTTCCATTGGCAGAAGCGTCAAGGATCCGAGGGCACAGCCCCAGAATAAAGGGACGTCCCTTTAGAACTGAGATGAGGAGGAATTTCTCCTGCCAGAGGGCAATGAATCTGTGGAATTCGTTGCCACAGAGGGCGACGGGAGGCCAAGTCATTGGGTGCATTTAAGCAGAGGTGATTGGTTCTTGATTGGTAATGGGGTCAAGGGTTATGGGGAGAAGGCTGGAGAATGGGGTTGAAGAGAAAAAAAATCAGCACCATGAATAGCAGAGCAGACTCGATGGACCAAATTGCCTAATTCTGCTCCTATATCTTATGGTCTTTTGAAGGGAGATGATACCCTGGGTGAAGAATCACTTTCAAGGCTCTTTATTTCTCTTAAGTCATAGAGTAATACAGCACAGAAACAGGCCACTCGGCCCAACTCACCCCATGCCGACCAAGGTGCCTATCTGAGCTCGTCCCAGTTGCACGCATTTGGCCAATATCCCTCTAATCCTTTCCTATCCATGCAACTGTCGAAATGTCTTTTAAATGTTGTTATTGTACCTGTCCTCAGGTGCTTTCTCCGGCAGCTCATTCCATATACACACCACCCTCTGCATGAAGAAGTTGCGCCTCGGTTCCTTTTTAATTCTTTCCCCCTTTTACCTTAAGTCTTGAGTTCGAGTATTAAACAGCAAAACTCCCATGTTGGGTAATACACAGATCTGACCCAGCCCAAGCTCACAAGAGAACTTCCCACACCAAATGATACGTATTGTTTATCTTCGCTGGTATCACAGGTTGAACAGTGGCGCAGCGGGTAGGTCCACTGCCTCGCGGCACCAGAGGCTTGGGTTCAAACCTGACCGCAGGTGCTGCCGGTGTGGAGTTTGCACGTTCTCCCTGTCACCACATGGGTTTTCTCCTAGGTTCTCCGGTTTCCTCTCACCTCACAAAGACCCTTGGGTCGGTGGGTTAACTGGCTGTTGTAAATTGCTCCTTGCGTACGTGACGGTGGATTGAGCAGGGCTGAGGTTGGATTGGGTGGAGAGAAGGAGATAGGGTAGGGTTGGATGAGGAGGGTTCAGTTGGAGTTGGTGGGGTAGGTGGGATGGGCTAGAGTAATTAGATTGGGCGAATTAGGTTGGATGGGATCCGAGTAGGTTATGGTTGGATGGGGAGCGATGGGCTGCCCATAGGCTGAGGTCAGGTTGGCTTTGAATGCATGAGCTAACATTGTGTAGAGTGAAACTGGGAGTCACAGGATGTTGGTGGGTTATCAACGTCTGTGAAACCACTACCTTTCTTCTGTAGAACTCACCTTAGTTCCTCGATGTTTTGGATTTCCACTGGTTTAACAGAGGGATGGTTGTATATGAAAGGTCATCGCTTAAAACACTGGCCTCCCACTGGTGAAATGGTGCCTACTTTGGTCTATCTTTAGCGAATGGCATTGTGCCATCAATTTGTGAGGCAAATGCTTCACTCTGCACATGAGCAGCTCCTCCTGGTATGTGCTGGACCTTGTGTGTGAATTTATGACTAAATCAGTCACTATCCAGGACAGTAAACTTCTAATGGAAACCTTGTGCAACATTAAAGCCCACTCCAATCACTTAGAGACACTCCTAATTCCCATTACAGATCACTTCAACCCAAGCCAAGATTTCTTTGATATCAGAGTTACATCAGACGGAACCAGCTCCTGTTTCTGCTTTGCCAGAATGTTCTATTGCTCAACCAATAAAGATTATTTTCTCTTTGTTTACAGCAGCTCTGGGACTCCTGGTGATGCAACAGTGACTTTGATGTGTGTCCACCTTGCTCCAAAGCCAAGAACAGTGACATAGGAAGGTGAAGTCAACAGCTACAAACAATAGGGTAGCAGAAAGGACAAAGGAACTGCTGAGTGAGGAGAGGTCAAAGTTCATCTCGGTCAACTTCCACCATTCGGGTTATCGACTTAGGAT
Source organism: Pristis pectinata (assembly GCF_009764475.1). NCBI lineage: Eukaryota > Metazoa > Chordata > Chondrichthyes > Rhinopristiformes > Pristidae > Pristis > Pristis pectinata. The sequence goes on from NC_067424.1 coordinate 36,149,442, forward strand.
GTGAGTTCTTTTTGTTGTTGGTCAGGGCTTGGTGCCAGTGTTGACCACCCTTGCTTGTTGTGTGCTTAAATAGGAACTTACTGCTTGTGGAACCCCCTGTCACTCCCAAGATGGCCTGACCCTCGATGCCAAGGCTCAGCTACGGCCAAGAAAGCACACCAGCGCCTCCACTTCCTCAGAAGGCTAGGGAAATTCGGCATGTCCTGATGACCGGCGGTAATTTTTGCAGATGCACCATAGAAAACGTCCTATCTGGATGCATCACGGCTTGGTATGACAACTGCTCTGCCCAGGACCTCAAGAAACTGCAGAGAGTTGTGAACACACCTCAACACATCACAAAACCAGCCTCCCCTCCGTGGACTCTGTCTACACTTCCTGCTGCCTCAGGAAAGCAGACAGCATAATCAAGGACCCCTCCCACCTCGTCATTCTCTCTTCTCCCCCACCCCATCGGGCAGAAGATAAAAAAGTTTTGAGAACACGTACCACCAGGCTCAAGGACAGCTTCTATCCTGCTGTTACAAGATTCTTGACTGGACGTCTTCTGTGAGAAAAATGAACTCTTGATCTCTCAATCTACCCTGTCATGGCCCTTGCACTCTGCTTGTCTGCCTGCACTGCACTTTCTCTGTAACTTTAACATGATATTCTGCATTCTTTATTTTCCCTTTTGGACTACCTTGATCTGTCTGGATAGCATGCAAACAAAAGCTTTTCAATGTATCTTGGTGCATGTGACAATAATAAGCCAATTACCAACCAATTAGCAATGGAACGAGGCCTAGAGCGGCAAGTTGCCATCACTGACATCCTGCTGGGTAGCAAGCTTGTCTTGATCAAGGAGGCCTCCAAAGTGCTCCTTCTGTATTTCCTTGCGACGGGCGTGTAGTAGCGCTGCTGCCTCACACCGCCAGAGACCTGGGTTCGTTCCTGACCCCAGGCGCTGTCTGTGCGGAGTTTGCACGTTCTCCTTGTGATCAAGTGGGTTTCTTCCGGCTGCTCCAGTTTCCTCCCACATCCCAAAGGCATGCAGGTCGGTGGGTTAACTGGCTGCTGTAAATTCCCCTTAGCGTGCAGGTGGGTGGGAATTCCCATCCGCCATCAGATTTCTGAGCTGTCCGTGAACCAATGAACACTACCTCGTTATTCCTCTTTTGCATTATTTATTTATTTTTGTAACTTATGGTAATTTTTATGTCGTGCACTGCACTGCTGCCACAAAACAAATTTCACGACATACGTCAGTGGTAATAAACCCGATTCTGATTCTGACTCTTTGGCCCAACTGGTCCATGCCGACCAAGATGCCCACCTAAGCCAGTCCATTTGCCCGCATTTGGCCCATATCCCTCTAAACCTTTCCTATCCATCTACCTGTCCAAGTGGCTTTTAAATGTTGTTATTGTACCCGCCTCTGCCACTTCCCCTGGCAGCTCATTCTATACATGAACCACCCTCCGCGTGAAGAAGTTGCCCCTCACGTCCCTTTTAAATCTTAAACCCTCTGGTTTTTGATTCCCTTCCCCTGGGAAAACGACTGAGTGCATTCACCCTATCTATGCCCCTCTTGAGTTTGTACAGGTCACTCCTTAGTCTCCTATGCTCCAAGGAACAGAAGTCCTAGCCTGCCCAGCCTCTCCCTATAACTCGAGTCCTGGCAACATCCTCATAAATCCTCTTCACACTCAGCTTTCCAACTGGTGAAATAATGGGATCCTGAATGCAATTGCCAAAGGCTCCATTTCCAGCTGCCCAATGGTTCTTCTCGCTGGTTGTGAGCGCGGCCAAAGGAAAGGACATCGATCTCTCGCAGCTGTCATCCGTCATGTGACTTAACCCTGCCTTCAGTATGTGAGCTTCAGTGGGCGAATCGTGCCTCAGTGCATGGGGAGTGGCTCACCACTGAGTGTTCTCCTGTAGAGGTGGCACACTCTCTGCTGTTCCTTCCCCCACCCCACGGCTCCTCACACCTGCTGGGGCACAGTTGATACCGTTGTGATGTTTGGCATGATATGGAACATAGAACATAGAACACTACAGCACGGTATAGGCCCTTCGGCCCACAATGTAGTGCCGACATCTTATCCTGCTCTAAGATCTATCTAACCCTTCCCTCCCACATAGCCCCCTATTTTTCTATCATTCATGTGTCTATCTGAGAGTCCCTTAAATGTCCCTAATGTATCTGCCTCCACAATCTCTGCCGGCAGTGCGTTCCACGCACCCACCACTCTGTGTAAAAACTTACCCCTGACATCCCCCTTATACCTTCCTCCAATCACCTTAAAATTATGTCCCCTGGTGTTAGCCATTGTCGCCCTGGGAAAAAGTCTCCTACTGTCCACTCGATCTATGCCTCTTATCATCTTGTGCACCTCTATCAAGTCCCCTCTCATCCTCCTTCTCCCCAAAGAGAAAAGCCCTCGCTCGCTCAACCTATCCTCATAAGACATGCTCTCCAATCCAGGCAACATCCTGGTAAATCTCTTCTGCACCCTCTCTAAAGCTTCCACATCCTTTCTATAATGAGGCAACCAGAACTGAACACAATACTCCAAGTGTGGTCTGACCAGAATTCTATAGAGCTGCAACATCACCTCGTGGATCTTGAACTCAGTACCTCGACTAATGAAGGCCAACAAAGCTTATGGATCAAATGCAGGAAAGGTCAAAGTTCTGCAGCAGCCTTGGTTTCCAAGTCTTGACGCTGGCTGTGACCTTCCTCTGGATCAGTTATTTACCGCTCGTGCCCAAGGCCCAAGTAAATCTTTTCTTTCAGCCCGAAGGAGCCTTTTCTCTCCCGGAGCTTAACATTGTGTGCATGAAGTCTCCCGAGACCCACTCACCAATTCTGAGTTTGAGACGGTTGCCATTTAAGCACCTCTCCGTACGCACTCCCTCAGTGAAGTTTCAGTCCTGCAGCCGATCTTGAGACCCATTCGACGGGGGAGCAGTTGGAATGTGGAACCCCCTCCCCCAACACACAGAGAAATCCAGGCGTGCACGTGCTGATGGAGAGAGGAAGAGGCGAAGCGTTAATAGCTTCGACAAGGTTTAAGGGGAGAGCTTTGCATGGAGGATGATTGCTGGCAAGGTCTAGATGGGCAGAAAGGCTCTGTGAAAGCAGAAATGGGAATGGGGGAAGGAGGTTGCTGAGGGAATACAACACACCTAGCTCAGCGTCAGTCACTCTGCGTTGGGTAAACATCGAGCCGTCTGGAATTTGTCAATTCATTCTCTGTGTCAGTGGGGGTCAAATCCAATTGGTTCACTGGGGTTACACAACACAGAAATATGTTTTTAATCACTCAAAATGAGAAGCAGGCAGCGGTTATGCCTAAAAATTTAGGAGGAGAGAGAGGTTGAGCTGTCTTTTTAAACTATTTCAACAATGCTTTGCTTTTTAAGAAAGCACATCACTCTCCCCACGCTTTCCAACCCATTTCATTATTGCTCTGTACAGTTCGCTCGAGGAAGGTCTGCCTTTACTCTGGTGTCTTGACCCTTTACATTACAATGGGCTTGGTCCAGCTGCCATGATATCACAGCCAGCTGGAGAGATTGCTAGGGCATCACTTAGTCCTGTTGTTGGGCCTGAAATCGTGCTGCCAAAACTGTGGACCCTGAGGCTCAGGAGGCACAGTGGCGGAGCGGGTAGGGCCACTGCCTCACAGCTCCAGAGACTCCCGGGTTCGATCCTGACCTCGGGCGCCGTCTGCGCGGAGTTAGCTCCTTCTCCCCGCAACTGCATGAGTTTCTTTGGCTGCTCTAGCTACCTCCCACATCCCAAAGACGTGCAGATTGGTGGGTTAATTGTCTGCTATGTCGCCCTTAGCGTGTGGGTTGCTGGTAGAATCTGGGGGAGTTGATGGGAATGTGGGGAGAATAAAAGGGATCATTGAGAATGATGGTTGGTGCGGACTCTGAGGCCTCCCCTTCTCCGAAATATCAGTGTTGGGCACTTTGCCTGGTGACCACTGTCCCTGAGGATGTTGTCAGTAGTCCCAGAACGTCCTACAATCCCACCTCTTCCCTGTCCTCCTCAATGGTAGAACAAAGAGTTTGCCTTTCCAGTAACCAGCTGTGCCCGGCAAACCTGAGCCAATCACACCAGGCCCCTCAGATACCCACTCCAGCACCACCCCACACCACCCCCTGCCCTCCGCTAAGGGCATAACTCACCTCACGATGAGGCAATAACATTGCACGTTGGGACAGGATGGCGAATGATCCCGGAGTAACGTTGGATGTTTGTTCAAGGTTCCTTGCTCAAAATCAAAAGCGGGACTGGTGCAGGATTGGGGTAAATGGGTGCTCGATAATCGGCAGGGACTCGGTGGGCCGAAGGGCCTGCTTCCGTGTCGTGTAACTGTGAGAACCCCGAGTAAACGCAGTGAAGGGGCCAGGTTGGAGCAGACACGATCGGACCAAGTCTGGAAGCTGGCGGGACGTCCTCTGGTCATTGCGAGAAGTGAGCTCAGAGGGGTTGGAGGGTACCGGGTCAGGTTACAACAACAGTCAGTCATGGGCAGGTCCCGCTCTTAGAGGGTGTCTGATCGTTAATGTGCAGCAGGATAGTTGAGTATACAATGTGCCACAAATAAGCAGCAAACTCGACAGCAAACTCATCCACTCCAGCTCCCACCTCACTGTGATAATCCACACAGGGATCTTGGCATCCAAGCATATGGCTCCCTGAAAGAGACCACACAAGTAGATAGGGTGGAAAAGAAGGCATACAGCATGCTTGCCTTCATTGATCGGGGCATTAAGAGCCAGGAAGTCATGTTGCAGCCATATGGGCAGGCACAGTAGTGTAGCGGTTAGTGTAACGCTTTACAGCACCACATTCCAAAGACGTACGGGTTAGGAAGTTGCGGGCATGCTATGTTGGCGCCAGAAGCGTGGCAACACTTGCGGGCTGCCCCCAGAACACTCCACGCAAAACGACGCATTTCACTGTGTGTTTCAACGTACATGTGACTAATAAAGATAACTTATAAAAGTTTGGTTCGGCCGTGCTTGGAGTATTGCATTCAATTCTGGTTTCTCCATTGCAAGAAGAACGCGGAGGTCTTGGAGAAGGTGCGGAGGAGGTTCACCAGGATGTTGCCTGGATTAGAGTGTACGAGCTAAAAGGAGAGGTTGGACAAACCTGGGTTGTTTTCTCTCGGGTGTCGGAGGCTGGGGGAAGACCTGATAGAAGTTTAGAAAATTGTGAGAGGCATAGATGGGGTAGACAGAATCTTTTACCCAGGGTAGAAATGTCAAATGCTGGAGGACGTGCATTTAAGGTGAGAGGGAGAAAGTTTAAGGGAGATGTGCGGGGCAGGTTTTTTACACAGTGAGTGGTGGGTGCCTGGAACTGGCTGCCAGGGGGAGTGGTGGAAGCAGCTACGATAGTGGCATTTAAGAGACTGATAGACACATGAATATGCAGGGAATGGAGGGATATGGGTCATGTGCAGGCAGAAGGGATTTAGTTTAATTTGGCATCGTGTCCGGCGCAGACATTGTGGGCTGAAGGTCCTGTTCCTGTGCTGTACTGTTCGATGTCCTGCGTTCCACGTTCCTTTCTCCCTTGCGCTTATCCAACTTTCCCTAAGATATTCCTGCCGGTTCTGCGATGTCACTCTCCTTCAGTGAACAAGGCTGGAGCAGAGGGTAGAGCCGCTGCCTCACAGCACCAGGAACCTGGGTTCAATCCCCACCTCGGATGCTGTCTGTGCGGAGCTCTCACGCTCTCCCCCCAACCACATGGATTGCTACAGGTACTCCACTTCTCTCCCGCATCCCACGAAATAGGACAAACCAGGGAATTAAAATGGGATTGGGGTAGGATTAGTGTAAATGGAAGCTTGATAGACAGCAGGGAATCGATGGGCCGATGGGCCTGTTTCCCTGCAATGAGATGACTCTCAAGGAGATGACATCATCCTTTGATCAACAAGGTTCACATTCCAACCAATCTTCTGGTAAAGAACACATTCCTGAACATCCTAATTGACTATTTACAACCACCATATATTTACTGGTGGTCTTGGCCTGTCTACAGTTAACAGGGAGATGGGGGGGCCTCAAACACTGGAGACATCTGCTCAGAGAAAGGCTGCTTCTTTTCACTCATTCTGCTTCTTCTCAAGGATGTTTAGCAGGTTGGGAATGTGCTCTGCAGTCCTGACAGTTTATATTTGACTCATTCAATGGAATTCTGTGATTTTTCTCTTCCACTGAAGTCAGTTGGCACCCACTTCTCATTGGCACCATTGATAATCCTTGTCAGCTACAAATTACAGGCCAGCCCATCCAACTCAGGAATCTTCACGACGTCTGCTCCAGTGGTCCTTAGAGAAACCACTCCTGACGTCAGCATAATTCACCACATCCAACCTAAACCCGCTGCGTGCAGCCTAGAACTTCCGACAAAGCCTCATACACCACACCCAGCTCAAGTCCAGCGTACCCAGCCCACGCACCCCACACTCACCCATCTCCTCATGCAGTCCCACCCACCCTACCCCCGTGCCCACCCCAACTCACCACACCCAGGCCCGCCCCATGATGCCTTCCCCGACTGATCAGCTTCAATGCAAGCTCGTGAAATCCGGCCCCATCCCACCACACCCAGCTCTCTCTGCCATACCGAGCCACAACTCACCACCCCCACCCCACCCCCAACACCACCCTCACCCCACCCCACCCCACCCCAACACCACCCCCACCCCCAAGCCCCACCCCAACCCCAACCCCAACACCAACCTCACCCCCACCCCAACTCAACACCACCCCACCCCCACCCCAAAACCACCCTCACCCTCACCCCCACCCCCACCCCCAGACCCACACCCGCCCCAACACTACCCTCACCCCCACCCCCACCCCCACCCCCAGACCCACACCCGCCCCAACACTACCTCACCCCCACCCCCAAACCGCCCCGCCCCACCCCAACACCACCCTAAACCCCACCCCCACCCTCAGACCCACCCCCAGACCCACGCCTAACCCAACATCACCCCACCCCACCCCAAAACCACCCCATTCCACCCCCACCCCTACACGATACCCACCCCCACCCCTATCCACAATCCACCCCCAGCCCCACTCCCACCACAGCACCACCCCCCACCCCAAACCACCCCAGCCCAAACCCATCCCAACACAACCCCCACCCAAAACCACCCCCAGCCCTAAACCCACTCCAACACCACTCCTACACCACCCCCACCCCAACACCAACCCCACCCCCCACATCACCCCCACCCTAACAACACCCCACCCCAACACCATCGATCCAGCTCATACCCACCGGCTGCTTGTAGTGCAAACTTCCCTCATCACCCCATCTCCTCACACTTTCCCCACTCCCCCCCCAACCAAACCATCCCCACCTCACACCCAAAACAACCACCTCCACCCCAGCCTGCCATAGCTAACTGCACCTAACCCCCCCCCCCATCCCATCTAACTCTCCCCCTCGTCCAATCCGCACAGCTCCACCTTATCCCACCCAGTGCTCCCGACCCCTCCAGTGCAGTGCCAGCCCTGGTGGTCAGCATGCCCCGATCCAATGGTGACTGGCAATGCAACGAATACAGAGAATGCTGGAAACACTCTGCAGGTCAGGCAGCAGCACTGGAGAGAGAAACAGAGTTAATGGCTCGGCCCAATGATATTTCCACATCAGCAGTCAGGAACCGGGGCGAGATCTGAAACGAGAAAGGTGTAATTTCAGCTGTTATCAATGTACAATATGTTGGAGACAGATACATTTGTTAAGGAGTATGGCTGTAATACTGGCAGTAAACCGTGTACGTCGTGGTGTATAAACCATAAGACCATAAAAGACCATGAGATATAGGAGCAGAATTGGGCCATTCAGCCCATCGAGTCTACTCCATCATTCAATCATGGCTGATTTTTTTCAACCCCATTTTCTTGCCTTCTCCCCATAACCCTTAACATCACTTACCAATCAAGAATCTCTCAATCTCTGCCTTAAATACACCCAGTGACTTGGCCTGCGCAGCCCTCCGTGGCAACGAATTCCACAGATTCACCACCCTCTGGCTGAAGAGATTCCTCCTCATCTCAGTTTTAAAGGGACGTCCCTTTATTTTGAAGCTGTGCCCTCGGATCCCAGACTCTCCTGCTAGTGGAAACGTCCTCTCCACGTCCACTCTTTCCAGGCCTTTCAGTATCGGGTAGGTTTCAATAACAATCCCCCCCCCCCCCCCCACAACCATCCTTCTGAACTCCATCGAGTACAGGCCCAGAGACATCAAATGCTCCTCGTACATCAAGTGTTTCAGTCCTGGGATCATCCTTGCAAATAGTGTTGATAAGGAACGTGGAATTGTCTTAATGCATTTTAATATAATGGTGCATGTTAACACAATGTACTGTATAACCTAACAGCATACAGTGGCAATGATTTAACAATGTATGCTGATTTAATGGTGTACAGTGAATGATATATCACGATGAAAAAATAGGTATACAGAGCTAAAAATTCCAAAACAAACGTGTACATTGAAAGTCATATTAAGACAGAGCAAACAATTTCCCTGGTGTTTTAGTGCCAGTCACTAATGTCACGTCCTTACATTTGGTGAGATTTTCATGCTGGTAATGCATTTCTTTTCTGCCGTCAAATTTGTTTAACTGACGAGGATATAATACGGCTCCCACAATCCATCGCCAGCAGGATACTCACCAGTTGTTGTTGGCTCACAGGCCAACCTGCTTTCGCTGATTCTGATTGGCCGAAAATGGCGCTCTGTAAAGGGCCGGTCACGATGCAGCTGGAGTGAGAGCCAGACTGACGGCCCACCTACACACTGCTCACACTCCCTGCACCTCCAACCACTTTCCTGCCAAACCAATTCACAATTAGTGGGGCGGCGCAGTCGTGCCAGAGACCCGGGTTCAATCCTGACCTCAGGTGGGTTCCACCCCCCCCCCCCATCACCTGCACCCCGGGAGCTCCGGTTTCCTCCCACAAACCAAAGACGTGTGGGTTGGTGGGTTGGAGTTGAGGGGAATGTGGGGAACATAAAATGAGATGAGGTGGTTGATGGTTGTCACGGAATCAGCGGGCCTGTTTGTCTCTAAGACTCTATGAAAGAATACAACCTTAAGAAGTCAGCATGGCCCATATTCACAGATGTAAAATAGCTGGAAACAGCTGGATTTAATGGGAGATCTTTAGAACGTTGACACCTCTGTGTTATGGAACGAGCTGGCTGAAGGAAAGTGGCTTCCCTTATAATTAGACACAAGTTAACTGATGAGGCTGGTGTTTAATATCCCAAAACAAGCGGACAGACAACATTTCTGCAGTCACAAAGTCATCAACACCCCTCACTCACCTACACACTAGGGCCAACCTACAGCGGCTGATTAACCTACCAACACGCACGTCTTTGGGGTGAAACCGGAGCACCCGGGGGAAACCCATGCAGTCACAGGGAGAACGTGCAAGCTCTACGCTGGGAGCACCCGAGGTCGGGATTGCGTCTTTTACCATTAATATTTTCTGTCAAAGGATCCAAGTTCCTAACACAGCGAGCTACTACTTAAGGTTCCATCTAAGGCAGCCAAGTCACATGTACCAACAATTCGCCTGAGTCTAGAAACTCGACGGTTGATCCAATTGCGATATTTAAAATAATAAGGACTTTTAATAGGGTCGATAAATTTTGTCTGATGGGGTGCCATGTATAAGGAAGTATAATTTTAAAGTAAGGCGTAGGCTGTTTTGGAATGAGATCAGGAACCCCTTTTTTCACACAGATGTGGTGAACATCTGGAATTCATTCCACCAAACGGCCAAGGTTAACGCACATCAATAGTTTTAAGTTAAGGAAGGGAATCGAGCAATGTGGAGCAAGGATGCTTAAAGGAATCTGAGGATCAGATTGGGAATTGTGGAACAGGCTCTTCCTGAACTCGAGCCGTAGATTAAAGAACTGCGGAATGAAAGCTAGACTCTCAAACCAACACAGATAAGTGGAATTCAATGTCACAAACTCATGCAAACATGAAGAAACCTCCTCACCACCTGTTCAGTCTGACCTTGGAGCTTGCTCGGGCTCAGGTGAAGGGGTATCAGGGAATGAGTGGGGCTTGTTAGATAGTCGTGAATGTGTTATAGTTATTATCTGCCACCTGTTACAGAACAGCTGGTGATCGGAACTAATGGGGGAGTTCATACATGGACGTGCTGAGTGCTGTTACAGGTAAACAGATCAGGGACCTTGACACCTCCACGTCATGGGGATGCTTATCACCCTGTGGTACTCCAGTCCTGTCATGATTTCGCTTTGATCTTCTCAAGTCGTCCAAAGGGGTGGATAATGCAGTGGCAATTCTCCAGCCAAACAAAGGGCACGGTGCCATCTCTCAGCAAAAGCTTCAGAACACACTTTGCAATGTACCTTTGAGGAGCCAAGCCCATAGTAGCTAACTACTTCAATGCACAATGCACTGTGCGATGTATTGATCTGTGTGAACAGTATGTAAGACAAAATTTTCACTGTACCTCGGTACATGTGACAATAATAAACTAACTTACCAGTTCTGCTACCAGACCAATTACAAACTCAAGACCCCAACTTCATTGTGATATTATTGTACAATAGGGGGACTAAATTCAGCCGATGATTCTTCTTCAATGGTTAATGAAGAGGAAGAACTCATGTCTATGTTCTGATCTGCACCTCATCTGGACACCTGAACGCCTTCCCCCAGTCCTTTCAAAGTGTTGCCATAGCTGTAGGGAAAGCAGCCGATACACGCACAGTAAGATCCCCAACACCTGCGGTGAGATCATGACCAGATAAGCAGTCTTCGGGACTTTGGTCAGACACTGGGGAAAACTTAACTGCTCGTTTACAGAGGATGCCAAGTTTGAAAGCTGTTCTTACAGAATCAGAATCAGGTTCATTATCACTGACGTGTTGTGAAATTTGTTGTTTTGCGGCAGCAGTACAGTGCAAGGCATAAAAATTAGTGTAAGTTACAAAAATAAGTAAATAGAGCAAAAGAGGAATAACGAGGTAGTGTTTGTGGGTTCATGGACCGTTCGGAAATCTGACGGCGGAGGGGAAGAAGCTGTTCCTGAAACACTGAGTGTGGGTCTTCAAGCTCCTATACCTCCTCCCCGATGGTGGTAACGTGAAGAGGGCATGTCCCAGATGGTGAGGGTCCTTAATGATGGATGCCGCCTTCTTGAGGCACCGCCTCTTGAAGATGTCCTCGATGGCGGGGAGGACAGGTACCTTGCTGAAGTATATCTTGTAGATGGAATCCCCATTGACAGCATGGTTGTTGTAACTGGGAGCGTAAAACACTCTTGTAAGCTTTTGAAAATAATGAAACAAAGTCAGGTTCCAGATACAGTACTACGTGAAGGGTCATCAAACTGAGACATTAACACTGTTTCTCTCCCCACAGCTGCTGCCTGACCTGCTGAGTATTTCCTGCTTATATTACACAGCCCCTCCCATTCCCGTTATAATACAAGATGCTCCGTTTAGGTTGAAAATCAAAACAACTGCAGATGCTGGAAATCCGAAATAAAAAACAGAAAGTGCCGCAGAAACTCAGCAGGTCAGGCAGCACCTGTGGGGAGAGAAACGGTCTGCAACCCTTCGTCAGAACTGGGAATGAAAGGTTGTGTGGTAATGTGGATGGATTGTCATGCAACGCGGGGACGTGTGACAGGAGGGTGTGATAACATAACCGGAGTCTGCTGTAAGGCAACGGGTGTGTGAAGGACTTTGAAGTAAAATACAGAAAGGGGTCAACTGGTCAAGCAGCATCAGTGGAGGAGGAAACAGGACCAACATTTTGGGTTAATGACTTTGTTCGTGAGATGGAGACACAATCACCTTCCTTCCGTATCAAGTTCCAGCCTCTTGTCTTCACCTCTGCCCCTCCCTCCCATCTACCCATCATCTCCCTCCTCACCTGGATCCACCTATCACCCTCCGGCCTCTGTCTCCAGACTCCACCTCTTCCCCCCATCTGTCAATCATCTCCCTCCTCACCTGGACCCACCTATCACCCGCCAACCCCTGCTTCACCCCTCCCCCTCACCTCTTTATACTGCCGATCTCCCCTCCACGCACTCAGTCCTGGTCCAGGGTCTCGCCCCGAAACATCGACCATCCCTCTGCCTCCACGGATGCTGCCTGACCCCCTGAGTTCTTCCAGGTTCATGAGATGTTGCACCTGGAGCGCTCATGCTGTGGGGGTTAGCGGAGCTGTAACCGCAGAGGGCTGCAGCGCAATGTTCGAAGAGCAAGAACTTCACAACATTTAAAGGATGCTCGGACAGGCATGTGGACAGGAAAGGTTTAGGGGGATACGGGCCAAACATGGGCAAATGGGACCATCAGGTGGGCACCTTAATTAGCAAGGACGGGGTGAGCTGACGGGCCTGTCTCCAGCTGTGTGACGGCGGGGATCTATAACTTGCATTGGCAAACCCATCTTCACCTCACCAGCATATTCTAATCACAGAAGTGCTTTTAAAGTGGTGTCATTGCAAAAGGGAAAACACGCGCGCGCGCGCGCGCACACACACACACACACAAACACACACACACGCACACACACACACACACGCACGCACACACACAGTGAGACAGTAAACACAAGCAGTGAGATCACGGCACCATAAATGGACTGTGTAATATCTGACAGGACTGCAGTGCAGTGGACCCCACCGTAACAGGAGCGCGCTGCCACTCCTTCCTTCGCACTGGGACAGCTCATTCCTAATCTCCTGCCTTGTTGAAGGGCCAACTCTCCGCCTGCATTCTTGATCCTGCATTCGATCTGTGACCACCCCTGTCCCCCCCCCCCCCCCATTTCATTGGAACACACCCTGCAGCAGGGGTGCGGGATTTGCAGCTTTGTTCTCCCTGCACTGACCACTGGGCCTGAGGGTACAATGTGCATGGCGGCTCCGTACAGGGGCAAGTAGGGAACGTCATTTGCAGCTCAGGGCAGTCGTGTTGAGAGGAAATAAGAGACCAGGAAAGCAATAACAGAATGCAGAATAAAGTGTGACAGTTACAGAGTAAGTGCAGTGCAGGTAGACAATAAGGTGCAAGGGCCACGATGAGGTAGATTGTGAGGTCAAGAGGCCATCTTATTGTTCTAGGGGACTGCTCAATAGTCTTATAACAGTGGGATAGAAGCTGTCCTTGAGCCTGGTGGTACATGCTTTCAGGCATTTGTATCTTCTGCCCGATGGGAGGGGGGAGATGAGAGAATGTCCAGGGTGGATGGGGTCTTTGATTATGCTGGCTGCTTTACCGAGGCAGCGAGAGGTACAGACAGAGTCCACGGAGGGGAGGCTGGTTTCCGTAATGTGCTGGGCTGTGTCCATAATTCTCTGCAGTTTCTTGTGGTCCTGGGCAGAGCAGTTGCCAAACCAAGCCGTGATGCATCCGAATAGGATGCTTTGTTATGAAGCAATGTTATGAAACATTTGCGGATGAAGTCACTACTAGATTATTGGTTAAAGAAAATACGAGTATTAGAAGGTAAAACAATAGGGTAAAACAACAACAGAATACAGAGTAAAGTGTCGCAGGTACAGGGAAGTGCAGTGCAGGTAGATAATAAGGTGCAAAGGTTACAACAAGGTAGATTGTGAGGTAAGGCTCCATCTCATCGTATAAGGGAACCGTTCAATAGTCTTATCACAGTGGGGTAGAAGCTGTCCTTGAGCCTGGCGGTATGTGCCCTCAGGCTCCTGTACCTTCTGCCTGATGGGAGAGGAGAGAAGAGAGAATGACCCAGGTGGGTGGGGTCTTTGATTATGCTGGCTGCTTCACCAAGGCAGCGAGAGGTAAAGACAGAGTCCATGGAGGGGAGGCTGGTTTCCATGATGCGCTGGGCTGTGTCCACAACTCTCTGCAGTTTCTTGCGGTCCCGGGCAGAGCAGTTGCCGTACCAAGCCATGATGCATCCAGATAGGATGCTTTCTCTGGTGCATCGGTAAAAATTGATGAGGGTCCAAGGGGACATGCAAATTTCTTTAGCCTCCCAAGGAAGAATTCTAAAGATTCGCTACTCTCTGGGATTTCCCCTCATCTCCGTCACAAGCAATCTCCTCTCCGACTGTCCCCCAAGGTCCAAGAATCCTCAGCCAGGGGAGACATCCTCCCTGAATCCTGCCTGTCCTTTGTACGTTTTGACGGGATCTCCTCAGAAACCCACTGGGAACAAATCCAGGACTAGCCAAATCCAGAAGAGGCCCCACCCTGAATTAATCACATCCAGGTCTAGAATCTCGAGGACCGATTACACAAGACACAGCTCATCCTGGATGAAGCCCACCCCATTGCGCTCAAAATCCCAACCCATCCAAGTCTAACCCCACGTGGGATTGGATCCACCCGTATGTAATACATACGGGGGTAATTGCAGACAGGAACAGCTCCATCCATGAGTCAGCCCACAAGGTCAAACATCCCATCAATGATCTGCCCCACACAGGATCACTCACACCCATGACCGACCAAATGCAGGACTTGTCCCTCTCGTGATCTGTCCTATATGGGACACATCACACCTCTGACCCACCCCACGTCCCCACAGGGGACACTATCCTGGATCAGTCTCATCCATGATCTCACAGCCAGGACTTAACTCCACCCGTGACCCAGCCCAGTGTCACAGTAGGAATGGTCTGAGACTGGGAGACCACCCAATAAGTTCTTTACCAAAATCTGACTGCAAACCCAGACATCCAGTTGAACTTTGTCGGCGGAATTACAATAGGCTTTTGGCATTGCGTGTCGTACTGGGGGATAGTTTCTGGCCCGGTGCACCACTTGGACGTGTCCCATCGAGGGGATTACATCACTCACCCTCTAAATACACAACAGCGTGACCCGGCACAGTGACCCTGTCACAGCCATCAGAGACTCGGTTTTGTTGATGTGTGTGTGTTTATCAATTACTGTTCCACTTCTCCAGGCTTGCGGAAGCAGCCTGCCTTGGAGTTGAGCAGAGTTCGGCAGCATGAGAAGTCAGTCAACTACCCACTCCAGGGTTGAAGGCAGGAAGGCAGGTGAAGAGATGGGTGTGTTAGATGCAGAGTTACTGCCACAACTGGCTGTCCCGTCCCTGACTGATGGCTCAGTGTAAACATCAGGGCAGAACTTACAAGAGTGAACACTGAATGAGCAATGTGCATTCCCTGAACACACATGTTAGCACTAAACACATGTGAGCACTATGTACACCTGAACACACGTCAGCAACGTGCATATCCTGAACACGTGTTGACAATATGTATTCCCTAAACACATGTGAACACCAAGCACTCCTGAGCACACATGTGCAAACACTGAGTGCACCGCAGCCACACAGCCGAGAGACCTGCTCCCTCACTGCTCCAGTGCCCTGGGTTCAATCCTGACCTCCAGAGCCACAGTGGAAACCCACCAGGTCACGTGGCTTCCTGCAGGGGCTCCCGATTCCTCCCACTTCCCAAAGGCACAATGTAATGTAACGTACCGTGCTACTGCCGCAATTTGCATGGCATTCATACCCCAGGTGTGTATGCCTATGACGATAAACTTGAACTCTGTAAATTCCCCCTAATGTATGGATGAGTGGTAAAACCTTGGGCAGTTAATGGAAATATGGGGAAGATAACATGGGTTATTGGGAAAATAACAGTAGGTGAATTGGTCACAGTAAACTGCCCTTAATGGGTAGGTGAGTGCTCTAATCTGGGGGGAGTCGATGGGAATGTGGGGAGAATAAAATGGGATTAGCACCAATGGCTGCTTGATGGTCGGCATGGACTCAATGGGCTGAAGGGCCTGTTTCTGTGCTAAATGACTCTCCGACTGCAGTCGGGTGTGAGCTCTGTGAGTTCACCAGTGTCCCAACCATGACCACTGATCTTTCTGTGAATGTAAGTCGAGCACAGGCCTTTCCCTGAACTCATGGGTGTAAGGACTATGGTGTGCCTGTTGTAGTGGTGTGAGCACAGTGCTCTCACTGACAAAGCCTCACGGACACCAGCATCCCCTCCTTGGACTCTGTCTTTACCTCTCGCTATCTTGGTGAAGCAGCCAGCATAATCAAAGACCCCACCCACCCGGGTCATTCTCTCTTCTCTCCTCTTCCATCAGGTAGAAGATACAGGAGCCTGAGGGCACGTACCACCAGACTTAAGGACAGCTTCTACCCCACTGTGATAAGACTATTGAACGGTTCCCTTATACGATAAGATGGACTCTGACTTCACGACCTACCTTGTTGTGACCTTGCACCTTATTGCACTGCACTTTCTCTGTAGCTGTGACACTTTACTCTGTACTGTTATTGTTTTTACCTGTACTACATCAACGAACTCTGTACTACCTCAATGAAACTGCACTGTGTAATGAATTGACCTGTACGATCGGTATGCAAGTTTTTCACTGTACGTTGGTACGAGTGACAATAATAAACCAATACCAATACCGATACAATATTTGTTCATCCACTATCCCAATCAGACATCCACTTGAAAATTCAGGAGTCAAAGATCCCCATGAATAATAAAACACACTGAAATAAGCACAACATTGCAATACACCAAGTTAAGCCAATTCTCAACTACACAGCACTGTTCTTTATTGATCATAGTTTCTCTATAAGTCACAAGGATATTCGCAAAAATTAAGATTTTAATTTAATTAAAATCATTTTTAAAACTTAAAAATTTCCCATTGGTTCCATCTTGCTCCTCAAGCCTTTACACCCACAATTTTTTGTTTCAAAACTGGAGCTCTTGCCGGTAGCTTTATAAACTGGTTCTGTCACACAGTAAATTCTTTCTTAAATACCTCCCACTGACTTATTATCAAATTAGCCCAGTTTACTGTGATCCGTCTCCGCCTCATTGCAGAGAAGCCTGTCCTGCCAAGATCTCAGTTGCTGCTTCATGTTTCTTCTTCGTGCTGGACTTGATCACGTTGCAATTGCTATTAGAGTAATCCTAAAGCTATGAGGGGGGGTAGACAGGATAGAGTGTCAGAGTCTTTTTTCCACGCCTGGGGAGTCTGGAACTAGTGGGCACAAGTTTAAGGTGAGAGGGGAGACATTTAAAGGAGATTTGAGGAGGGGTAGATTCTTCCACACAGGGAGTAGTGGTTAGATGGAACAAGCTCTCAGAGGAAATGGTAGGGGAAGACATAATTACAGCATTTCAAAGGCAGTTGTGCAGAGACATAGAACGTAGAACACAGAACAGTACAGCACAGAAAAGGCCCTTCGGCCCACAATGTTGTGCTGACATAGCTAATCCCTCCTACCTACAGAATGCCCATATCTCTCCATTTCCCTCTCATTCATGTGCCCATCCAAGCCCCTCTTAAAAGCCCCCAGTGAGTTTGCCTCCACCACCCTATCAGGCATCCAGGCATCTACCACTCTCCCAGTAAAAAACGTACCCCTCACGTCTCTTCTGAACCTACCCCCTCTCACCTAGAATTCATGCCCTCTGGTATTGGATCGCTCAATAATGGGAAAAGATATCGCTTGTCCACCCTACCTATACTCCTCATAATTTTATACGCTTCCAACGGATCACCCCTCAGCCTCTGCCGCTCCAGAGAAAAGAGCCCAAGTTTGTCCAGCCTCTCCTGACAGCACATGCCCTCTAATCCAGGCAGCATCCTAGTAAACATCCTCTGCACCCTCTCTAAAGCCTCAACATCCTTCCTATAGTGAGGTGACCAGAACTGCATGCAATACTCTAAATGCGGCCTAACCAGAGTTTTATAGAGATGCATCATAACTTCTTGACTCCTGTACTCAATACCCTGATTAATAAATGCAAACATTCCATAAGCCTTCTTAACCACCCTATCTACCTGTGTAGCCACTTGCAATGAGTCATGGACTTGCACCCCAAGGTCTCTCTGCTCTTCAATACTGTTAAGGATCTTCCCCCTAAGAGTGTACTGCCTTTTGACATTAGGCCCACCAAGATGCAACATGTCACATTTGTCTGGGTTAAACTCCATCTGCCATTTCTCTGCCCACATCTGCAACTGATCTATATCCAGCTGTGTCTGTCGCCAGTCCTCTACACTACTCACAACCCCACCAGTCTCGGTATCGTCTGTAAATTTTCACCAACTCCACCAATCTTGGTATCATCTGAAAGTGTAAAAAAGGAAAAGTGTAGAGGGTTATGGGTCCAGTGTAGGCAAGTGGGATTAGCATAGATGGCCATCACATTTGGAATGGCAAGGTGGGCAGGAGGGGTCTGCTTCTACAGGTTATGGTTCTCTGACTCGAGGACATGTTCACAGACAAGGGTGTAGCCAGGACTGGAGGGTTTGAATTACAAGGAGACACTGGATAGGCTGGGACTGTTTTCCCTGGAGCAACGGGGGACTTTGTTGAGTGGTGACCTGATTGAGGTCTATCAAATCATGAGGGGCATAGGTCAAGTGAATGGTCACCGTCTCCTTCCCCAGGGGAAGGGTGGGGGGGGGGGATTCCAAAACTAGAGGGCAGAGGTTAGAGGTGAGAGGGCAAAGATTTAAAGGGGAGCTGAGGGGGCAGGTTTTTCACACAGAGAGGTCGTGGGTATGTGGAGCGAGCTGCCAGAGCAGTGGCGATGACAACGATCAAGAGACACTTGGACAGATACATGGATAGGAAAGGTTCGGAGGGATATGGGTCAAATGCAGGCAAGCGGGACTTATTCAGATAAGCACCATGGGCAAGTTGTTTCTGTGCTGTAGAACTCTATGACCTTCAGATTATTAACAAAATCAAGCTCGTCATGTGGCACTAGGCCTCAGTAGGCCACACCCTTGGTGGTACCAGACCCACCGCTGGAGAAAACTAACTTGTACACAGGCCGGAAACTCACCACGTAAGCATGAGCTAGCTTGCTTACCCCAATCCGCGTGAACATTAAAACACCCCCGTCTTCACCACACGCTGTCCAGTTCCGCCAGTCATGTGTTCTGTTACATCGCCACTCCAGCAGGGAGCCTATGGTGGAGAGCTGGTAGAGGGGAGATAGCCGGTACATGGAAGTGAGAGGGTGGGGTGCGACAGGGGCTGGTAGGTGATAGGTGGAGCCCAGCGATGATGGACAGATAGAACAGTACAGCACAGGAACAGGCCCTTCGGCCCACAATGTTGTGCTGAACTAATTAAACCAGTAACTAAATGCCTAACTAAACTAATGCCTTCTCCCTGCACCACGTCCATATCCCCCCATTCTCTGCACATTCACGAGCCTAGCTAACGCCTCCATTGTATCTGCCTCCACCGCCATCCCTGGCAGCACGTTCCAGGAACCCACCGCGCTCCGTGTAGAAAACAGAGGCTCCTTGTTACAGTGGAGTCTAACGTAAACTCAGCTGCATTAGGAGCTTCAGAGGAACACATTTATAAAAGGGGTTGACTCTCTAAGTTGAACTGAGCAACCTACATTGTATACTTAACCACAGGGCACACATTCTGTAGCGAATAGCAACCCCAGCAACCTGAAAGGAATTCACACATAGCAGCTACAGAAGGCACAATCCAACGTCACACCGATACATATCTCCTCCTAGCGGCTTCCAATGTTTTGTTTTAATTCTTAATTCCTCCCACCAATTGACCTCAACCCTGCATCGCAGTGTTTTTGGCCTTCCTGCAGGGGAGACAAGTCCATCTGTTTCCTCCTGCACCTTAAATTCATTTAATAAACCTCAGTTAAATCTCCCCTCAGTTTCCTCTGCTCTAAAGAAAGCAGCCCCATCCTCAGCACCACAACCCTCCGTCCCAGGGAACCTCCTCGTAGATCTCCTCTGGAAATTCCCCAGTTCGTTCACATCCTTCCGGTAGTCTGGTTCCCTCCGTTGGTTCGTGACTTTATGTCTTTGATTTTCCCTTCAGCTGCTGCGGCTGAGGAACCACTCCTGACCCTCGCCCACCCTGTGACCTGTTACCAGCCTCACCTTTTCCTGCTCCCTCTCACCCATGCCTGGGGTTTACTGGGGTAAAGCCCTCCTGACCACATGTTGGGACCTACAGCAATGACCCAGTGTCCAGGTCCAGAACCGCTCCAGCCTCCTATCAAACAAAACCCACCTTTCCTCATGTGGCTCTGTCAGCCAGATGTTCACATCTGCTTCCCCATGTGCCAATCTGCACCAGGCTGAGGAAGGAGTCCCGGTTAATGACCCTGGACATCCCGTTTCTAACTGAACCCCCAACTCCAAAGAGGACCTCTCAACTACTCATTTTTATGGTGTCGGTTTCAACATGGACCACAATGACTGAAGACTCCCTCTCCCTCCCTCCCTCTCTCCCACTCCCTCCCTCTCTCTCACACACACTCCCTCCCTGTCCCTCTCCCTCCCCCTCCCTCTCCTTCTCCCCCCTCCCTCTTTCTCCCTCCCTCTTCTCCCTCCCTCCCACTCTCTCTCCCTCCCTCTCCTCTCTCCCTCCCTCCCACTCTCTCTCCCTCCCACTCTCTCTCCCTCCCTCTCCCCTCTCCCTCCCACTCTCTCTCCCTCCATCTCTCTCACACTCCTTCCCTCTGTCCCTTTCTCTCCCCCCTCCCTCTCTCTCCCCCCTGCCCCTCTCTAAAGTTCCTTCAAGCTGTTTGAAGAGACCTCTCACTCTGACTCTACCTGCAGCAGACTGTATGGAATTGTTCCTCACCCTGAAGCTGTTTACTCCCCCTCCCTGTTACCATGGCATCCACTACAACCATCATCTTCCCTCTGGGGAGCCACAGCATACTGTGTCCCTTGCTGTCCTCCTGGTCAACTGAGTCAAGGCCCTGTGATGCCTTTCTTCTTCTCCACAGCAGCCCACATGAATGGATGAAGGGCCAGTGACCTGCATCGACCTTGTCTCCCTCTCCACAGTCGCAGCCTGACCGGTTGGGTCTTTCCAACATTGTCTGCAATACTTCCACCATCTGCAGTCCTGTGTTATTGGAAGAGAGGGGTGACGGTCGACAGGTTCCTTGTAACAGAAGGCTGTTTGCAATGGGCTTCACAGGTTTGCCTTGCCTTTTGCGGAATGTATCAGTGAGTAAGTTAGCTTATATGGCCTCATAGTTTCCCATAGTCCGGAAATAAGAATTGGACACAGTAAAACTCCAATAATCTGCTAGGGATTATTCAGAAATCCTTTTGGTTCAGCACCCAGCTGACTGGAACCCCAGTTCCTGCTCTCTTTAACCCACCGGGGCCCCGGTTCCCACGTTCCCTCCAAACCCACCAAGGCTGCATTTCCCCAGCTCCCTCTAAACCCGCCGGGGTCCCGGTTCCTGCTCCCCGTTTTGACCCTGCCATGATAATCAGGGAGGACGATAGCAGGGACTGGGCAGGCTAGCGGGAGGTCAACCCGTACACAGCGAAACAGTGTGATTTTATAAATGACTTGGATGAGGATGTGGAAGGGTGGGTTCATAAGTTTGCTGATGATACAAAGGTTGGTGGTGTTGTGGACAGTGTAGAAGGTTGTTGCAGATTACAACAGGATATTGATAGAATGCAGAGCTGGGCTGAGAAGTGGCAGATGGAGTTCAACCCGGATAAGTGTGAAGTGATACACTTCAGGAGATCAAATTGGAAGGCAGAATACAAGGTTAATGGCAGGAATCTTAGCAGTGGAGGAACAGAGGGATCTTGGGGTCCACGTCCATAGATCCCTCAAGGTTGCCACGCAGGTCGATAGGGTTGTTAATAAGGCATATGGAGCGTTGACCTTCATTAGTTAGGGTATTGAGTTCAAGAGCCGTGAGGTGATGTTGCAGCTCTATAGAATTCTGGTTAGACCACACTTGGAGTATCGTGTTCAGTTCTGGTCGCCTCATTATAGGAAGGATGTGGAGGCTTTAGAGAGGTTGCAGAGGAGATTTACCAGAATGTTGCCTGGATTGGAGAGCATGTCTAATGAGGATAGGTAGAGTGAGCTCAGGCTTTTCTTTGGAGAGAAGGAGGATGAGAGGTGATTTGATAGAGGTGCACAAGATGATAAGAGGCAGAGATCGAGTGGATAGTCAGAGACTTTTTCCCAGGGCAACAATGGCTAACACGAGGGGGCATAATTTTAAGGTGATTGGAGGAAGGTATAAGGGAGATGTCAGGGGTAGGTTTTTTACACAGAGAGTGGTGGGTGTGTGGAACGCACTGCCTGCAGGGGTTGTGGGGGCAGATACATTAGGGACATTTAAGAGACTCTTAGATAGACACATGAATGATAGAGAAATGGAGGGCTATGTGGGAGGGAAGAGTTAGATAGATCTTAGAGCAGGATGAAATGTCAGCACAACATTGTGGACTGAAGGGCCTGTACTGTGCTGTAGTGTTCTGTGTTCTATGTCCTATGTATGTATATTGACAGGAAGAGACAGCAGAGTGACAGAGCTGTACAGCATAGATACAGGCCCTTCGGCCCACAGCATCCATACTGACCACCATTCCACTCAGTAGGATCCTGGAAGCTCACGGCAGATGCTCCCTACTCCTCTTACCCCTTCTGCCTTCAAGTCCAACAGTCGACCCACCTCAGGGCTTGGATATTCTCAATAACTGAGCAGCCAGAGCCCTCTGATAAAGAAAATTCCTAAAATTCACAACCCTGTAAAATAATGGCCAAGAATTATTAGTGACTCTTATAGAGGTTTATAAGACCAAGAGGAGTGTAGGTAAGGTAGGTTGTCACAGTCTTTTCTCCAGAGAAGGGAAGTCTAAAACTAGAGGGTATAGTATTGGTATTGGCATTGGTTTATTATTGTCACTTGTACCGAGGTACAGTGAAAAACTGCCCTGCATACCACTCGTACAGATCAACTCACCACACAGTGCACTGAGGCAGTACAGGGCAAAGCAACAGCAGCATACAGAGTAAAGTGTCACAGCCACAGGGAAGCGCACTGTATATCTATCTGTCCTATACTATCCCATCTATACTAATCCTACTTGCCTGCATTAATTACATACACCTCTATACCTCTACACACAAAGCGCTGGAGGACATCAGATGCTGCCTGACCCGCTGAGTCCCTCCAACAGATTGCGTGTGGCTCCAGATTCCAGTGTCTGCAGTCTCTTGTGCCTCCCTCTGTGCCCTGCTCATTCAAGTACCTGTCCAGATGCCTCTCACCTTAAACCCATGCCTTCTAGTTTTAGACCCCCCCCCCCCCCCACCATTGGAAACAGACTCTGACCATCCACCCTATCTATGTCCAACAGGATTTTATATGCACTTATACAGTGGACTAAAGATGTGTTGCAAGAACAGAGGGACCCGGGTGTATATATACAAATAGGAATAGGAGGAGGCCACTCGGCCCCTCAAGTCTGCCCCACCATTCAATACGACCGTGGCTGATCTGCCCCAGGCCTCATCTCCTCTTCTGCGCCTGCTCTCCCTTTCACCCACGACAGTCCAGCTTCTGCGCAGCTGCAGAGTGGAGAATTCCAGAGACTCCCCACCCCCTCCAGGGAGAAATTCCTAGGCACCTCAGTTCCAAATGACCGCCCCCCCCCTAATCTGTCAGCTACCTCCCCTTGTTCATGAACCTCCCACTATTGCTTGCAGCAACACTGCAGGCGACACACGGAACATAAACTATGCATAACTTAAACCAAACAGTGTAAAACAAGGCTTCACAAAAACAAGACCTCATTGCCAAAGAGAAACAAAGACACAACCACAAAAAAATCCGTGGTAGTGCAAGAGGTGGTCCATAGTGTTGCTATACTGTATTGTGGAGGGTCGTGACTGTCACATGACAGCACTGCCCCTACCTGGTTGGAAGCCACACCACTGCCAATCAAGGTTTGGCCTCACCCCACCCATCAGTGCACACCTGACCATTGGCCTTTGTAATCGATTAGTCCTTGCTGGCACCAGGCCATTGGCCTTTGTAAATTACCTGGGCTGGACCCCCCAGCCCTCCAGCACTATAAAGAGTGCCACATGTGCTCAGCTCTTTCTTTTTTTTGTCTCTGAGGGATGACCCTGCTTTGCTCCAGGCTGAGTGCTGTGAAACGGCACTGGAGAAATTGTTGGTAAGGGGTGCACTGTTATAAGGGTTGGGAGCATTTTCATTAGTGTCCCCAGTAGCACAGAGCTGCGTCTGCACTGAGCCAAGGGGTGGCGGGTATCGGATTGTTTTTCCTCGAGTGTGTGTGTGTATTTTACCCCTGTTGTGACTTTCCCACGCTTGCTATAAACCATGTGCGTGAGTGTGTGTGTTATCCCCGTTGCCATTTTCTCATGTTCGTCTTTTGAAAATAAATCATTCATCTCCAGACTGTGTTCAGAGTCCTTGCCTTCTGAGACCCCGAATCCGTTTCACAACCTATACTGCGGTAAGTGATTAGGGTTGTGCTGGTTGGTTCAAGAACCGAATGGTTGAAGGGAAGTAGCTATTACTGAACCTGGTGGTGTGGGACCTCAGGCTTCTGTACTTCCTGCCTGACAGAGCAGCGAGCCTCTCCTGGGGGTAAACCCTCTTCCTGAAAGGTCCCAAGGGCACTCACCTTGGTTGAGAGCATCCCCACGGGCAACTGGATAAAAATTGAATTGCCACAGTCAGTAACTTGCCCCAGACTGCTGAGGGTAACATCATCAGCGGAACTGCAGTTAAAAGCAGAGAGGGTGCAGGGCAGGCAGCATCCATGGGGAGAGAAACTGTTGATGTTCGTGTGATGAAATGGGAGTCACGACCAAGGAGCAAAATCAGGGGCTGGTCATTTAAAACTGAGGTGCAGAGAAATTTCTTCCCTGAGTGTGGTGAACCTCCGGAATTCTCTGCCCCCACCCAAGGGTGGCGAAGGCCAGATTATTAGATTGATTTAATTATTTGAAAGGTCGAGGAACTGAAGGCAATGGGGAAACAAAGGACTGCAGATGCTGGAATCTAGATGAAAAACACGATGACGCTGGAGGAAATCAACAGGCCAGGCGTTTAACGTTGACCGCCTGCTTTTCTCCACGGATGCTGCCCGGCCTGCTGAGTTCCTCCAGCATCTTCGTGTTTTTTTCATTCTTTACGAAGGTGACAGGCAAATGGCAGAGTAGAAGAGCTGAGGCCAGCAGAGATCAGCCATGATCAGACGGAATGACAGGATGGGCCTGAGGGGCCGAGTGGCCTCCTCCTGCTCCTATCTTCTTGCGTTTCTGCTCAACCTGTTCCATCTTCACGGCGCGTTGCATCAGGAAGGCTGACGGCATCGCTGAGGTTCCCTGCCACCCCGGCCATTCCCCGCCTCTCTCTGCTACCTCCCGGGAGAAGATACAGGAGCTTGGAAGTCCAGACGTCCAGACTCAGGAACAACTTCTTCCCCACTGCTATCAGACTCCTGAACCAACCCTCCCTTTCACACCCTCTTCCCGATGGTGCTGCCACACCCTTAGGCTCTTGTCCCTACCTCTCTCCAATGTTCTGTTATTATTGTCACTTTAACAGTTCTTCTTGCACTATTTCAGGTTGTTCTACAACCTTTGCACCATTCTGTTGTTATAACCTCGTCATTGTATTTATTATTACCACGTATCGCGTTTACTCAGAGCTTCACGCGAGCAAGGAATTTTATTGCACCCAGGTGTACGTGACAGTGAACTAAGCTGGATCCGAATCTGAACCCGACTTTCCATCAGAACATCAAAGGCATCCCCAGGAGATGCAGAGTGAGATATAAGTTCGGTTGAAAGCCACAGAGGGGGAAAAGATCAGTGAGGCAAAAAGAAACATAAAATGAAGAAGAGAATTGCACCCTCTTTTCGGTCTCTGCCACGTCAAGGAATGAGACTTGCACCGCCGAAACAGTTCCTTTCCCAGGTTGGAGATGTCATGGCACAGTTGGTCTGTTGCTGAAGAGGGCCGTACACTGCTGAGTTCCAGCTGTCACTTTAACAGTACAAATCCAACCAACACAAAAAAAATGACAGTGTTGACCGTTCCCACTGGTGGGGTCGGAGCGTGGACACAGGTGGGGTTGGTGACGGGCAGTGATCGGACTGTCTCCTGTGGTCTGATGATGTGGCCGTGGATTATTTACAGCAGGGATGCTTCAGACTCCGATGGCACAGTTTGTCACTTGCGCGTGGCTTTGATTGGAATTTTAGTCTCCGATAATGGAAGTTCCCTCAAACACTGAAGTAAAAACTGCCAAGGTTGCAGACATTTGAGTGAAGCAAATGGAAAAGCAAGATGAATTAGCAGGAGAACGTGGAGATCAGTGTTCCCTGACACCCGATCTAATCCCTGCAGCTGGCCGGCAGATCTACGTGTTAACAGCCTTGTGCACCGCAGACAGTGCGGGCTCCTGAACAAATTCCGGTATGTGATATCCCGACCCCTGGAAGGGTCATCCTTCCTGCCCGGCTTTCACACGGATGTGCCTTGCAGAAGGACTCTCAGGGATGTTACTGGGACCCACCCACTCCTGGGCCAGATGACAAAGAGCAGGCTTCCCTTCCCTGAGATTAAGAAACTATCCTGATGAAGAATTTACGCAGGAAACACCTTTGACCACAAGTCCATCAGGCAAGGGAAGGCCCTCCGGGAGAAGGACACGGTGCATCTAGTGGGATGGTTCCCTGAGCAGACTCTCAAACCCACCTGGGAGAATACCTCATCAGCAGAACTCACCGACAAGCTCCAAAGCCTCGCTTGGCTGGTGGTGAGAGGGGCCCTCCCGGTCAGGTCCTTCCCGTACAGTCGGAGTCTCACTCCCAACACACATCCTGCCCTCGGCAGTTGCAAAGTGGACAAGACAATCACCCACCTCCTTGCGGACTGCACATTTGCAAAGAAGCTCTGCATGAGGATGCGAGGGCCCTCGTCAATGTTCATCCCGAGCAGCTCCGTAACAGGGGACTCCGACCCATGGCTGTTCCCAGGGACACACACCGAGGCAGACATTAACTGCCACTGGAAGGTCATCAGCTCGGTGAAAGGCGCTCTCTGGTCTGCGCAGAACTCGCTGCTTTTCCAGTGCAGGGAGATGCCCCTGAGGGGATGCTGCCGACCGGCACAGTACGTGGTGAGGGACGCACTGACGTTGGGTGCAGTCGATGTAAAGGGCTTCAGTCTAGAATCCTTGGCCACTCAAACACCTCACAGGCGTATCACTGAAAGAGGCCACTTGAGTGGCATTCTACAGTGAAAACAGAAAATGCTGGAAATACTCATCAGCCAGGCCACAGCTTTGGGAAGGGAAACTGGAGCAACTACTTTTTTTCTTTCAATATAAAAGTCTATTAACTAAAAGCACTACAAAAGGACAACCAGTGACAAAACTCTACAGCTAATACACAAACTAAGCAGCTACATAAATACAGCAAAATAACGTTAACACACACGCAACGCAACACCCACTACATGCACCACGCAACATTTCAGAGAAGAATCGCATTCTCACCATCCATGAGACACGTGATCCCCTGAGGGGCCCACCGAGTGCAGAAATCAACCAGGGTGCCTGTGGAGACTGTGCTCCCTCTCCAAGGACACCCGCGTGCGCACGTAAGCCCGGAAGACAGGCAGGCGGACAGACTGGCTGGAACCCTCGGCTGCCCGCTGCCTGGCCCCGTGGATGGCCAGCTTGGCCAGGCCCAGTAGAAGACCCACCAGGAGATCCCCCACGCGACCCACCCCTCTGCCGCACCGGGTGACCGTAGATCAGCAGCGTCGGGCTGAAGTGCATCCAGAGCTCGAGCAGCAGCCCCTTCAGATGCGCAAAGAGGGGCTGCAACCTCTCGCACTCCAGGTACACATGGTACACCATCTCCTCCTGGCCGCAGAAGTGACAGGCGGCTGGACAGGAGCAGCTGCTGATGTAGCCTGACCTGCTAAGTATTTCCAATGTTTTCCGATTTTTGTTTTAGATTTCCAGCATCTGCAGCTTTTTTCACATGAGTGGTATTGGTGTATGGTAAACAGAATATTTTGGTTTAGTGACGCAACGAACGTGAAGACCGACTTATATTGATTGTGGGAGCACAAAGAGACTGGAATCCGGAGAAACAGACAATCTGTGGAGGGACTCAGCGGGTCGAGCAGCGTCTGTGGGGGGGGAAGGGGTCCTGGTGCGGGATTATGACCCGAAACGTAGACAATTCCCTTCCCCTCCTGCAGAGGCTGCTCGACCTGCTGAGTCCCTCCAGCAGATTATTTGCTCCGTGGAATGATCATATTGTGTTTGAGGAACGCAGGACTGTAGATGCTGGAACCTAGATGAAAAACACGAAGGTGCTGGAGGAACTCAGCAGGCCAGGCAGCATCTGTGGAGAAAAGCAGGCAGTCAATGTTGACAGCCTTCTTTTCTCCATGGATGCTGCCTTGTATTGTATTTCCTGTGTATATCTTTACGAATAAGGTTTATTTTTGAAATTAGATAAAAGCTCAGTGCAGAGACGATAGAGTACCTAGGTTCTCTGCATGACAGACAGGGAAACAATGAACAGAAGAGCTCTATTGGCCTCTGGTGTCTGTGGCTCTTCCTTCACTGAAGGAGCTCACTGCTTGTAATGAAGCGAGTGGCCTGCAGGTGGTGATGTTAGCACACAGTTCAGCACCCATAATCCTGTGACAGTCCCTCCTCATGCAATACCCTGATTTTCTCCCAGCGACACTGGCAAAGCCAAGGCTCCTTGCAAATGAGGAAGTGAAAGCAGATAGTATCAGTTAACAAGAGAGCCAATGAGCCTAAAAACTACTGAATCCCAAGGACCTGATGTTCTAGAGTTGTGGAATCCTAGGGTTACACAGCACGGAAACAGGCCCTTCGGTCCAACTCATCCATGCCGACAGGCTTGCCCATCTGATCTCCGGGTGCTCCGGTTTCCTCCCACATTCCAAAGACGTACGGGTTAGGAAGTTGTGGGCATGCTATGTTGGCGCTGGAAGTGTGGCAACACTTGCGGGCTGCCCCCAGAACACTCTACGCAAAAGATGCATTTTACTGTGTGTTTCGATGTACACGTGACTAATAAAGAAATCTTATCTAGTCCCATTTGTCTGAGTTGGCCCATATCTCCCTGAACCTTTCCCATCCATTGACCTGTTTCAATATCTTTTAAAAATTGTAATTGTACCCGCCTCTACCACTTCTAGCAGCTCGTTCCATACACCCACCACCCTTGGTGTGAAAAAGTCCCCTTTAAATCATTCCCCTCTCACCTTAAGCCTATGCCCTCTAGTTTTAGACTCTCTACCCTGGGGGAAAGGACTGGGACCATTCAACTTCTCCATTCCCCTCAGGAACAGTGCCTGAAGGAAACAGTTCCTTACAATTCATGGAAGAGCAAAAATTGTCCAATTTCACCTTCGTTTAAATCATCGAGCTGAAATTTATTTTCCTAAATCTGAACATGCAGAAGCAGATTTACTGAAACGTTTCTGAAGCTGGGGTGGGTGAGGGGGGTGGAATTCAGTTCTGGGGGAGCCGGCGAAGTGTTGAGGGTGCGGGGGTTGAGACTTTGCCTCAAGAGGCTTCAGAGTGAAGAAGTGGAGGCGGAGAAAGTGGCCCAGGTTTGGAGAGTGAAAGCAGCTCTTTAGGATAAAAGGCTTCAGAGAGAAGGCATAGGCAAGAACAGGTAAGGTTTTTATTTTATTCTGTTATCATTTGATTCGGCTTTAGTTCAGGAGGCTTCGGTGAGCGGAGGCTAAGGTGAGGTTCGGGTAAGGTCTTTTTCTTGTTCCACAGGGCAGTGAAATGGCAGTCGGGGCAGTGGTGTGTTCCTCTTGTCGGATGTGGGAAGTCCGGCGTCCCCCGAGGACTACACCTGCGAGAAGTTCATCCAGCTGCAGCTCCCTGCTGACTGCGTGTGGCAGGGCAGCAAGTGAAGGGGCTGTGGGGAAAGTAGATGTTAAGCCTACAAGCAGAGATGGTAATCAACTGGTTGATGAGCGTGGTGGGACTAGTGTTCTGAGGTGCGTCTGTTTCAACACAGTATTGTAGGTGAGGCAGATGAACTTAGAGCATGGATCAGCACTTGGAAGTATGATGTTGTAGCCATTAGTGAGACTTGGTTGCAGGTGAGGCAGGACTGGCAGCTCAATGTTCCGGGGTTTTGTTGTTTTAGACATGATGGAGAGAGGTATAAAGGGGGGAGGGGTGGCATGACTGATCAGGGAAAATGTCACGGCAGTGCTCAGAGAGGACATACTGGAGGGATCGGCTACTGAGGCAATATAGGTGGAACTGAGGAATAAGAAAGGGACGACCATGTTAACGGGACTATATTATAGACCTCCCGATAGTCAGCGAGATTTAGAGGGACAAACTTGTAGAGAGACAGACAGCAGACATTTGCAAGAAAAATGAGGTTGTGGTAGTAGGTTTTAACTTTCCACATATTGACTGGGACTCCCATACTGTAAAGGGATTGGATGGGATAGAGTCTGTCAAATGTGTTCGGGAAAGTTTCCTTAATCACTATGTAGAGGTACCAACTATAGAGAATACGATACTGAATCTCCTGTTAGGGAACGAGACAAGGCAGGTGACAGAAGTGAGTGTTGGGGACCCCTTTGGATCTAGTGATCATAATTCCATTAGTTCCAAGATAATTATGGACAGGATAGGACTGGTCCTAGGGTTAAGATTCTAAACTGGAGGAAGGCCAATTCTGACAGCATCAGGAGGGATCTGGCAGGCGTGCATTGGGACAGGTTGTTTTCCGGCAAAGAGATGCTTGGTAAGTGGGAGGCCTTCAAGAATGAAATATTGAGAGTACAGAATCTGTATGTTCCTGTTAGGATAAAAGGCAAGGCCAACAGGTTTAGGGAACCTTGGTTATCGAGGGATATTGAGGCCCTGGTAAAGAAAAAGGAGGCATATATCAGATACAGGCTGTTAGGATCAATTGAGGTGCTTGGACTATAAGAAATGCAAGAGAACACTTGAGAGAGAAAAATCAGGAAGGCCAAAAGAAGACATGAGGTTGCTCTGGCAGACAAGGGGAAAGAGAATCCCAAGGGTTTCTAGAGCTATAGTAAGAGCAAAAGGGTAACAAAGAAGAAAATTAGTCCTCTTGAAGATCAGCGTGGTCATCTACGCGTGGAGCTGAGAGAAACGGGAGATCTTAGATGAATTTTTTGCATCCATATTTACTCTGGAGACAGATACAGAGACTATGGAACGGAGGCAAAAGAGTAGTGAGATCATGGACCGTATCTGGATTATGGAAGGGGAAGTGCTGGCTGCCTTGAGGCGAGTGAAGGTGGATAAATCCCCAGGGCCTGATGAGGTGTCCCCTCGGACCTTGTGGGAGGCTAGTGCAGAAATTGCAGGGGCCCTGGCAGAGATACTTAAAATGTCCTTAGCCGCAGGTGAGGTGCCAGAGGACTGGAGGACAGCTAATGTTGTTCAGTTGTCTAAGAAAGGCTCTTAGAAAAAGCCAGGAAATTATAGGCCAGTGAGCCTGACGTCAGTCGTGGATAAATTATTGGAAGGTATTCTAAGTACTTGGATGTACTGTATAAGTACTTGGACAGACAGGGCCTGATTAGGGATAGTCAACATGGCTTTGTGTGTGGTGGGTCATAGCTAACCAATCTTAGAGTTTTTCGAGGAGGTTACCAAGAAGGTCGATGAGGGAAAGGTGGTGGACGATGTCTGCATGGATTTTAGCAAAGCCTTTGACAAAGTCCCAAAGTCCTGCAGGGATCGGTGCTGGGTCTGTTGTTGAGATGAGTTAATGATTTAGGTGATAATGTGGTAAACTGGATCAGCAAATTTGCAGATGACACCAAGATTGGGGGCGTAGTGGACAGCGAGGAAGGCTATCAAAGCTTCCAGCGTGATCTTGACCAGCTAGGAAAATGGACTGAAAAATGGCGGCTGGAATTTAATGCAGACAAATGTGAGGTGATGCACTTTGGGAGGACAAACCAGGGTAAGACTTACACAGTGAATGGTAGTAGGGCTCTGAGGTGTGTGGTAGAACAAAGGGACCTGGGAATCCAGATCCATAGTTCCTTGAAAGTGGCATCAAAGGTAGATAGGGTTTTAAAGAGAGCTTTTGGCATTTTGGCCCTCATAAATCAGGGCCTTGAGTACAGGAGTTGGGATGTTATGTTGAAGTTGTACAAGATGTTGGTGAGGCCGAATTTGGAGTGTTGTGTGCAGTTCTGGTCACCTACCTACAGGAAAGGTATCAACAAGCTTGAAAGAGTGCAGAGAAAATTTACAAGGATATTGCTGGGACTTGAGGACCTGAGTTATAGGGAAAGGTTGAATAGGTTAGGACTTTATTCCCTGGAGTGCAGGAGAATGAGGGGAGATCTTATAGAGGTATACAGAATTGAGGGGTATAGATAGAGTGAATGCATGCAGGTTTTTTGAGGTTGGGTGAGATTAGAACTAGAGGACATAGATTTAGGGTGAAAGGTGAAATATTTAAGGGGAATCTGAGGGGAAACATCTTCACTCAGAGGGTGGTGCGAGTGTGGAACGGGCTGCCAGCGGAAGTGGTGGATGTGGGTTCAATGGTAACACTTAGAAGTTTGGATAGTCCATGGATGGGAGGGATTTGGAGGGATACCGTCTGGGTGCAGGTAGATAGGACTAGGCAGGAGATCAGGTTGGCATGTAGTAAATGGGTCAAAGGGCCTGTTTCTGTGCTGTAGTGCTCTGACTCTATTTTATATACCTTTGAAAGGTCACCCCAAAGCATCCTATGCTCCAGGGAAGAATGTCCCAGCCTGTCCAGTCTCTCCTTATAACTCAAGCCCTCTCTAGTCCTGGTAATGTTCCTGTGAATCTTTCCTGCCCCCTTCCCAGCTAAATGACATCCTTCCTGTAGCTGGGCGACCAGAACTGCACACGTTACTCCAAGCGCGGTCTCACCAATGTCTTGTACAGTTGTGACGTGACGTCCCAACTCCTGCACTCAGTGCCCTGTCCAATGGAGGTAAGTGTGCCAAATGCCGCCTTCACCACCCTGTCTACCTGTGTCACCACTTTCAGAGAACGACCCTAGGTCTCTCTGTTCTACGTCCCAGAGTTTTGAAAGAGATGGTTGTGGATGTCGTCGATGCACTGGTTATCATCTTCCGAAGTTCTGTAGATTCTGGAATGGTTCCTACCATTTGGAAGGGAACCAATCAGACTCCACTGCATAAGAAAGGAGGGAGAGAGGAAACAAGGAACCACTGACCATCAGAGGTAAGTTTTTTTTTCCCCAGAGTGGTGGGTGTGTGGAACACACTGCCAGCAGAGGTTGTGGGGGCAGATACATTAGGGACGTTTAAGATACTCTTAGATAGACACATGAATGATAGAGAAATGGAGGGTTATATGGGAGGGAAGAGTTAGATAGATCTTAGAGCAGGATAAAAAGGGCCTGTACTGTGCTGTATGTTCTAGGTTAGCAGAACATTTATAGCAGGGAAAATATAGGACATAACGTGGAAAATATAGGACATAACGTAGAAAATAATTACATGGATGCGCAGAGATGACATGAATTTGAGTGGGAAATCACGTTTGGTTAATCTATCGGAGTTCTTTGAGGATATGCCTGATAGAGTAGATGAGGGGGGACCAGTGGATTTGGATTTTTCCACAAGGTTCCACGCAGGGGATGGTCAACAAAGTTAGGGGACACAGAACTGGGGGCCATATATGGGAGATAGTTAACAACTAGAAAAGAATGTGTCTGAATAACAACTCCTTCATGGCAGGGCAGGCTGTGACTGGTGGGTTACCACAGGGATCAGTGTCTGATGCACAATCTACGTCAATGATTTGGCTGAGAGGACTAAAAGTCGTAGTTTGCTGGCGATACAAATCCAGGCGGGGCTGTGAGTAAGGAAGGGGATGTAACCAGGCTTCAAGGGGATGTAGATGGGCTTGGTGAAAGGGGCGGAATGGTGGATGGACTATAAAGTGGTGAAATGTGGTGCACAGAGCAGGAAGACAGGATGCAGCACAGAAAGGGGCCCTTTGGCCCATCTCCTCCAATGCTGACCTCCTTCAACAGGTGACAGATTGGGTGATGTTGATGTAGTATCTTGTGGATGATACTAAAATAGGTGGTGCTGTAGATAGCATAGAAGGATACGAAAAATTACAGGGAATCTTGGTCAGCTTGGTATGTGGGCTGAGGATTGGCAAATGGTTTTCAATCCAGATAAATGTGAGGTATTGCATTTTGGGAGATCAAACCAGGGTAGGACTTGTACAGTGAATGGTAGGGCCCTGGGAACAGAGGGACCTAGGAGTGCAAGTGAATAGTTCGCTGAAAGCAGCATCACAGGTAGATAGGGCGGTGAAGAAGACATTTGGCATGCTGGTCTTCATCAGTCGGAGCACTCAGTATAGGAGTTGGGAAGTTACGTTGCAGTTATATCAGATGTTAGTGAGGCTGCACGTGGAGTATTGTGTAGTTTTGGTCACCCTGTTATAGGAAAGATGTTATTAAACTAGAAAGAGTTCAGAAAAAATTTGGGGGCCTGAGTTACAAGGAGAGGTTGTGTAGACTAGGACTTTATTCCCTGGAACGTAGGAGATTGAGGGGTGACCTGATAGGGGTATATAAGATCATGAGGGGCACAGACAGGGTGTAAATGCATAGTCTTTTTCCCAGGGAAGAGGTGCTAAAAAAACAGGAGGGCATAGGTTTAAGATCAGAGGTGAGAGATTTAAAGGGGACATCAGGGGCAGCTTCTTCATGGAAAGGGTGGTGCGTATTTGGAACGAGCTGCCAGAAACAGTGGTTGAGGCAGGCACATTAGCAACATTTAAAAACCATCTAGAAAAGTACATGGATAGGAGGGGTTTAGAGGGCTGTGGGTCAAACGTGGGCAGATGGGACTAACTCGCTGGGAAATGCAGTTAGCATGGATGAGTTGGGCCAAAGGGCCTGATTCCGTGCTGTACAACTCTGTTCAAAGGGACCTGAGTGCCTCTCATACGTCACCAAAGGCCATCAGCAGGTCAGCTAGTGACTACAGATCAAGTGAGATGTTGGCCTTTAGTACAAGAGGACTGGGTGCATGAGCAAAGAGTCATAGTGTTCTACAGCATGGAAACAGGGCCAATGTAGAGAGTACAGACACTGTCCAGTACTGATACCACAAGTCTGGAGGGTACAGACACTGGCCTGTACTGAAACCCCCAATGTAGAGTACAGACAGTGTCTTATACTGAAACCCCCAGTGTAGAGAGTACAGACACTGTCCCGTACTGAAACACCCAGTGTAGAGAGTACAGACACTGTCCCTTAATGAAATAGAACATAGAACACTACAGAATAGTACAGGCCCTTCGGCCCACAATGTTGTGCCGACATCTTATCCTGCTTTAAGATCTATCTAACTCTTCATTTCTCTATCATTCATGTGTCTATCTAAGTCTCTTAAATGGCCCTAATGTATCTGCCCCCTAATGACCTCTGCCGGCAGTGCATTCCACACACCCACCACTCTGTGTGTAAAAAAAAAACAAACAAAACAACAACAACTTACCCCTGATATCCCCCTTATACCTTCCTCCAATCACCTTAAAATTATGTCCCATCATGTTAGCCATTGTTGCCCTGAGAAAAATTCTCTGACTGTCCACTCGATCTATGCCTCTTATCATCTTGTGCACCTCTATCAATTCACCTCTCATCCTCCTCCCCTCCAAAGAGAGAGGCCCTAGCTCATTCAACCTATCTACCTTGCACACTTAACCAGTATGGTGATATGTGGCCCAGGCTAACAACACTCGAGCTGTTACTACAGAGACCTAGCCCCCAGCTCTTTCCAGGAAGGATCTACTTTGCCTTTTGTGTCAGTCACCACCCACCGTCTCCCCAACTCACCCCCCCCCCCCCCAATCCTGCTGCTCTGCCACTCTTCCCACCCCGACATCTCCAACCCCATGGCTCCCGAGCTCACCTCTCCGCTGACATCCCTTCCCCTGAGGCAAGGCGGAGGCTGAGGGACACGAGATCTTCATTGTAAGGGCTACTTCACCACAGACAGTGAACTGGGCCTGAAGGAAGACTATTGCCTGGGGACCTTGTGAGCAGAGTCTGTGTAATATCCTCTCAAATGTATCATGGACATGATGTTTGGAGATGAAACACGAACAGTGTGTTGTAAACACTGTGAGGAACGTAACACTAGGCTAACTGCACTGAGTGATGATGACAAGATTTAAGATTTCTTTATTAGTGACACATACATCGAAACACAGTGAAATGCATCTTTTGCGTAGTGTTCTGGGGGCAGCCCGCAAGTGTCACCACACTTCCAGTGCCAACGTAGCATGCCCACAACTTCCTAACCGGTACGTCTTTGGAATGTGGGAGGAAACTGGAGCACCCGGAGGAAACCCACGCAGTCACATGGGGAGAACTTACAAACTCCTTACAGACAGCGGCGGGAATTGAACCCGGGTCACTGGCGCTGTAAAGCGTTATTCTAACTGTTACACCACCGTGACTGGACACTGATATGGACGGGGATTTATGGTCAGAGTCTTTATTGCAGGGTAGGGGGAGTCTATAACTAGAGGGCAAAGGTTTAAGGTGGGAGGGGAGAGATTTAAAGGGGACTCTTTCACACGGAGGGGTGGTGCGTATGTGGAACGAGCTCCCAGAGCAGGTGTTAGAGGCAGATACAATTACGACATTTAAAAGGCATTTGGACAGGTACATGGATGGGAAAGGAGTAGAGGGATATAGGCAATGTGGGAAAATGGGATTGGCACGGAAAGGCATCATGGTTGGCAGGGATGAGTTGGGCTGAAGGGCCTGTTTCTATGCTGTACGGGTCTATAAGTCCATGACTCTTTGAGGGGGAAGGAGGGTTCCAGCTATTTTTACAAAGATAAACTTTATTCATAATATATGCAAAGGAAGAACACAGTGCAAAATACAAAAATCTTAACTTTCATGTTAGTTCCATTCAGCTGGGTAAGACTTAGAGGAAAAAAAACACACAAGCACAGCACCATTGCCACTCATGTGGCCCCGGGGTGATGCACCCTTTCATTGTTCAAGGGGCTTCCCCACCCACCTCTGCCCCTCCATGTGCGGTAGTGGAAGGAGCCCAGACTGTGGTCTTTCCCCACAGAGCCTTAGCATTGGCTGCACCGAGCGTCAGTGTGTCCCTCAGCACAGACTCCTGCAGCTGGGACTGTGCCAGTCAGCAGCATTCCCTTATGGACATCTCGCTGTGCTGAGAGACCAACAAGTTTCGGGCAGACCAAAGGGCGTCCTTCACCGAGTTGATGACCTTCCAGCAGCACTTGATGTCTGTCTCCGTGTGTGTCCCCGGGACAGCCCGGAGATCAAAGAGTCCTTTGTCATGCAGCTGCTGGGGATGAACCGGGGGACAGACCCTCGCATCCGTCTCCACATCCTCTGGCGATGAGGCGCTCTGCCATATGGTTTGGACCATTTGCTCAGGGAACAAACCCACAGAATCCATGGTGTCTCTGTCCCTCAGTGCCTGCAGGACATTCAGTGCTGACTGCTGCCTCATGGGCTTGTGGTCAAAGGTGTTTGCTTGGAAGAACTCTTACACACAGGACAGGTAGTGTGGCAATGTCCAGCTGAGGGGGACGTTGTGCGGTAACGGGGCCAGGCCAATCTTCCACAACATCGAGGACAGGTAGAACCTCCGCACATAGTGACACTTGGTGCCCATGTACTTTGGATCCACACACTGACTGATAGAGCCACACACGAAGGTGGTCATCAGGATGAGGACAACGTTGGGTACACTTCTGCCCCCATTCTCTGGGGACTTGTGTAACGTGACCCGTCGGACTCGCTCCATCTCAGACCCCCAGATACACTGGAAGACGTCCCAGGTGATTACCGAGGCAGAGGAGCGGGGAACAGGCCACACCTGCGCCAGGTACAGCAGCCCTGAGAGCACATCACACCTTCCGACCAAGTTCTTCCCAGTTACTGCCAGAGAAAGCAATTTCCACAGACCTAGTTTTTGTTTGAACTTCCCAATCTGCCCCAGCCAATTCTTGTTACGCACCCCAGCCCCTCCAAACCAGATCCCCAGCACCTTCAGGTAGTTGGACCTGACGGTGAAGGGGACATTGGATCAGTCGGGCCAGTTACCAAAGAGCATGGCCCCGCTCTTCCTGCGGTTGACTCTGGCCCCTGATGCCAACTCGAACTGGTCACAGATGCTGATCAATCTGCGAACTGACTGTGGGTCCGAGTAGAAGACGGTGACGTCGTCCACGTACAGGGAGGTTTTGACTTGTGTGCCTCCACTGCCTGGCAACGTCACCCCTCTTGTGCTCTCGTCCTTCCTGATGGATTCGGCAAAGGGTTCTATGCAGCCCACAGACAAGACAGGGGAGAGTGGACAACCCTGCCTGACTCCAGACTTGACGGGGAAACTATCTGTCTCCCACCCATTGATTTGGACTGCTCTATGGAGATCTTTGTAGAGCAACTGGATCCAATTTCAGAATCCCTCCCCAAAACCCATTTTGGAGAACACATCCAGCATGTATGTGTGGGATATCCTGTCGAAGGCCTTCTCCTGCTCCAAGCTGACCAGGCAGGCATCCACCCCTCTGTCCTGCACGTAGGCGATGGTACCCCTGAGCAGCGCAAGGCTGTCAGAAATTTTCCTGCCAGGTACAGCACAGGTTTGGTCCGGGTGGATCACCTGTCCCAGAGCAGACTCGACCTGGTCGGCGATGGCCTCGGACAGGATCTTACAGTCCACGTTCAACAGTGAGATGGGTCTCCAGTTCCTGATCTCCCCCTTCTGCTTGTCGATGAGGGTAATGGTGCCCTTCCTCGTGGAGTCCGACACGCTGCCAGCCAGAAGCACAGCGCTGTACACCTCCAGCACGTCTGCGCCCCTCCACTCCCACAGAGCTGAGTACACCTCTGCCGGGAAGCCGTCACTTCCGGAAGCATTTCAAACAGCTCTGCACTTCAATTCAGGACGGTGCTCGACCTGGAGGGGAACCAGCAGGTGGTGGTGTTCCCCAGTGCCTGTCGCCAGAGCTCCTTCCAGCAGAGGTCGCCGGTTTGGCGACTGCTGTTGAAGAAACTTTGACAAGTTGCTGCAGTCAAAGTTGAGTTTATTGTCATCTCCACAAATACATGTCTGCACAGGTACAATGGAAAAGTTACTTGCTGCAGCATCACAGGCACATAGCATTAGAGACACAATATTCACAGGAAAAATGTAAATTAATGGCCAATTATATAAAATTATACAAGAAAAGACACAACTAGAACAAAAAAAGATAAAGTCCATTGTATGTAAAGTAGTCACAGTGTTGCTGTACTGAGGTAGCGAATAGGGTTGTACCGGTCGGTTCAAGAACTGAATGGTTGAAGGGAAGTAGCTGTTTTCATCCCCAACAGCTGCGTAACAGAGGATTCTTTGATCTACGGGCTGTTTCCGGGGACACACACAGAGACTGATATCAACTGCTGTGGAAGGTCATCAACTCGGTGAAAGACGCCCTTTGGTCTGCCCGAAACTTCTTGGTCTCCCAGCACTGAGAGGCGTCCGTAGAGGAATGCTGCCGACTGCCACATTCCAGGCTGCAGGAGTACGTGCTGAGGGACACACTGAAGCTGGGTGCGGCCAATGCAAGGGCTCAGTGGGGAAGGACCACACTTTAGGGTTCTTCTGCCACAGGAGAGGGAGGGGTGGGGTCAGGCGAGGAAGCCCCTTATGTAATGTGAATATAGAATTGGGGTATCACCCCAGGGAGCCACACGAGTGGCATCGGTGCTGTGGCTTTTTTAATTTAAAAAAAGGTAACACTAATGATTGATCCTTACACAAATGTAAAGGTTTGCACTGGTTTATTGTTGTACATAGTTTGTTTTTTATGATGAATAAAGTTCATTTTGGTGAAAAAAAAGCTGTTCTTGAACCTGGTAGTGTGGGACTTCAGTGCATCTAGAGTCACACAGCACAGGAACAGGCCATTCGACCAGCGTGTGCTGACCATCAAACAACGAAGCCTCACGTTCCTATCAACTCCCCTGATTTTGTGCACCGTCGGAGGGTCGGCCAGTGGTGAAGGGACTGAACGTCAAGGAGGTCGATTGGGTGCCAATTACTTGTACGGGTTTGTCCTGGATGGCGTTGAGCCCCAGCCTCAGTCAGCCAGTGACAGTACGCTGGCGATGATTGCACGGGTACACTGGAGTGTGCGAGAGACCAGCCATAACGTCAGACACACGGAAACGGGCCTTTCAGCCCACCAAATCAGTGCCAACCCACTTACACCAATCCCACATTAATCCTACAAGATGCATTTCACTGTGTGTTTCGATGTACGTGTGACTAATAACAATATCTTATCTTGTCCTGAATGTCCCATCCAATGAAGGCAAGTGTGCCTTATGTGCCTTCATCACCACCCTTGTCTACCAGTGTCACCTCTTTCAGGGAACTATGTACTTGTGCTCTGAGGTCTACAACACTCCCCAGAGCCCTGCCATTTACTGTGTAAGTCCTGCCCTAGTTTAGCTGATCAAAATGCACAACATGGTATTCGTCTGAGTCAAATTCCATCCACCACTGCCTTTGGCCACATTGTCCAAACTCAAGTGCCCTGTAATAACAACTGTTGAGGTATTGCTGCTGTACCTTATCCTTCAAGGCGGCTGCCCAACACATCAGGCTGCCTCTGTGGAGAGAGAACAGTGCAGTAATATCACAGGGGGATCGACCTTGCAGCAGAACCGGCCGATTCTGATACAGACAGGGAAAACACGTCGCCTGTAATTGTGGAATCTGATGTTGACTCCTGAAGGCTGCAGCCTTCCCAGGTGGAAGGTGAGGTGCTGTCCCCGAGGTAACACCGGGCTTCGTTGGAACAGGAGGAGGACACAGACAGAAGTTCGGAGTGGGAGCATGTATTGGTATTGGTTTATTATTGTCACTTGTGCTGATGTACAGTGAAACACTTGTCTTGCATACCGATCGTACAGGTCAACTCATTACACAGTGCAGTTACATCAAGTTAGTACAGAGTGCATTGAGGTAAAAACAATAACAGTGCACAGTAAAGTGTCACAGCTACAGAGAAAGTGCAGTGCAAT
This sequence comes from Pristis pectinata, assembly GCF_009764475.1. Taxonomy (NCBI): domain Eukaryota; kingdom Metazoa; phylum Chordata; class Chondrichthyes; order Rhinopristiformes; family Pristidae; genus Pristis; species Pristis pectinata. The sequence goes on from NC_067424.1 coordinate 36,190,509, forward strand.
AAGGCGCAAGGTCACAACAAGGTAGATCGTGAGGTCAGAGTCCATCTGATCGTATAAGAGAACTGTTCAATCGTCTTATCACAGTGGGGTAGAAGCTGTCCTTAGGCCTGGTGGTACGTGCCCTCAGGCTCCTGTATCTTCTACCCCAATGACCCTCACCAATTTGTACAGATGCACCATAGAAAGCATTCTATCTGGTATGGCAACTGCTCTGCCTGCAACTGCAAGAAACTGCAGAGAGTTGTGGACACAACCTGTGGTCCACCACACGAACCAACCTCCCCCCATTGACTCCATCTACACTTCCCGCTGTCTCGGGAAAGCAGACGACCTAATCGAGCATCCCTCCCACCCTGGTCATGCTCTCTTCTCCCCCCTCCCGCTGAGCAGAAGAGACAAAAGCCTGGGAACACTTACCAACGCGCTCAAGAACAGCTTCTATCCCACTGTTATGAGACTCTTGAACAAATCTATCGTACCATGAAGATGATCTCTTGATCTCTTGATCTACCTTGCTGTGGCCCTTGCTCTTTATTTGTCTACCTGCACTGCACTTTCTCTGTAACTGTAACAGGATATTCTGCATTCTGTTTGTTTTTTAACCTTCTGGACCACCTCAATGTAAGGAGGAAGTACGAAATGATCTGCCTGGATGGCATGCAAAACAGAAGTTTTTCACTGCATCTCAGGACATGTGACAATAAGAAACCAACCAAATTAAAATGATAGGCAGCAGGTCACCCCTGTGGACTGAACAAAGATACTCTGCAAAGTGGTCACCCAGTCGGGGTTTCGGTTCCCCCAGGGCAGAGGAGACCACATCATGAACACCAGATGCACTGGACTGGAAGAAGTGCTGCTTCACCTGGAAGGACTGTTTGGGTCCCTGGACGGTGGGAAGGGAAAAGGTGTTGCACAGGTAACGGGAGTGGCTGCTGAATCACAAAAGGGGACCAGGGAGTCGTGACGGAACAGCCTCCACAATGCTGAAAGGGGAAGAGGGGGGAATCTGCGTTCTGCAGTGGAATCTCATCAAAGGTGGCAGATCTGTTGAAATGCAGAGGCTGGTGGGGTGGGGTGGGGAGTGTCAGCCGGGGGACCTCCTGCCTCGCTCTGTCCAGGAGGGGAGGAGGTGGGAGAAGAGACCTGGGAAATGGATGAGATGCAATCGAGTTTCTCTGTGAATGACAGAGGTCAACCAAGATGGGAGGAGAGGAGAACAATCAATCTGCTGGAGCAAGTCAGTGGGTCGGGCAGCAGCTGTGGTGTGGAAAGGAATTGTCAATGGATCTGGCTGAGACACCGCATCAGGACTGGAGGAGACAGCATTCATAAGATAAGATAAGATAAGATCAGATCAGATCAGATCAGATCAGATCTTTATTAGTCACATGTACATCGAAACACACAGTGAAATGCATCTTTTGCGTAGAGTGTTCTGGGGGCAGCCCGCAAGTGTTGCCACACTTCCGGCGCCAACTTAGCACGCCCGCAACTTCCTAACCTGTACATCTTTGGAATGTGGGAGGAAACCGGAGCACCCGGAGGAAACCCATGCAGACACACGGGGAGAACGTACAAACTCCTTACAGACAGTGGCCGAATTGAACCCGGGTCACTGGCGCTGTAAAGCGTTAAGCTAACCGCTACACTACCGTGCCTCAGGTGGAGGGTGTGAGATCACTGTGAATGGCAGACTCTGAGGATGAACAAAATGGGGGATGTTTGCGGAGGGAGACGTCAAGGAAACACAAAGGGAGATTTCAAGGATTTGGTAGGATCAGCAGAGGAGCAGATGTGTCAAGGGAGCCCAGCCAATGCGATAGCAGTAGAGAAGGCACAGAACTGGTTGCCAAGAACATTCCCAGGCTCCCGATCCCAGCTCTGGGGGAGGACCATTGATGGCCAATTCTAGGAAACAGAGGCAGCAGGGGGCCAATCTATTTGATGTTTAAACTTACCAGAAGCCCGGATAGAGTGGATTGGAAAAGCTTGCTCCCCCAGAGAGGTAAATAAACAGGGACCATGGTTACAGGGAGATGGGCAAATTGTCTTTTTTTTCCTCTCACCCAGAGCTGCTCGCTGCTGGGGAGGGAGCTGGAAGTAGAAGCTCTCTTTGCCTTTAAGGTCCCGGGGTGTGTAGATGTGTGATGTAACCCACAAGATGATGGGAACAAGAGCTGGTTTGCTGAGCCAAAAGGCATCCCTCCTGGGCCAAGGGTTCCTCTGATCCTAAAACAATAAAGGGGCAGAAAAATGGACGGAGGTCACTTGGATGCCTGAGAAGAAGGGATAGTGTTAAAGGTAAAAGAGAACAGGGAAGTCCTCACAGGGTCGGAGCACTAGTACCAGAGCCATCTGTTCAGACTCGGTATAGAAACATGCAACCACATAACAAGCAAACTGATGACAGAACAGGAAGAGAAACTGGGAGTGAGAGAGAAGGCAGGGAGGGGAACCGATTCGTTATCGTCACAGCCTATGTCAAACAGCGAGTGGGTCCATCGCCGGGACAGTCCGCAGCTCACTGACCAGTGGGTCGATCGCCGTTGAGGTAACCTATTCTATTACATTTTCTTTCTTCTCTCCCTCTGTTAGCAGCCCCTCTTGGTGTGGCAGGAAACGAAACCAGAACGTAGCCACCAACCTGAGAACCAGGCTTAAAATTAGATGCTTCAAGCCCGGGGTTAGAAGAAACAGCCATCTTGCAAAGCAGAGCAGAAAAAAACGTGAGCTCTACTGTTTACTAACCCACGGCCTTAGGTCTCATTTCAGTCACTCTTCAGGTGCTAAATTGGGGTCAAAAAGAAACTGCAGATGCCGGAAATCTGAAGCAAAAACAGAAAGTGCTGGTGAACAAAATTCAGCAGGTCAGGCAGTAACTGTGGAAAGAGAATCAGTTAATGTTTCAGCTCTGTAACCCTTCACACAGATGCCGCCTGACCTGATGAGATATTTAGCATTTTCTGTTTCTGTGCAACATTGCGTATTGCAAGACAAGGCTCGCGGGAGTGTCAGAGAAAGCACACACAGACAGTACCACTCCCCAGGTGCAAGGGTCTCACCAGACTTCGCTCCTGCTAGCCACATACAAAGCGCTGGAGGGACTCAGCAGATCAGGCAGCATCTGTGGAGGGGAAGGGACAGTCAATGATTCGGGTCGAGGCCCTTCAGCTGGGTGCCCAGACGAAGGGTCTCGACCCAAACCATCCACTGTCTGTTTCCCACCACAGACGCTGCCCGACCCGCCGAGTTCCTCCTGCGCTTCGTGTGTGAGCGGCTCCAGATTCCAGTGTCTGCCGCCCCTTGTGCCTTCCTGCTGGGTGGGGACTGGGCTAGGGTTAGATGGGAGGCCACAAAATAACCTGGAGGGACAGACAATCAGCCAGAGGAATCAGCAGCTCGAGCAGCATCTGTGGAGGCGAAAGGAATTGTCAGCATTTCTTCCCCTCACCCCACCGATGCTGTTCTACCCACGGAGTTCCTCCAGCAAGACTGTGTGTTGCTCTGGATTCTGCAGCTTCTCAGCGTCCCTGGGACACAGCCCAGGTTGTCCGCACTGCCAAGTAAGAGGCAGCTCTGTGAACGCCACTGAATGAGGGTTATGTGAAACCGTTGGAGGCAGTTCAGCGTCTGCTCCAGACGGGCAAGGGGTCAGGAGAATCGGGAGGAAGCCTCCGCCCTTCACGTTCCTTGGCCCTCTGCTGGCGTGTGTTTCCCAGGACCTCCCAAGCCCCTGTCCGGGATACCGGGAGGACAGAGGGAAAGATTCAAGGATGTACACGGAACCTCCCCGAGTTCCCAGCCCCACCCGATGGCCCCTGGGAATCCACATCCCGCGACTGCCGGAAGGAATGGGTGAGGTGCCGCTCCAGAACCTCGGAGTGCGCGGACACCTGGGGCGGAGGGCGACCGACAAACTTTCCCCACTGTCCCATCCTCACCAGCCACCTCCTACCCCGTCTGGCGAAGAGTCAGTGGCTCCCACATCAACCTCATCTGCCACCCCAGAACTCGCAAATCTGGAGTGGGAAGGGGAGGAGCCCTCAACCTCGAGGGACACCAAAGGAGTGAAGAACGTCAGGAGTGACGTCTAGGACACCTATCTCTCCACTTGGTTTATTGGTTTATTATTGTCACGCGTACCGAGATACAGCAAAAAGCTTTTGTTTGCCTGTCATTCAGACAGGTCATGTCATGTATAAGTACATCGAGGTAATAAAAAGGAGAACAGAATGCAGAAGATAGTATTACAGTTACAGAGAAAGTGCAGTGCAGGTAGGCAGATAAAGTGCAAGGGCTACGACAAGGTAGATTGGGAGATCAAGAGTTCGTCTTTTAGTGGATGAGAGGCTCCTACAAGAGTCTGATAACAGCGGGATAGAAGCTGTCCTTGAGCCTGTCAGTACATGCTCTCACGCTTTGGTATCTTCTGCCCGATAGGAGGGGGGAGAAGAGAGAATGACCGGGGTGGGAGGGGTCTTTGATTATGCTGTCTGCTTTCCCAAGGCAGCGGGAAGTGTGGACAGAGTCAGTGGAGGGGAGGCTGGTTTGTGTGATGTGCTGGGCTGTGTCCACAACTCTCTGCAATTTCTTGCGGTCTCGGGCAGAGCACTTGCCATACCGAGTTGTGATGTACCTGGACCCTGAAGAAGGGTCCTGACCCGAAAAGTTGACTGTCTGCTTTTCTCCACGGATGGCGACTGGCCTGCTGAGTTCCTCCAGCATCATTGTGTTTTTCATGCATCTGGATAAGGTGCTTTCTGTGGTGTATCTGTAAAAATTGGTTAGAGTCATCGGGGACATGCCGAATTTCCTTAGCCTTCTGAGGAAGGAGAGGGCTGGTGAGCTTTCTTGGCAGTGGCGTCCATGTGGTTGGACCAGGACAAATTGTTGGTGATGTTTACCAGCCGGGAATTTGAAGCTCTCGGCCATCTCCACCTCAGCAGTCTGGAAGCCCTCGGCTAACTGCAGGCTGAGGATCCCATTTTCATCCACCCTGCTCCACCCTTGCTGAAGCAGTGGGCCTCACCATGTGTCGAGAAACACTTTGAAATGTTGTCCTTCTGTAGGTCCTCCCCGGGTTACAAACCCCCAACAAGGAGACACCCCGTACGTTCAAACAAGCATGAAGGAGACCTGCGGGATGGATGAGGATGGGGATAGAGATGGGGATGGGGATGGGGATGGGGATGGGTTTGCCAGCTGCTCATCCCCTGTTTGCAGGTATCTTCTGCCGGGTGGGATTGGGGCATTTCCGCATGCTTTCTCTCCCCAGCTCCCTCTCCCCGTGAGCCAAGCAGAGCTACGAGCTCCAAGCAGAATCACTCCATCACTCACTCAGTCGGCTGGGGGCTGATCTCCCACTGCAGCCACTTCTGTCACCCTCTCCCATGCACCGTTGCTCATTTCCAACTTACCAACAGTTCAGTTCACCAACGGTTCTCAGGAACACATTCCTGTCAGCCTATAATGGGATAAATCACTGATCCCTCTTATTGTGACTTGTACACAAATTTCACCGCTACTACTTGTGTGCTTCCTGGACCTTTTGCTCGTGAACTGAGTATTAAATATTACATTAAGACAGTATGCAAGCAGAAGAGATTTAATTTAATTTGGCATCACGTTCGGCACAGATATTGTGGGCCGAAGGGCCTGTTCCTGTGCTGTACTGTTCTATTGATATTGGTTTATTATTGTCACTTGTACCAAGGTACAGTGAAAAACTTGTCTTGCATACTGATCGTACAGGTCAATTCATTACACAGTGCAGTTACATTGGGTTAGTACAGAGTGCGTTGATGTAGTACAGGTAAAAACAATAATAGTACAGATATTCCATGCAAGCTAGGAGCAGGAGTAGGATTCTTGGCCCATTAAACCTGTCCCACAGCAAATCTACCACAGGCTTCCGAGCCAGTTCCTCATAGCCTTCCATTCCCTGATCCTTCAAAAATGCATCATCTTCCTCGTCAGATATCCGCAGGGACAAACCTCCAGGGCAGAGAATTCCAGAGATTCGCCACCTTCTGCGAGAAGATGCGCACCTCAGTTTTAAATGACGCCCACTAATCTTGTACCTACGTCCCCCTGTCTGAGGCTCTTCCACCTGCGGAAACATCTGGACATCTCCCCCGTCACGTCCCTTCAGGATTGAGATTTCCGTGCAACACACAAAGCACTGGAGGAACTCAGCGGGTCAGGCAGCACCTGTGGAGTGAAACGGACAGTCGACTTTTCGGGTCGAGGCCCTCCGCCCGGACCGCAAGATAGAGGGGAGGTAGCCAGTAGACAGAGGTGGAGGGAAGGGGCGGAGCAGGAGCCGGCAGGTGATAGGTGGATCCGGGTGAGGGGGCTGGTAGGCAGATGGAGGAGGGGGGAGAGTGGGAATGATGTAGAAACTGGGAGGTGACAGGTGAAGGTGACAAACGGCTGAAGAAGATGGAATCTGATAGGACGTAGAGGTGGAACGTGGACTAAAGGGAGGGAGGTGGGGGAGGGGAACCGGTGGGAGGAGTTTGTGTGGGCGATGGGCAGGCAGAGAGGGTGGGGGCAGGGGATAGAGGGGGGTTGACGGTGGGGGGGGGGGGCCGGGTGGATCAGGATGGGAGAGAAAGCGGAAAGAGGAGGAGGGGTTACTGGAAGTTTGAGAATTTGATGTTGGTGCCTCCGGGTTGGAGACTGCCCAGATGCTCATATTTGCATTTAGCCTGAACTATATTTCCATGTCTGAAATACCCAGCGTTTATACTTATTGCTCTTACCGTTGTTCCTGTGGCCTGTGATCCTTATCTGCAAGTATTATGATATTATTATCGAGTTATACAGCACAAAAACAGACCATTTGGCTTTCTCATCGATGCTGACCAACGTGCCTTCCTGAGCTAGTCCCACTTTGCTTACATTTGGCCCATGTCCCTCTAAACCTTTCCAATCCACAAACCCATCCAAATGTATCTTAAACTTTGTAGTTGTCCCCTTGTCTACCACTTCTTCTGGCAGCTCAGTCCTTATACCCACCACCCTTTGTGTGAAAAACTTGCTACACGGTAGCGTAGCGGTTAGCGCCACCCTATTACTGCGCCAGTGATCGGGGTTCGATTCCCATCGCTGTCTTTAAGGAGCTTGTACGTTCTCCCGTGTCTGCGTGGGGTTCCTCCGGGTGCTCCGGTTTCCTCCCACATTCTAAAAGACATACCGGTAGGTTAATTTGGGGTTTAAAATAGGTGGCATGGACTCGTTGGGCCGGAAGGGCCTGTTACCATGCTGTAAATAAAAAAAAATTTTAAATTTAAATTTAGATCCTCTTTAAATCTTTCCCCTCTCACCTTCAACCTACGCCTGCCAGTTTTAGACTCCCCTTACCCCCTGGGAAAAAGAGAGTGACCATCCACCTTACCTATGCCCCTCATGATTTTATAAACCTCTATAAGGTCACCCTTCAGCTTCCTACACTCCAAGAAAAACAGTCCCTTATAACTCAAGCCCTCCAGTCAAGATCCTTGTTAGTTGGTTCTGCACCCTTTCCAGCTTAATCACAACCGTCCTGTAGTATTCCAATAATATTCCAGGCACCATCTCACCACGGCTGTAACATGACGTCCCTCGTGCACTGAATGTCCCATCCAATGAAGGCAAGTATGTCTTATGTGCATTCATCACCACCTTGTCTACCAGTGTCACCACTTTCAGGGAACTATGTACTTGTGCTCCTAGGTCTGTCTGTTCTACAACACTCCCCAGAGCCCTGCCATTTACTGTGTAAGTCCTGCCCTAGTTTAACTTCCCAAAACGCATGACACAATACTGGTCTGAGTTAAATCCCATCCGCCATTCCCTGGCCCACTTTGCCCTTTGTCCAAACTCAAGTGCACCGTGATAACAACCATTCAGGTATTGTTGTTGCTCCCACCAGTTTGGCCTGAAATTTAAAAGCATCGTGTTTTCTTTTTGTTTCCCTGACTTACATACTGACTGCGTGATCTCAGTGTTCTGGATTTGCAAGTGATATAGAGAGATACAAGTCAGTGACATTCTAATTGAAAGTGAAGAGAAAATGAAACAAGTAACAACCTGAGAGAATTTCCCCTAAATTAATTAGAGTGTAGCTCAAAAAAAGGTGGGTGGAAGCAAAACTTGCGTTTCATCGTGGGAAAGCCACCAAGCAGGTTTGCAGAAAGCAAAACACTATTGACGCAATTGATGCGAGGTCTTCTCAGGGGCCACTGCAAGGCAGGAATAACATAGAGTCAGTGAACCAGGGAGTCACATATCACAGAAACAAGCCCTTTGGCCCACTGAGTCTGCTTCTGCCCACCTAACACCTGTTTTTGCATTAGTCCCACTCTGACCCATTTCATTCTCCCCACATTCCCATCAACTCCCCCCAGGTTCCACCACACACCTTCACATTAGCACCAATTTACAGCGGCCAATTAACCCATCAAATGGCATGTCTTTGGGATGTGGCAGGAAACCGGAGTATCCGGGGGAAACCCACACGGTCACAGGGAGAACGCGCAAATTCCACCCAGACCGGAGGTCGGGATCGAACCCGGGTCTCTGGCGCTGTGAGGCAGTGGCTCTGCCCGCTGCGCCACTGTGACCCCCAACTGATAGATTAATCAGGGTGTAGCTCAAATAAGTGGATGGGAACAGAACTGTTCCAATGGCAAGCTGCAAGATGACCGAGTCGGTTTGCAGAGAGCAAAAAATTTAAGTCACAGTAAATGAAGATCAAAAACCTACAGATGCAGGAAACTAGAAACGCAGCCTGAAACTGCTGAGTGTTCCCAGTATTTTCTTCTTTTATAAATGACAGGGCCCCTAGGAGCATTGACATACAGAGGGATCTCGGGGTACAAGTCCATAGCCCCCTGAAAGTGGCTACACAGGTGGATAGGGTGGTAAAGAAGGCATACGGCATGCTTGCCTTCATCGGTCGGGGCATTGAGTATAAAAGTTGGCAAGTCACGTTGCAGCTGTATAAAACTTTGATCAGGCCTCAGTTAGAGCACCATGTGAGTTCTGGTCACCCCATTACAGGAAAGATGTGGAGGCTTTGGGGAGGGTGCAGAAGGGGTTCACCATGATGTTGCCTGGATTAGAGAGTAATAGCTGAAAGGAGAGGTTGGACAAACTTGGATTGTTTTCTCTCGAGTGTCGGAGGCTGAGGGCCAATCTGATGGAAGTGTATAAAATGATGAGAGGCATCGATAGGGTAGATATTCAGAGATTTTTTCCCCCAGGGTAGGAACGTCAAATAGCAGACAACATAGATTTAAAGGTGAAAGGGGAACGTTTAAAGGAGATTTGCCAGGCAAGTCTTTTTACATACAGAGTGGTGGGGGCTTGGGCTGCCAAGGGTAGAGGTGGAAGCAGATTGGATAGTGGTGTTTAAGAAGCTTTTAGATAGACACGTGAATGTACAGGGAATGGAAGGATGTGGATCATGTGCAGGCAGAAGAGATTTACTTTAATTTGACGTTGAGTTCGGTACAGACATTGTGGGCCAAATGGCCTGTTCCTGTGCAGTACTTTTCCATGTTCAATGTACCCTTATATCATACTTCTCAAATCTGTGGTAAACCAATTAAAGTATTTTTGAAATATGCTCACTAATGTAACACAGGAAATAATGCAATCACTTACAAGGATCACTTACAAGAACCAAAGAGTCATACAGCACTGAAACAGGCCCTTCAGCCCATCGTCCTCTCTGCCCACCACACACCTGTTTTTGCATTAATCCCACTCTAACCCATTTTATTCTCCCTACTTTCCCATCAACTCCTACCAGATTCTACCCCTCACCTACACACTAGGGGCAATTTATAGCGGCCAATTAACTCACCAACCCTTTGGGATGTGGGAGTAAACTGGAGAACCCGGGGGTCACAGGGAGAAGGTGCAAACTCCACACAGACAGCGCCCGAGCTCACGATTGAACCCAGGTCACTGGAGCTGTGAGGCGGTGGCTGTACTGCTGCGCCACTGTGGACCTCCCAAGCATCAGGTGGTTTGAGCAGCCGGTGTTTTGTGTGGCGACCACAACCCGTTTAGATTCAGCTGTAGTTCAGTACTCCGCTGCGTCTGATGTCAGCCTGAACTGCTGTTGACATATCCCTGCAGACACTGCCTGGTGCAGCCTACAAAGTGAGAGGGCAGCTCAGGGCAGAGTGGGAAGGAGGGGAGGGGGATTGGGAGGTCATGAGGGTGGATGGAAAGAGGGAAAAGCTCATAGGTAGTTGAGGTGGAGAAGAGGAGCCTGGGATGGGAGAGAAGCCCGTGGTGTGGACGGTCCAAGGTCTCCTTCCAGTTGTTAACACCTCTGTCTCACACCCCCAGTGACCCAGGTTCGATCCTGTCCATGTGGAGTTTGCACGTTCTCCCTGTGACCGTGTGGGTTTCCCACTGGGTGCTCTGGTTTCCTCCCACAGGCATGTGAGTTGGTAGGTTAATTGCCACTGTAAGTTGCCCCTAGTGTAGGTGAATGGTAGAATCTGAGGGGAGATGATGGATGTGTGGGGAGAATAAAATAGGATCAGCGGATGATTAATATAAATGGGTTCTTGATGGTCAGCACAGACTCTGTGGGCTGAAGGGCCTGATTCCGTGCTGCATGCTTCTATGATCTTGACCTACATGGAAGATAAGATAGGATAAGATCTTTATTAGTCACATGTACATCAAAACACACAGTGAAATGCATCTTTTGCGTAGAGTGTTCTGGGGGCAGCCCACAAGTGTTGCCAACACTTCCTGCGCCAACATAGCATGCCCACAACTTCCTAATCCGTACGTCTTTGGAATGTGGGAGGAAACCGGAGCACCCGGAGGAAACCCAAGCAGACACGGGGAGAACACATAAACTCCTTACAGACACTGGCCGGAATTGAACCTGGGTCACTGGCACTGCAAAGTGTTATGCTAACCGCTACACTACCGTGCCTGCCCACCGAGATGACCAACCTTTCTGGGTCTCATCTCGACTCAGATCCACTTACAACTTTTGTTTTCTCTCTCCTTGTACGTCTCCATCTACCACCCTCCAGCCACGGACCCCCAACTCCACCTCTCCCCCTCCCCTACATAGTTCCACCTACCCATCATCCCCGTCCTCACCTGAGCCCAACCTATCGCCCACCAGCTCCTGCCTCACCCCTCCCCAGCACCTGCTTATCCGGGCTATCTCCCCTCTACAGTCTCCGGGGAAAGGCAATAGTATTCCGCATTCTGTTATCCTTTCTACTACCTCGATGTACTTATGTCTAGAAATGATCTGTATGGATGCTGTGCAAAACTAAGTTTTTCACTGTAGCTCAGTACATGTGACAATAATAAACCAATTCCAATTCCAATTTCATCCTGGTGCATGGTCTCGACCCAAAGCGTGGACCATCCCTCAGCCTCCACAGACGCTGCCTGAACTGCTGAGTTCCTCCAGCAGTTTGCTTTTTGTCCCGTTGACAGCAGAACTGCCTCCAAGTGGAGCCCCAGGGAAAAATCCGGTCTTAATGACTTCACAGGAGGTGGAAAGCTGTACGTGGGACCCCCACCTTCCTGTGAGTCCCTCTCACCTGCTCAAAAAACACGAGCTATAGTTACAACCAATGGGCTTGAAGGGGAGGGAGGAACCAGTTTAACCCCAAGTGGGACAGGAGCGCGGCCAAATACCAGTGGCTTTCATTTCCACTTTAACGTCTGCCTGCGGTGCAACGTGTTAAGGCAAACATTGCATTTCTCAGCAAAGGATGTTCAGCTTCAGGTTAAATCAACAACAGCTCCCTCGCACACCACCTCCGTGTCAGGCGGTGATGCAGCTGCTCTCAGCTCCAGTGAGCGTTTTGGAGATAAGGACTATAATCAGAATCAGAATCAGGTTTATTATCACTGACATATGGCGTGAAATTTATTGTTTTGTAGCAGCAGTACAGTGTAAGACATAAAGATATAAAAGTTACTATAAGTTACAAAAACAAATAAAGAGTGCAAAAGAGGAATAACAAGGTAGTGTTCATGGGTTCATGGACTGTTCAGAAATCTGATGGTGGAGGGGAAGAAGCTGTTCCTGAAATGTTGAGTGTGGGTCTTCAGGCTCCTGTACCTCCTCCCTGATTGTAGTAACGAGAAGAGGGCATGTCCCGGGTGGTGAGGGTCCTTAATGATGGATGCTGCCTTCTTAAGACACCGCCTTTTGAATATGTCCTTGATGATGGGGAGGGTTGGGTCTGTGATAGAGCTGGCTGAGTCTACAACCCTCTGCAGCCTCTTTCAATCCTGCACCTTGGAACCTCCATACCAGGAAGTGATGCAACCAGTTAGAATGCTCTCCACTGTACATCTGTAGAAATTTGCAAGAGCCTTTGGTGACATATCAAATCTCCTCAAACTCCTAATGAAGTAGAGCTGCTGGCGTGCCTTCTTCATGATTGCATCAATGTGTTGGGTCCAAGATAGATCCTCTGAGATGTTGACGCCCAGGAACTTGAAGCTGCTCACCCTTTCCACCGCTGACCCTCAATGAGGACTGGTGTGTGTTCTGACTTCCCCTTCCCAAAGTCCACAATCAATTCCTTGGTCTTGCTGAATTTGAGTGTGAGGTTGTTGTTGCGACACCACACAACCAGCCGATCTATCTCACTCCTCTACACCTCCTCATCGCCATCTGAGATTCTGCCAACAATTGTGGTGTCATTGGCGAATTTATAGATGGCCTTTGAGCTGTGCCTAGTCACGCAGTCATGAATGTAGAGAGAGTAGAGCAGTGGGCTAAGTACACATCCTTGAGGAGCAACTGTGTTGATTGTCAGCGAGGAGGAGATGTTATTACCGATCCACACTGACTGTGGTCTCCCAATAAAGAAGACCCTATAACTCTGTAAGTTCCAAGGTAATTATGGAAAGTGATGAGCATGGTCTGAAAATTAAGGTTCTGAATTGGCTGATTTCAACCTCGTTAGATAGGACCTGTCAAAAGTCGACTAACAATAGTTATTTCATAAGGCGGGGCATAGAATGTAAGAGCAGGGAAGTTATGACACAGCTGCATAAAACATTGGTGAGGTAGCAGCCTGCAAGTGGGAGTCTTTTAAAAGTGAATCAGGGCCAACATGTTCCCATAAGGATGAAAGGCAAGAAGTCCAACGTACTCTGGATGTCAAGGGACATGGAAGGTTCGATTAAATTTTTAAAAATAACGCATATAGAAGGTATGGATCGTTGAAAACATCTCAACGACTGAGCATTGAGAGAGTAGGCGGGTGCTTAAGAAAGAAATTAGGAGGGCAAAGAGGGGCCATGAAATATCACTGGCAGATCAGATGAAGGAGAATGGCAATGCATTTTTATAAGATATTAATAGCAAGAGGGTAGCCAGAGAGTGGTGCCCGTTACAGACCTTAGACAAATGGGACTAGCTTGGATAGACATGTTGGTTAGCATAGACCAGTTGGGCAGAAGGGCCTGTTTCCGCGCTGCATGACTCTATGGCTCTATCTGTAGTCACCAAAGCTTTGCTTCCTATCTGACTAATTTATTTGTTTCAAAGATGCAAATATGTACATAATTGAGAAAAGTGCAGTGGTCTATGTGGACTTCAGTAAGGCTTTTGACAAGGTCCCACACGGAAGGCTGATCCAAAAGGTTAGAGCTCATGGGATCCAAGGTAAGTTGTCAAATTGGATCCAAAATTAGCTTGGAGGTAGGAGACAGTGGGTGTTGGAGGAGGGTTGCTTTAGCAATTGGAAGCCTGTCATCAGGGGTGAATCACAGTGATCAGTACTGATACTTTTACTGTTTGCTATGTACGTTAACGGATGTCAATGTAGCAGATATAATTAATAAGTTTTCAGATTACACAAAACCTAGTGATGTTGTTGATAGTGAGGAAGGTGTACTTAGGCTACAGAAAGATATGGATCAGTGGTGAGTTGGGTGGAGTGATGACAGATGGAATTTAATCTTGGTAAGTGAGAAGTGATACATTTTGTGAGGTTAAATGAGGGTAGGACATAAACCAAAGACGTTAGAGCCCTAGGGAGTATTGAGGAGCAGAGAGACCTTGGTGTACAAGCCCAAAGATCCTTGATGGTGACACCACAGGTAGAAAAGGTGGTGAAGAAGGTATACGTGATGCCAGACTTCATTAGCCGGGGCATAGTTAATAGGAGGAGGGAAGTTATAGCACAGCTGAACAAAACATCGGTGAGGTAACATCTGGAATATTGGGTGCAGTTTTGGCCACCATGGTATGGAAAGGATGCGATTGCTCTGGAGAGGGTGAAGAGGAGAGTCACCAGGACCTCGCCTGAGATGGAGTGTGAGGAGAAATTGGACTTGTTTTGCTCAGAGAGGAGAAGGCAGAGGAGGGGGACAATAAAGGAGACAAAATTATGAGGGGCATGGATAGAGTAGGAAACCTTGCCACGTAGCAGATGTGTATTTAACCAGAGGGAACAGGTTTAAGGTAGGAAGTTTAGAGGTGACACAAGGAAGATGTTTTTTCATCCAGAGGGTTGTTGGAACCTGGAACGCACTGCCTGACAGGGCAGTCGAGGCGGAGACTCTCACAACATTTAAGTATCCCGGTGAGCATTTGAACCACCACAACAACAAAGGCTGCAGACCAAGTGCTGGTAAATGGGATTAGTAAGGGTGGGGACGTGATAGTTGGCATTGTCAGGGTATGTCAGGGGGCCTATTTCTGTGCTTTGTCTCTATGACCTGGGTTCAATCCTGATCTTGGGTGCTCTCCGTGTGGAGCTTGTGTGGCTTTCCCCTGGGTACTGCGGTTTCATCCCACATAGGCACATGAATGAGAGGAAAATGGAGAGATATGGGCATTCTGTAGGTAGGAGGGATAAGCTATGTCAGCACGACATTGTGGGCTGAAGGGCCTGTTCTGTGCTGTACTGTTCTATGTTCTATCCCAAAGAACATGGGTTGGTCGGCTGTAAATTGGCCACTGTATAGAGCCACTACTGTAGGTCACTGAGTCACATAGAGGCATATCATGAAAACAGTCTCTTTGGCCCATCAAGTCCATGCTGACCTTCAAGTGCCTACGGAGGTGCAAGAAATTCTGCAGATGCTGGAATCTGGAGCAACACACAGAAAGTGCTGGAGGACCTCAGCAGGTCAGGCAGCATCTGTGGAGGGACATAAACAGTCGATGTTTCGGGCCGACACCCTTCATCAGGACTGGAGAGGAAGAGGGCAGAAGCCAGAATAGGAAGGTGCGGGGAGAGGGAGGAGCACATGCAGGCAGGGGAGGGGTGAGTCCAGGTGAGAGGGGGGAAGGGAGGTGGGTGGGGGAGGGGGAGAAGATGTAATAAGCTGAGAGGTGACAGGTAGAAGAGGCAAAGGGCTGAAGAGGAAGGAATCCGGTCGGAGAGGGCAGTGGACCAGGGAATAAAGGATGGGGGAGGAGAGGGGAAGAGATGGGCAGGTCATAAAGGTGGGGGAAGGGAGCCACAGGAATCTACCCCTCACCCACACACTGGGGACAATTTACAGTGGGCAATTAACCCACCAGCCTCGATGCCTTTGGGATGCGGGAGGAAACCGGAGCGGCCGGGGGGGGGTGGGGGGGGGGGGGAAGAAAACCCACAGGGAGAATGTGCAAACTCCACACAGGCAGCACCTGAAGTCAGGATTGAATCTGAGTCTCTGGAGCTGCGAGGCAGCGGCTTTGCCAGAAGGCGGTAAAATTGATAAGGACATGGGGAGGAAAGGTTACAGGAAAATGTAGTGGGGGAGTGGATAAGATAAGATTTCTTTATTAGTCACAAGTACATTGAACCACACAGTGAAATGCATCTTTGCGTAGAGTGTTCTGATCTACGGCTGATCTAGGTGTAGGAGTTGAGGGTCATGTGGAACTGGTACAGAAGAGGAGCTGAGGCCAGCATAGATCAACCACAATCACATTAAATGATGGGGCAGTCTTGGATAAACCTGGTGGCCTACTCCTGCTCCTATTTTATTGTGTTCTTCATGGAACAATCCCTCCCATCCAGGAACTGATCTGCTTGAACCCCCTCTACCCCAAGTAGAATTTTCCTGTCTCCAAGATTTAGTCTGCAGTTGTGATTGTGTGTTTTCCCATTTATAAGATTTCATTATTAGTCACATGTACATCGAAACACAGTGAAATGCATCTTTGTATAGAAGGTTCTGGGGGCAGTCTGCAAGTGTCACCACACTTCCGGCACCAGCGTAGCATGCCCACAACTTCCTAACCCATACGTCTTTGGAATGTGGGAGGAAACCGGAGCACCCGGAGGAAACCCACGCTGACACACGGGGAGAACGTGCAAACTCCTTACAGATGGCGGCGGGAATTGAACCTGGGTCTCTGGTGCTGTAATAGCGTCATGCTAACCGCTACACTACCGTGCCACCCCCAAGTAGACAGTCAGAATCTCTTCCCCAGTGTGTAAATGTCACAAACTACACAGTCTATATTTAAGGTGAGGGGGGAAAGTTTAAAGGAGATGTGTTTGGCAAGTTTTTTTTACACAGAGTAGAGGGTGCTTGGAACCCGCTCCCAGGGAAAGTGGTGGAAGCAGATACAACAACAACATTTATGAGGCATTTAGACGAGCACATGAACAGGCAGGGAATAGTGGGAGACGGAAGACGGGATTAGTTTAAATCAGTATCATGGTCAGCACAGACATGGTGGGCCGAAGGGCCTGATCCTGTTCTGTACTGTTCTTTGTTTAATATTCTAAGCCCAGGGTCACTTCATCAAAGGCTGCGGGTGCTCTGAGATCTGTTGGGGTGGAGTTCGAGAGACCTTTTTTTGCATCAGGGGTTAAGTTCAAGTTCAAGTTATGCCTTATTGTCATTCACCCAGATGCTATAAAAACACATGGAGGAACGAAATGTCGTTACTCCCAGACTCACACAACAGAGGACATACAATAAACGCAGACAAAAATAATTGTGCAAGTACAGGTAGTGCAAAAAACAGTACATACAGAATACAAAATTAGTGCAGGGTGAGTGCAAAATCAAGCTGGACAAAGAAAATACCGAACTCAGTATGTTGCACTAAATGTATAAACATGTTCAGCAGCAGCCAAGGTTCTTATACGCTGTTGTGAAAACCAGGGCTTTTGACCTGGCATTTGTCTGAAACTTTCTCCAGGGTATTCAGGAGGCTGACAGCCTGGGGGGAAAAGGGAAGTGGGTAAACCAATTCAGATAAAGGTGAGAATAGTTTGAGATCCTCCTCCTGCCCGAGCCTCAACACTGGACTTAATAAAACTGTCAACAATCATCTGCTTCTCACCCTCCAGGAACTCGCTCGACTGAATTTGCATTCCAAGTCTGCTAAAGATGCAGAAGGGATGGCAGTAAAAAGGGGAAACCCAGACTGCAGCAAAATGTTCCTCTGTGTGCTGTCGTTGCACAGGAGAACGCACTGAGAGCAGACACATGCACAGGGCTGACCACAGCTCTTTTTTTAATTACTTTTAGACTTGTACACCATTTGGGAAATAATGAATCAACTGGTCTTTCGCTGTTAGTGAACACACCACGCTAAGGGTAGTTCATATCCATCACACACCACAAGCGCGTAGCTTGCTCGGCTGAAAGGTTGACCTAATTTGTAGTGAGCCCTGTGCACTCTGCATCGACTGTTCACTTCAGCCTGCAAATATTTCCTCTGCAAGTAGCAAAACACAGTACTGGAAACACTCAGAAGGTCAGGCAGCATCTGCTGGAGAGAGAAACAGAGCGAATGCTTCAGGCTGGAGATCCTTCAACATTGTTTCTCTCCTTCAACTCTGTTTCTCTCTCCGCAGCTGCTTCCTGACCCCCTGAGTGTTTCCAGCGTTTTGCCTTTTATTTCAGATTTCCAACGTCTGCAGTTTTGTTTTTGATTTTCATTTATTCTGTAAAGTCCAAATCCAAGGGCTCCTTCCGTGAGAGGCCTTTCTAACTCTGGTCTCGTTGGTCCTTAGGTGAAACCGTACGGTCTGCACTCGTTTCATCGGGAGCTACCTCCTGGGATTGCATCACATCCCAGAATCCAGAGGACGTCGGGATTCATCCGGCTGCTTAGTTTTGGCAAGTTGCGTTTTTGTTCTTCTGGTATCGTGTGCCCATGTTGTCAGACTGAAAGCAATTGAGCGGCAGGTTCCTGGGTCCTACCCTTTGAGCTGGCAGCTTAAAGGCTGAGTAAGTACTCTGGGTAAAAATGATAAATGGACATGTACACCAAGGTCCCACTGTTCCTCCATACACCCTGGAATTTGACCATTCATTGGGTATCCCCCCAGCCTTAGTATTCCTCCCAACGTATTTTTCAGGATTATGTTCCATCTGGTTTTTCTGTGCCCATCTTAGCCTTAATAACAATAATCCTGATACCACTGGATTGATCTCTGGCTCACTGTTGTGGGGATGAGAAGGAATCTGCTGTCCTGACCTAGCTGTCTATATGTGACTCCAGACCCCTGGAGATCTGGCCTCTTCCTGGTCTAGCAGCCACTCAGTATAACCACTAACTTACAGACAATGTATCCATATTTCTATATTTCTTTACAACATAAGAGTCTATTTTGGCCCATCGAATCTACGCCGGCTCACTGAGCAATCCCATTCCCAACTAATTTTCCCTATGACCTATTCTCCAAACATTTCCATAAACACCCTCCCCCCCCCCCACCTACACACTAGGGGCAATTTACAGCGGCCAATTAACCCACCAACCTGCATGTCTTTGGAATGTGGGAGGAAACCGGAGCGCCCGGGGGAAACCCCTGCAGTCACAGGAAGAAGGTGCAAACTCCACACAGACAGGACCAGAGGTCAGATTTGAACCCGGGTCTCTGGAGCTGAGAGGCAGCGGCTCTACCAGCTGCGCCACTGTGTCACCCCCACCCCCCCCCCCCCCCCCCCCCCCACCAAGGTCAGAGACGTGTCCTCCAGAGAAACTCTTGCTCTGCTCTCTGATAGTATTTCAGCTCACACAGGAACCTTCAAGGATCTGTGCCGGGGGATCCAACAGTTCTTGGATGTATTGGCTTAGCTGACAGCGAGAGATTGGCGCAAGTGCTAAAGGACAGGTGTACCAGTAACATAGGCTGATAATACAATCACGGTAATACTGGGGCTGTAACTGATAGCGGGGAGTTCTGATAATATCAGAAAGAAGGTGGTGACAATCCCAAAAGAAACAGAGGATGGATCTGGGGCATAGAAATAAGCTGGTGTTAATGCTGTAATGAACATAAGGTGGTGTTGACTCTGTAATAAGAATAAAATGACTCTGGGGGCTGTCATAGAAATGAGACATTATAGAAACAAACTGATACTGAAGTTTTGATGTACATACGATAGCATTGGGGCTGTATTAAACACAAGCAGCACTGGAACTGTAATAGACACAAGTTGTCAGAGGTGAAACAAAGTGGTGCTGGTATTAGAAGGAAAACAGGAAGTGTCAATGCTGTATTAGACGCAGGGTGGCTCCAGAAGGGCCAGTTGACCAGTTGTAATAGAAACTGGTTGCAACTGATCGAAGGAAAACACGGCAGTGTTGGGGCTCAACAGAAAGAAGCGGTGGTGGTTCTGTAATATGCATAAGGTAGCATGGAGGATATAATAGGAACCAGTTGACCCAGGGTTTGTAACAAAAATGGTCCAGATGCTGTAATAGAAACTAGGAGGTACTGAGTTGATTGTTGAAACAAGGTAGTACTGGGGATGCATTGGAATCAAGTTGGTGATGGGTCTGTAATAGATGGTAGTGGGGCTGCAATGGGAACAAGCTCGTACTGAGGACCGTAATAATTGAAGATGATTCTGTATCTGCATTGGATACAAGTGTTATAGCCGTAAGAGAAACAAGCTGGTATTTGAACAAGATGGTACAGGGTCTGTGAAGACATCTCAACCCTAAGGTGAGGTTGGGGGGGGAGGGGGCGGGTGGGCCTAGACAGAAAGGAAGGAGACTTGGTGTGTGATAGAAACACAGTGCACTGGGTCTGTAATCAAAACAAGATAATAATGGGGCTGCAATAGAAACAAGATGAAACTGAGACTATAAATACTGTCACACTTCTATTAATACTGAGGCAATCCTGGGGCATCTTATCAATGCTGAGGCTCCTCAATGTCCCTTGGTAAATACTGATGCATTCTTCCCTACCTCTCTGATATATTCTTGAGATAAAAATAACAATGCAGAGATGAAGACAATACAGAGAAAGGTCATGTCGAGCTGAAAGGATTCAGAGGAACAGTTCCAGGAGAAGGAGAACTGGACACGTCGAAATTCAACAGTGAACGAAATTCAAAGAGCAGCAGATGCTGGAAATCTAAAATAAAAAGTGGAAATGCTGGATACACTCAGCGGGACAGGCAGCATCTGTGGAGAGAGAAAATAGTTAACGTTTCAGGTCCAGGACACTTCATCGGCACTGGGAAAGAGAGAAAACAAGTTTGTTTTAGGTAGTGGGGAGGTGGGGGAGGAATGGTTAGAACAAAGGGAATGTCTCTGACAGGGTTACACCAGCGGGCCCAAGGTGGATGCTGAGGAGCAGTTAAAATCAATTTAAGTTTCCTTGTCTGTGTGATGTTCAGGTTTATCGTTGTCATAGGCAGGGTAAAAATGCCATGAAAAACTAGCTCTTTGCAGCAACAGCACATTACATTACAGGCACGACAAACACAAGTTAACATAACCTAAAATTAACATAAATTGTACATAACTTACACATATTCAAAAATAAACAACAACATAAACATTCCAACACCAATGCAAGATTGACAGAGTGAAGAAAAATATTCCGAGGCAGTGTTGGGGTTTCTCAGGTGGGTTCAACAACCTGACGGCAGTGGGGAAGAAGCTGTTGTTGAACCTTGAGGTGTGGCGTCTTCAGGTTCCTGTACCTCCTGCCTGACGGCAGCATCGAGAGGAGGGTGTGTAATGTGTTGCTAACAATAAGGCTGTGAGAAATGCCCAGCTGATCAAACTATATACAAGAAAGGAAAAAAACGGAACCAAAACCATGACAGGCAGATTTGGCCAGTTCAATACAGACAGAAAGAAAGAATGAGTTACCTAATGTTGGAGAATTACGACATGGAGCCCAGAAGGCTGCAAGATGCCCAGATAGAAAATGAGGTGATGTTCCCCCAGCTTGCATCGAGTCTCATTGCAACAGTGCAGGGGGCCACAGACCGATGGGTCAGAGTGGAAGTGGGGTGGAGAATTAAAGTGACAGGAAGCTGAGGGTCACTCCCGCAGCCTGAACGCAGGTCGTCTGCGACACACCCAATCCGTGTTTGGTTTCTCCAGTGTAGAGGTGATCGCGGTGTGAACACTGAATGCAGTGCACTCGATTGCAGGAAATGCAAGTGAATCACTGCTTCGCCTAGAAAGACGGTTTGGGTCCCTGGATGCTGGGAAGGGACAAGGTGAAAGAACAGGGATGCATTGCCAGTGGTTGCATGGGAAAGTGCTGCACATCAGGGTATGATAGGCAGGAATGGAAACGCAGGGCAGGAAGCAATCCCTTCGAAATGCTTAAAGGGGAGGGGAGGGGAATGTGTGTCCGGTGCTTGTGGAAAATACAAAGGATGACCTGTTTAACGTGGAGGCAGGTGGGGTGGAAAGTAAGGACCGAGGGGACTCTGTCAAGGAGGAAAAGTGTGGGAAACAGATGAGATGCGGTCAGGGGGCTCTGTCCGTGATGGTAGTGGGGAACAATGGTTCAGGAAGGAGAACATTCCAGAGGCACCCATGCAGCAAGTCTCATCGGCGGAACAAATGTGATGGAGACGGAGGAACAGGGAGAGTGCAATGCAGTCCTTACAGGCGGGCAGAGTGGGAGGAAATATAATCAAAATAGCTGTTGGAGCCTGAGGGCCGGTCATGGATGTTTGTGGCTAGTCTGGCCCCTGAGATGGAGAAGAAGAGATCCAGAGAGGGACGGGGAAGAATCAGAAAGGGGTCATGGTCCTGGACCTGAAACATGAACTGCTCCTCTCCCCACAGACGCTGTCTGACCTGCTGAGTGTTTTCAACATTTTCGGCATTTAAGATAAGATCTTGAGATCTCTTTATTAGTCACACTTACACTGAAGCACACAGTGAAATGCATCGTTTGCGTAGAGTGTTCTGGGGGCAGTCCACAAGTGTCGCCACGCTTCCGGTGCCATCATAGCGTGCCCACAACTTCCTAACCCGTATGTCTTTGGAATGTGGGAGGAAACTGGAGCACCCGGAGGAAACCCACGCAGACACGGGGAGAACGTACAAACTCCTTACAGACAACGGCCAGAATTGAACCCGGGTTGCTGGTGCTGTAATAGTGTTACGGTAACCACTACACTACCGTGACTGCCCCTCTAAATTCACCCACTGTAATTGCAACCCCTCTTCCTCTGCATCTGAAATTTGTTGTGATTGAGTCCACTGGAGATGTGCTTTGGAAGTGGAGCACAATGCGCAAATAGCACCTTGTTGCCCTTGTAGCTTTCTCCCCCTGGGGGTGCCCCACCCGTCCTCACCCCCTGGGGCCGGACCAACCCCCTCCAATTAACAAGGTGTGCCCATTCCCTTCCTAGATCGTGTGGGTTTCCCCTCTCCCCCCCCCCCCCCCCGGGGTGCTCTGATTTCCTCCCACAACCCAAAGACGTGCAGGTTGGTAGGTAAATCAGCTGCTGTAAAATGCCCCTGGAGTGGAGGTGAGCTCACGGCGCCTGCCAATCAGCCTGTTTGAGAGGTGAAGTAGAAGGAGGGGTTAGTGTGCAGCCCTTCAGGGAAATCTGCCCCCGCCCAGAAACACATCTGCCCTTGTTCCATCTGAGTTTATTTGTTTTCCTGTCCTCTTTTTATTTCTGCGAGCCTGTTTGGACAGGGCGGAAACCAGATATCTGTGCGGGCAGGGAGCCAGGTCCTGGGTTTGGTTTCATT
This sequence comes from Pristis pectinata, assembly GCF_009764475.1. Lineage (NCBI taxonomy): Eukaryota > Metazoa > Chordata > Chondrichthyes > Rhinopristiformes > Pristidae > Pristis > Pristis pectinata. Next base: position 36,213,451 of record NC_067424.1, read on the forward strand.
TGCAGTGTTACACCTTTGTTGCCCCAGTAAGGCAGCAAAGTTCTCAACCAAAGGTGAGGTGGAAGTTGAGTTGAGAGGGGGGCGGGTTTGCGGGGGGGGGGGGTGGGGAATAGGATTGTTGGGTGGAGTGCCCGAACTCTGACTAGTTCACCCAAACACAAAAAACAGCCGGTGACTGCACATACATAGAGTCATAAAAGCCCAGTATCAGGACCGTCAGCTCACCCGAGTCCAACACCAGCGATCAACCACCAGCCACACTAATCCTACACTGATCCCACTTTATTCCCCCCCACCCCCACATTCCTATCAACTCCCAGGTTCCATCACCCGCTGACACACTTGGGGTAATTTACAGCGGCAAATTAACCTGCCAGCCCGCACATTTTTGGGATGTGGGAGGAAACCAGAGCACCCGGGGAAAACCCACTGAGTCACGGGGAGAAGGTGTGAACCCCGCAAGACAGAGCCCGAGGTCGGGATCGAACCCGGGTCTCCGGCGCTATGAGGCAGCAGCTCTACCCGTTGCGCCACTGTGCCTCCTTGTGAAAGTGGTCATTGGCCGCCTTCCCAAACTGCAAGTGGTGAAGGTACTGTCACACAGCTACTGGGAAAGGAGATCCAAGACCTTGAAGCAGGAATAAAATAAGATATCTCTATTAGTCACATGTACATCGAAACACACAGTGAAATACATCTTTTGCGTAGAGTGTGCTGGGGGCAGCCCGCAAGTGTCGCCACGCTTCCGGCACCCACACAGCATGCCCACAACTTCCTAACCCGTACATCTTTGGAATGTGGGAGGAAACCGGAGCACCCGGAGGAAACCCACACAGACACGAGAAGAATGTACAAGCTCCTTACAGACAGCGGGAGAATTCAATGTTCACCAGGAAGCATATTATTATTATTATTATTATTATTTCCTTGAAAAATGTTTTAAAAATATATGGGAGAATTTGCATAAAATCTGATTTCCATAAGTCAGGTGATTCATAACCCAGGAGACCCTGTATACTTGCAGAAATTAAATAACGATAAAGAGCCCAATGATTGTGGCAGTACCAATAGGGGGACCCAGGAGCGTCACATTATTACAGTCTCATCCTGTTGCTTTACCTAGAGGGGTGTTTATAGATGGTGGTGTCCCTGTGTGCCTGCTACCCTCGCTTCCTCCACACTTTTCTCCCCGCCCCCTTCACCCGTTTCCTCACACCTCCACCAACCTCCCTCCCACTGCCCCCCACCATCGCCCCCTCTGCAATCCCATGGCTTTCCCTGCGGTCTCAGGGCCAGCAGGGAGTGGCTGAGAGCCACCTTGGAGTGGGAGGGGTGAGATGATCAAGAGAGTGCGTCTGAGAAGCACGACAGAGCAAGGGAAAGGCCCTCAGCCTCTCCAGCAGACTCCACCAATCAATAAGATCAGTGCTGATTTATTGTAACTCCATGTTCCTATCCACCCAGTTAACTTTCACCCCTTTATTTATCAAAAATATATCTACCTCTGCCTCACGAATATTCAATGACTCTACTTCCACCGCCCTTTGACAAAGAAAGTTTCAAAGATTTATGTCCGTCCGAGAGGAAATATTTTGCTTCACCTCGGGTTTAAATGGGTCATCCCTTATTTTTAAACAGTGGCTCCTAACTGTAGGAGGAAACATCCTCACCACACTTGATCTGTCAAGAACCTTCATGATCTTACATGTTTCAATGAATTTTACTCATCTAAACCCTGCTGGATACAAGCCAAGCCTATCCAACCTTTCTTCAAGAGGCACCCCACCCATTCCAAGTATTGATCGAGTAAGCTTCCTCTGAACTGCTTCCAACTCATTCACATTCTTCCTTAAATAAACCAATCAGTGTTGTACACAGTACTCCAGATGGATTCTCACCAGTGCCCTTTATAACAGAAGCATAACCTTCTATGTTTGTATTCAATGGCCTCAGTGATAAGTGACACCATTCTGCTTTCTTTCCGGTACAGTGGGGCAGCTAGTAAAACCAGTACCTCACAGCTCCAGAGACCCGGGTTCGATCCTGACCTCGGGCGCTGTCTGTGCGGAGCTTGCACGTTCTCCCCGAGACTGCGTGTGGTTCCTCCGGGAAGCTCCACTTTCATTCCATGTCCCAGAGAGGTGATGACTGGGAGGTTGATTGGCCACAGTAAATTGCCTCTTAGTCTGTAGGTAAATGGTGGGGTTAACGGGAATGTCGGGAGAATGGGTTACGGGAAAAACTAGTGGGGGAATGAGATTGTTTTGTGTGCTAGCATAGACTCGAAGGGCCAAATGGCCTCTTTCCCTGTCTGGTAATAAGTGAGGGGAGGAAGGACAGGGAGTTGTAGACGAGAGAAGGAGAGCCAAGGAGGAGAGGTAAGGAGGGAGTGAGGGGTGTTGGATATGGGTGGTGGTAAGTGGTGGGTTAGAAGAGTGGAGAGGAGAAGAGTGAAAGGATGAAGAAGGAGGGAGGAGAGGAAAGATGGTGGAAAGTGAAGAGAGGAAGTAACAAGGAGAGGCAGGCAGTGAAGGGAGGAACTGAAGGGAAGCAGGAACCACAGGGCTCAGGTTTAAGGTCCAGGGAGGATGTGGCACAGGAGGTTCAGCTGAGCTTTACACCATGACTCATCAACGAATGGTTCAACCGGAGCAGGCAGGGACAGTTGCCTGGCAACCAGAGTGGGCAGGGACGGTTGCCTGGCAACCGGAGCAGGCAGGGACAGTTGCTTGGCAACCGGAGCAGGCAGGGACAGTGGCCTGGCAACCAGAATGGGCAGGGATGGTTGTCTGGCAACTGGAGCAGGCAGGGACAGTGGCCTGGCAACCAGAGCAGTCAGGGACAGTTGCCCAGCAACCACAGCTGGCATCTGATCTGCACCTTTAAGGAGGTCTGCAACTTAAAGGCACCGTCAGCGGTATGGGAAAACAGTGGGTCAGCACCTAACCCCAGCCCCACCTCAACTAGAGGCACAACAGACTGCAGATGCTATACACAAAAAGTGCTGGAGGAACTCAGCAGGTCAGGCAGCATCCATGAAGGGAAATAAACAGTCGACGTTAAGGGCCGAGATCCTTCGTCAGGACTGCAGATGCAGGAATCTGGAGCCAAAAACCAGACTGCTGGAGGAATTCAGTGGGTCAGGCAGCATCTGTGGAGGGACGTTTTGGGCCGAGACCCTTCATCCGGACTGGATCTTCACCTGGATCACTCTTCACAGATGCCACCTGACTCACTGAGTTCCTCCAGTAGCTTGATTTTTGGCTCCCACTTCAACTGCCTCTCCCAATCCCTCTTGTTCGAAGCTGGGGTTCAGTCATTGAGTCACAAAGCTCAGAGACAGGCTCTTCCTCCCACCCCGTCAAGTACTCATCTCTACTAATCCCATCTACCAGCACTTGGTCCGCAGCCTTCTAAGCCTTGGCAATTCAATTGCTTGTCCAGGCAGTTCTTAAACTTTCTAAATCCTAACAATACGAACCCATTTCACAATGCACTGTCCATGAGTCTCCCAGAACTGAAGGTTAAACTCCAGAACATCTCCAGGAGAAAATTCTTCGGAACATGAAAACTACTTGGTGAATAGAGGCAATCCCCACGTTAAGGCCATTTGGGTAATGCAGATTCGAACTCACAGAATTCCCAAATCACAATCCAGAAGTCTGAGATACAGAATAAAATTCACCCTCATGGGAATTGATGTGAAAAAAAGTACATGAATAAACACGATTTTTTTTCAACTTGCCTTACTTGAAGCATGCGCAGATGCCATGGCTTTGTGTTCTGGGAAATCACAATTTGGACGTTTTCTAAGACAACCCAACTCCTGTAATGCAGGGAACACCTGTATTGTTGTTGATACATTCTGAGGAGGTTGTGGATGGGAATCAAATTCTGAAAGTGGGGCTTCAAGAGGTCAGCCAACCTAAACTGGCAAACCAACATGGAACCCTTCCACCCCCTGGGAATTCAAGGGTTAATGTCAACCCACAGACTGAGAAACAAAAAATAGAATGGACGAACTGTAAAGAGAAAGAGAGAATATTACTTTGTTTGCCGTGACGCTGATATGGGAACATTGATGTGAAAGGGAGAGGGAGCCAAAGCCTGAGGTGATTTGAAGACTTGGAGAAGGTGATTGAGAAATTTTCTTTGTCCTGAAGTGTTTCTCTCCAGAAGTGCTGACTGACTTACTGAGCACTTTTCTGATCTTAGATAAGGTTTTCAACATCTGCAGTTTTTGTTTTCTCTTTGAAATAGAGAGCGGGAGGAAAGAATACAGTATCAAGGGGAGAGTGAAGACAGAGAGAAGCAGATGGACACCAGCACACAAGGATTGGAAGCAACTGTGGCATAGGCAACCCCCCCCCCCCCCCCACTCCCAATAACCAGAATCTATCTTAAGAACACCTAATATGTGTTTAACAGTTCCCTCCGAAAGCAGTCACATTTCAATTCTACCCCAATCATCTGAAAATGTAGAGGGAGAAAGAGACAAACAGTAAGAGTGACAGGGAGTCGGAATGATTGGGAAATTTAGAGGGAGAGAGAGAAAATCGAAGTGAGTTGCAAGCATTACAGAGACAAAATGAAACAGGGAGGCAGGTGTTCAGGCAGAACAAAAGATTGAGAGGGCAGTAAGAAGTAAAGTGAGACCCTGTGGACATGAAGTGCCAGAGAGAGCTATACCGGGATTGTGAATACACTCAGATTTGATATGACAAATTCTTAAATTGAAAGAGCAAAAAAAAACCTGTGGTTTCCCCAAAGCCTGTGTTTGCCTGTGTTTCATACAACATGTCCATTCTTGACAGTCATTTCAATGACCAAAAAAGCCTTGAATTACAAGGATTTTACTTTTAATATTCAATCGTCCCCGCGGATCTCGGAAACGTTAGAAGGTGTGGTTCAGTGCACAAGTTCAAGGCTGACAATGTATGCTGTGATTGTCCCACTAATGGAATAGTAATCCAGGGTTTCCAGATTTCAAGAAATCTACGGATTAGATGCCAGAAGTCCAGCAACACCAGTGGTGCTCTGGAACTCTGAACCATCAAAAAACAGATTACTTAATCACAGTCGGTTTTTACGTAACTTCTCTCATTGCTTACCAAACAGAACCACAGTGTATGTACCCGAGCACAATGTCACTTGTGGGTATCATTGCAATCACATGCACAGTTTAAGAAAAACCTGAGTTAAATTATTTCTCATATTCTATATTACTCGTTGCACAGAAAGAGACCATTCGGTCCCACAGAGTCTGTGCTGGCTCTCAGACCAATCCCATTCCGTCCACATTTCCTGCTAACCCATTCGCTCTCACATTCCCATCAAGTTCCACCCAATTTCCTGCCCACCTACTACATTTGGGGCAACTTACAATGGAAGACCCACCCTCTAACACTAATCCCATTTTATTCTTCCCAAGTTCCCATCAACTTCCCCCCCCCAGATTCCACCATTCACCCTGCACACCAGGGGCAATTTACAGCGGGCTAGTTAACCCACTGACCCGCGCTCCCTTTGGATGTGGGAGGAAACTGGAGCGCCCAGGGGAAGGGGAACCCGAGGGGTGAGAGGGAGAACGTGCAAACTCCACACGGACGGCGCCAGAGGTCAGGATCGAACCCGGGTCCTCTAGAGTTGGGAAGCAGCGGCTCTACCCGCTTTGCCATTGTATCTCTGGTGAGGCAGACTAGAATAAAGGGGAAGTGCTTGAAAGTAGAGTTAGATCATTCCGGGGCGGGGGGTGGGTGGGGATGTGAAGCAATGAAATATTTCTTCATGCAAAGCAGAACGGAAATGTTGAACTTCCTCCTGTAGAATACCAATTGGTTGGGGGGGAGGGAGAGGAAGGCGTGATCAATGAAGAGTTTCAAGTCAGAAGCTGGTAGGATATAAAACTAGATAGGTTGATAGGTTGAGTGAGCTAGGGCTTTTCTCTTTGGAGAGGAGGAGGATGAGAGCTGACTTGATATAACCCCACTTCACATATGCAGCCGTACTGGGGGTGTGGAGGGGGGGGGGAGATAGAGGAGTGAGAGACATGAAATAGAAGCTGGGGAGATGGACTAGGGGGTGGAGGGAGATTGGAATGGGAGACAGAGGAAAGGGATCTGGAAGGTGGAGAGCAGGCTTGAGGTGAAGGAGAGACAGGCCAGGTAACATACCTGACTGAACTGTTCTAACCCAGCATCCACTACACACACCCGACCTCCCCCCACACAAGTCAGTGTCTCACACTGCTCTCAAGGGAGCCAGCAAGCCCAAACCCTGTCACACAGACACAAGAGAACTTGCAACTGCTGGAATCTGGAGCAATACACACAAAATGCTGGAGGAACTCAGCAGGTCAGGCAGCATCTATGGAGGGAAATAAACAGTCGATGTTTCGGAACGAGACCCTGCATTAGTATGACTGGAAGATTTATAAATTGTGCAAAACATTCAAAGTCAAAAGTCCAAGTCAAGTTTATTGTCGTATCCACAAGTACACGTATGCACAGGTGCAGTGAAAAACTTACTTGCCTCAGCATCACAGGCACATAGCATCAGATACACAGCATTCACAAGAAAAACATAAATTAATATTAATTATTAAAAGTTATACAAGAAAGAACATCATTTGAACAAAAAAACCAGCAAAGTTGGAGGGGCGGGTGACAGGAGATAGATAACAGGGCGATGTTAGGGCTCTGCCTATACTTATAGAGTGGAACAGAGCTTTCATGCTTGCAAACAGTGGTCAAGGTGTTGCTATACTGAGGTAGTGATTAGGGTTGTATGTGTTGGTTCAAGAACCAAATGGTTGAAGGGAAGTATGGCACGCCTTCCTTGTGATCGTATCGATGTGCTGGGCCTAGGACAGGTCATCCAATATGTTAACGCCCAGGAATTTAAAGCTGCTGATCCTCTCCACCGCCGATCCACCAATGTAGACTGGCGCATGTTCACCCTCCTCCCCCTTCCTGAATTCAACAATAATTTCTTTAGTCTTACTGGTGTTGAGCGAGAGGTTGTTGAGGTGTCCCATCTTGCTCCTGTACGCTGACTCATCACCACCTGTGGTTTGTACAACAACAGTTGGCAAATTTATATATGGCATTGAAGCTGTGCGTAGCCACACAGCCATGAGTGTGTAGGGAATAGATCGGGGGCTAAGCACGCAGCCTTGAGGTGCACCTGTGTTGATGGTCAGTGAGGAGGAGACGTTGTTGCCAATCCTCACTGACTGATGTCTGCTGATGAGGAAGCTGAGGATCCAGTTGCAGAGGGAGGTATAGAGGCCCAGGTCCCGAAGCTTGAGGATTGTGTTGAACGCCAAGCTGTAGTCGATGAACAGCAGCCTGACATACGAGTTCCTGTTGTCCAGATGGTCCAAAGCAGAGTGAAGAGCCAGAGAAATCGCATCTGCTGTTGACCTGTTGTGGCGGTAGGCAAACTGGAGCGGATTCAGGTCATGTCTGAGGCAGGAGTTGATTCGCGCCAAAACCAACCCCTCAAAGCACTTCATTACGGTTGATGTAAGCACTACCGGACAGTAGTCATTGAGGCAGGTCACCTCGCTCTTCTTGGGCACTGGTACAGTAGATGCCTTTTTGAAGCAGGTGGGAATCTCAGACCACGGAAGAGGGGTTGACTATGTCCGTAAACACTCCAGCCAGTTGGTCCGCACAGATCTTTAGTGCTTGGGTCTCCAATAATGGGACGATATATCTGCAGTAACTCCACACACATCTACTCAGTATTAGCAGTGCCCAGGAGCAACTGTTAAGGTATAAGTTGTTAAAAAAAACTGCACCTGGCTGCAGTGCACAACCATTGTAATCAGATGTTATGTGCTCCTCTGGCCTGTCTCCTTCACCCCAAGCCCCCTCTCCACCCTCCAGATCCCTTTCCTCTGTTCCCCCTTTCCAATTTCCCTCCAACTCCCAGTCCATTGGCACCCAGAACGGCTGCAATTAGCAACAAGAGAGCCAGGCAGAGTGGATCGTCACAGTCATTCAGCACAGAAACAGGCCCTTCAGCCCATCAAGTTCATGTCAGCCATGCCAACTCATTCTCCTTCCACCTTGTTATACTATCTCCCCTCCATCTTTCAGTCCAGCTGAAGGGTCTCGACCTGAAACCTCAACTGTCCATCTCCCTCCACAGATGCTGCTGGACCCGCTGAGTTGCTCCAGCATCCTGCTTGTTGCTCCAAGCTCCAGCATCTGCAGACCCGTGTCTCCAATACTACTCTAATCCTCCCATTTTATTCTCCCCCGCCTTCCCATTCAACTACCCCCTGGATTCTACCACTCACCTACACTCCCGGAGCAATTTCCAACCATCCAACCCGGGATGTGGGAGGAAACCCTGAAAATAGCAGAGAAGGCGCAAACTTTGGGTAATTCAATCCAGCGTGCCACCGTAAAATGAGACTCAATGCTCACGATCTACCTTGTTGTGACCTTGCACCTTATTGCACTGCACTTTCTCTGTGGCTGTGACACTTTGTACTGTTATTGTTTTTACCTGTACTACCTCAATGCACACTGTACTAATCCAATGTAACTGCACTGTGTAATGAATGGACCTGTCCGATCGGTTTGCAGGACAAGCTTTTCACTGTACCTCGGTACAAGTGACAATAATAAACCAATACCAATACATATTTTTACAAGCAACTATATCCTATATAGTTTTCGAGAGAAAGTCCTTATATTGTAATTCATTTTCTACTTCAGGCAGATTGCAGAATCAACTGCTGTGTGTCATATGCTCCGCCCCACTAGCTGAGCTGGAGATAAGTTCTGGGGAGGATGCATAGTAACATTATAAAAGTCCCTTCCGCATTTTGCATGCACATCCCAATTCTCGTTGTCAAATCCATGCACAGCCCACATTCCCCGCATCGTTTCCCAATGCTCCAGGGATGATTTTCCCGCATGCAATCCTCAGCAGGAGCCCATGGGTGTCGGGGTGAGATCCCGCTCTGCCCGTCCCCGTCCTGCCCCGATCCGGGGGAGGAGCCGGATCCCTTGTCCCAACGCGGGGGAGCCGCCCAGCCCGGAACCCGGCACCTGAACGCCGAGGCGGCCGGCAGGTGAGTGCGGAGGGTGTCGGCGCCCCGCGGGGGCGGGAGGGAGGGGCACCCGCCCACCCGCCGACCAATCAGCGGCTCTCCCCCTCCCCCGCCGACCAATCACCGCCCCCGGGTGCATCCCCCCCCCCCCTCCTCACCTCCCCGACTGATCGGCGGGTGTTTGTGTTCCGCGGGTTGCAGGGCGGCCACCATGAGCCAGCTGAAGTCGGCCTTCCGCCGGAGCATCAGGCGGCTGACCTGGCACGCCGGCCAGCAGCGCCCCAGACTCAGTGAGTACAAGCCGGGGGGGGTGTGGGTGGGGATGGGGTGGTGGGTGTGGGTTGGGGGAGTGTGGGTGGTGGATGTGGTGGGGGTGTATGGGTGGTGGTGGGTGTGGGTTGGGGTGTGTGGGTGGTGATGGGGTGGGGTGTATGGGTGGTGGTGGGTGTAAGGTGTGGGTGGGGATGGGGTGGGGGTGTATGGGTGGTGAGTGGGGATGGGGTGGTGGTGGTGGTGGTGGTGGGGGTACCAGGGCCACAGGGCATGGAGAGTGGTGGGGAGGGGTCAGTTGTGTTGGGGGTGGGGATGTCATTGTGTTGGGGAGGTCAATATGTTGGAGGTTGGGGGGGTCAAGTGTTTTGGGGGGTCAGTGTGATGAGGTCGGGGGGACAGTGTGTTGGTCATGGGTGTCACTGTTGGGAGGGGTCAGTGTGACGGGGGTCAGGAGAGTTAGAGTGATGGCGTAGGGGGTCAGCATGTTGGGGTCAGTGTGGGGAGGACTATGGATGGAGTCAATGTGTTGGGGATAGTTGGGGTTCTGGGGGCATTGGGGCCAATGTGTTGGGGATAGTTGGGGTTCTGGGGGCATTGGGGGCCAATGTGTTGGGGTGGTGGGTTTCTGTGTATTGGGGATGTGGGGGTAGGCATATTGTTGATTTTGGGGGGTCAGCTTCTTGGGGATGGTGGGTTCTGTGTCCTGGGGTTGTTGGGGGGTCAGTGTTTTGGGGTGGGGGTTTCTGTGTTGGGACATCAGCACGTTGGTATTGTGGGGTCTTGGGATTCTTCAGGTTCAGGTCCCGGGGATGGTGTGTCCTGTAATCTGAGCTTGTTGGGAAGGTTGGGGGGGGGGGGGGTCAGCATCCTGGTGTTGGGGGTTTTCTGTGCATTGTGGATTGGAGGGGTCAGCATGTTGGGGTCTGGGGGTTCAGTGTCAGGGTTGGGGAGGATCCTACATCCTAGAGTTGGCGTTGTGGAGGTGGGGGTCAGTGTATTTTTTTTGGGGGGGGTCACCTTCTTGGGGATGGTTGGGTCTGTGTGTTGGGGAAGGGGACTTCATCGTCTTGAGTTGGGGATGCGGGGGTGTCAGTGCGTTGGGGTGGGGGGAGGGTTCAGCGTGTGGGGGTTGGGGAGTTTCTGGGTGGGGTCAGTGTCTTGGGGATGGCTGGGTTTTCAGGTGTGGTTGGGGGGAGTTCAGCGCTTTGGGATCAAGGGGGTTCTGCATATTGGGGATCAGAGGGGTCAGCACAGGATTGTGTGTTCTGTGCATTGGGATCAGGTGGTGGCTCAGTGCATTGGGGGCCAATCGGGAATGGCTGGGTCAGCGTGTTGGGGATGTGGGGGTGGTCAGCGCATCGGGAGTGGGCTGGGTTCTGTGCTCTGAGGTTGTTGGGGACGGGTTTCTGCATATTGGGGGTCGGCAGGGTTAGTGTATGGGGATCAGGAGGGGTCGGTGCATTGGGGCTACGTGGTGTCTGGAGTGGGTTATCCGCTCAGTGTACTGGGGGTTGGATGGTAAGTTGGTCAGTGGACTGGAGGTTGGCTGGTGTCTCGAGTATGTTTGGATGGGATAGAGTGGTGAGGAGGTGGGACGAAGGGGTACGTGTGGTACAGAACTGGTGGTGAGTTGAGTGGATAGTGGAGTATTTATTTCATATTTCCTTCGGGGAGAGTGGGAGTCAGTTCAGGCCATTGAGTCTATGCCAGTTTTCGGACTATGGACTCTGACCTCACAATCTACCTTGTTGTGACCTTGCACCTTATTGCACTGCACTTCCTCTGTAGCTGTGACACTTTGTACTGTTATTGTTTTTACCTGTACTACCTCAATGCACTCTGTACTAACTCAGTGTAACTGCACTGTGTGATGAATTGACCTGTACAATCGGTATGCAAGACAAGTTTTTCACTGTACCTCGGTACGTGACAATAATAAACCAATACCAGTCCCATTCCGCCACTAAGTTTCCCATTTCCATCAGCTCCTCCCAGATATTCTGGGAGACTGGGGGACATTTCCAGCGGCCAGTCAACCTACCAACCCGCACGACTTTGGCGTGTGGGAGGAAACCGGAGCGCCCAGGGGAAATCCCACGTGGTCGCGGGGAGAAGGTGCGAACTCCATGCAGCCAGGGTCAGAGGTCAGGACTGAAGCCAGGTCACTGGAGGTGTGAGGCAGCAGCTCTGCTGTCTGCACCCCTGTGTTGTCCAGTGGATCTCATTGGTTGTAAAAGAGGGCAATGTAGTGGCACAGCTAATCATAATGGAGCTGGAGATACATCCAAGTTTCCCAATAATACTGTGGATAGGCAGTAACATAAACATTTAGAAGCATTAAATTACAAAGAAAGAAAGAATATTGGTTAAACAGATGAACAAATTTGTAACAAATAGAAATTTTAAAAAAAACTGCAGATGCTGGAAATCTGAAATAAAAACAGAAGATGCTAGAAACACTCAACAGAGCGTGCTGCATCTGTGGAAAGAGAAGCACTGTTCATGTTTTAGGGCTGGAACCCGACGAGTTTGAGGAGCTAAATCACGAGCTCTGTTTTTTGTTTCTACAGATGCTGCCTGACTTACTGAGTGTTTCCAGCATTTTCCGTTTGTATTTGTAACAAGTGGATTTTGGTCGGGTAAACTGCGAGGCTCAAAAAGATCTTTTGGAATTAAAAATAGAAAGGTGCGTTCCAAGTGAAGAGCTAGGTGTGTTAATTGGGCCCATGTACAAAGTTTATTAAAACATCATGGGCCGTTCTAGAAAATATTCCACTATTCTGCGAGGCTCTGTGTAGAGTGTGAGGAACTAACAGTTATACTATTTGCTCTAAGAGCCTGTCCAGATTATAGCAGGAGTATTGTGGACAGTTCTAAGCACTTAGCAGGCCAGGCAGCATCCATTGGAGAAAAGCAGGTGGTCGACGTTTCAGGTCAGGATCCTTCTTCAGGACTGAAGATAGGAAAAGGGGAAGCCCAGTATATAGGAGGGAAAAGCAGAGCAGTGATAGGTGGACAAAAGAGGGGAGGTGGGGTGGGCACAAGGTGGTGATAGGTAGATGCAGGTGAGAGGTAGTGATGGGCAGGTGCGGGGTGAGGAGGGGGGAGCAGATCCACGGGGGGATGGGTCAAAGGTAGGGAGAGAAAGAGGGGAAAAAAGGTCGAAAAAAAGAGGCTAGGAAAGGGAAGAGGAGAAGAAGCGTGGTGGGGGGGAGGGGGTGGTGAGGATTACTTAAAGTGGGAGAAGTCAATGTTCATGCCGTTAGGCTGCAAGGTTCCAAGACAGAAAATGAGGTGCTGTTCCTCCAGTTTGCGCTTGGAATCCTCCTGGCAGCGGAGGAGGCCGAGGACTGACATATCAGTGATAGTGGGGGAGGGGGAGTTGGAGTGACCGGCAACGGGGAGATGCAGGTCGCGGTTACGGACGGAGCGCAGGTGTTCTGCGAAACGGTCGCCTGGTCTGCGTTTGGTATCACCAATGTGGAGGAGGCCACACTTGGAGCATCGAGTGCAGTCCCTTAATCTCATCTGTTCCAGCATCTGCAGTCCTTTGTCTCTCTAGTTCTAAGCTCTGTCGCCTAGAAATTGTTCTGTGATTATTTTTTTGTTGTTTAAAACTCTTAACATTTTTTTGAAGGTCGTATGAAGCACTGTTGGGTTTTCCTGTGTAAAACTGAGGCTGCCGTATTTTGACACTGTGTCTATAGATGTGTTGCTGGTTCTGTCCCATCTCAGCATGCAGTACAGCAAATGTGATAGTCGTACAGCACAGAAACAGGCCCTTCGGCCCACCACATCCACACCAGCCATTTTTGTAGGCAACTCTTAAAGGGACCTCCACAAAGTAAGCAGCACTTCCAGCGGCTGAGGAGCAGGGGGTTAGAGGGACTTGGGTAGATGGTGAAGAACAGCACCCCCAGGATACATGTGGTGCTACAGCCAGGAGCTACTGACATGAGGTTATTAGGGAGGTTTCTGTCAGTATATGAATGCGGTCTCTGAATGCATGCACTTCGGGCAAGCCTGCAATGCAGGAAAATGCCAAATTTTTTCCTCTCGATGAATACACTTTATTCAGAAAGGCCTGGAGAGAGTGGACGTGGAGAGGAGGCTTCCATTAGCAGGAGAGTCGAGGATCCGAGGGCACAGCCTCAGAATAAAGGGACGTCCCTTTAGAACTGAGATGAGGAAGAATTTCTTCAGCCAGAGGGCGGTGAATCTGTGGAATTCGTTGCCACAAAGGGCTGTGGAGGCCAAGTCATTGGGTGTATTTAAGGCAGAGATTGATTGGTAAGGGGGTTAGGGTTACGGGGAGAAGGCAGGAGAATGGGGTTGGGGAAAAGAAATCAGCCATGATTGAATGGCGGAGCAGACATGATGGGTCGAATGGCCTAATTCCGCTCCTGATTCTTCTGGATTATAAATACAATCAGTGCATGTGGTTCTCTGCACTAACTGTATCAGCAATTCAACACGTTCCCTTACAATATGTCAAGACCACTTGGGCTTCCTCTTTAAGTGATACACCCGTGAAGTGTCTGAGATGCTGTCACACAGGCCAAGCTCCTCAGTGTCCAATGGCGGCCGGACATCAGTCAGTGGTCCTTCCCTGTGGAATCTTTGCAGTGGCCGCACCGGACTTCAGCGTGCCCTTTCGATGCAAGCTCTCGGGCTGGTGGCCAGAGTTCACCCGCGGGCATCTCTTTGCCACATGGTGGACACTGGCTTCCCGCGATGTGGCTGGAGGCCAGAGACGCCTCGGGCAGACCAAGGTGTGTCTCTCATCGAGTCGTGGGCGGGGTTCGCCTCGGCTTCGGTCCACGCGAAGGGTGAGAGCCTGCGGCCACTCTGTGGGCCAGAGGAAAGGCGGATGAAATCTCTTCACCTCGAGTGCAGAGTTTGAGGGACTGCAGTAAACCGCAGCCGCTAGGTGCAGTAGCGATCAGCAGTGCTGGCGGGGAAGCTTAGAGTGACCCGGCTCCCTGACCTCCATGGGCTAAGCAGTCCAGGTACGTGTATGAGGTCGCTTTTGAAGATCTGGAGTCCTAGCCTCAGAAACAGGCCCTTCAGCCCATCGAGTCTGTGCTGCCTTCCAACCACCCATTACATAATCCTGCAATAATCTTATTTTCCTCACATTCTTATCAACTTCCCCCTAGAATTTATCACTCACCCACCCACTATGGGCAATTAATAGCGACCCATTAACCTACTAACTTGCACGTCCTTGTGGGAGGAAACCGGAGCACCCCGGGAAACCCGCACGTTCCCAGGGAGAACGTGCAAACTCCACATAGACAGCACCCGAGGGGAGGATGGAACCCAGGTCTCTGGCGCTGAGAGACTGCGGCTCTACCAGTTGATCGCAGGGAGTCAAAGGGCTTAGTGAGGACAAAGAATTCTATTTAAATGTTGGCCCCTTTACAGGGGAAAGGGGCAATTTGTTCGGTCACTTCTCAGACCAGTGAGACTGAAAGCGTCACTGCAGAGAGCCGTTTGCTCGTCGATGTGATTTTGGAGGGAAAGGATGCAATGGAGGGTGAAAATCCCAGCTGAGAAATGAGAGGAACAGCTCTCCCAATGGGCACCTAGGAACCGAGCAAAGTTGCTCAACTCCCAAGTTGCCTGATTTCTGGAAAACATGAAACTGCTAGAGGAGCTCGGCGGGTCAGGCAGCGTCTGTGGAAGCAGAGGGATGCTCGACGTTCTGGGTCGAGACCCCGCAACAGAACCCCCTGATTGCAATTTGCTGTTTTATTTTGGATGATGTGAACAAATAAGGTAAAATAAGATTTCTTTATTATTTCTTTATTCACATTGAAATGCATCTTTTGCGTAGAGTGTTCTGGGGGCAGTTCGCAAGTGTCACCACGCTTCCGGCGCCAATGTAGCATGCCCCGCAACTTCCTAACCAGTACGTCTTTGGAATGTGGGAGGAAACCCACGCAGACACGGGGAGAACGTACAAACTCCTTACAGACAGTGGCCGGATTTGAACCCGGGTCGCTGGTGCTGTAAAGCATTACGCTAACCGCTACACTATAGTGCCTGCCTAGTCTTGCATGTTAGGAAGGGCCTTTGAGGGAATGGAATGGAGATTTAGGCAGCGGCTCTACCGTTTGCACCTCTGGTGTGGAATTGGGTGGTGGGGGTCAGGGGGAGGGTCTCATCGATCAAGAGTTTGCGGAACAGGATTAAGTAGTTTGTGGAATTGAATTTTGTGGCCTTCATGGAGGATGTAGAAAGTATGATTAGTAAGCTTGCAGATGACCGGGTGGTGTGGATAGTGAGGAAGGTTGTCTAAGGCTACAGCAGGTTATAAATCGGAGGGAAAGTTGGACAGAGCACTGGCAGATGGAATTTAATCCCCACAAGCGTGAGGTGACGCATGTGGGAAGCCAAATAGGTGTAGAGCATACAGAGTAAATGGTGGGGCACTAAGGAGGGTTGACAGACACTATAATCCCTGAAAGAAGTAACACGGGTCGATAGTGTGATGAGGAAGCCATTTGGCACGTTTGCCTTCATAGATCAGGGCAGAGAATATAAGAGGGACACAAGACACTGTGGTCTGGAGCAAAAGATAAACTGGAGGAACTCAGTGGGTCCAGGCAACATCTACGGCGGGAGAGGGATGGTCAACAGTTTGCGTCAAAACCCTGCATCCTTTCCCTCCACAGACGCTGCCTGACTAACTTGAGTTCCTCCAGCAGTTTGTTTTTTTGCATAGAATATAAGAGCTGGGCGTTATGGTGCATCTTTGGAAAACACTGGTTGGACGGCACTCGGGAACGTTGAGTGCAATTCTGGTCACCACACTACACGAGGAATTTGATTGCACTCAAGATGTTGCAGATGAGATTCACCAGGATGTGGCTGGATTCTGGGATATTTTGATTATGAGGAGAGATTAGATATTCTGGGCTTGCTTTCCTTTGAGCAAAGGAGGCTGAGGGGTGGACCTGATGGACAGATATAAGATTGTGAGGGGCACGGATACGGTAGATAGTCATAATCCTTTATTTTCCTTGTGGTAGATGTATCAAAAACAAGAGGGCAGAACTTTAAGATGGGAGGGAGGAGCTTTAAAGGGAATCTGAGGGTTAAGTTTTATTTTAGCGCAGAGAATGGTTGATATCAGGAACTGCTGTCAAAGGAGGTGATGGGAAATTAGTTTATTATTGTCACATGTACAGAGATACAGTGGAAAACTTTGTTTTGCATGCCATCCATACAGATCATTTCATCACATCAGTACCTCGAGGCAGTACAAGGGAAAACAATAACAGAATGCAGATTATAGTATTACAGTTACAGAGAAAATGTAGTGCAGGCAGACAGTAAGGTGCAGGGCCATGCTGAGGTAGATTGTGAGGTCAAGCGTCCATCTTATTGTCCAAAAGGTTCGTTCAGTCATCTTAAAACAGCAGGATAGAAGCTGTCCTTGAGACTGGTGGTGCGTGTTTTCAGACTTTTGTATCTTTTGCCCAATGGGAGACAGGAGAACATCCGGGGTGGGTGGGGGTCTTTCGTTATGTTGTCTGCTTTACCAAGGCAGCGAGAAGTGTAGACAGCATCCATGGAGGGTTGCTGGCTTTCAGATATAGGAGTCAGATACAATCATTGCATTTAAGAGATGTTTAGATGGACACAAGTAGGCAAGGCATAGAAGGAAGTGGACCTAATGTGGGCAAATGGGATTAGTGTTGGATAACATGGCTGTGGTGGGCTGAAGGGCCTGTTTCTATGCTGTACAACAGAGTAGGTTTCCAAATAGGACTGGCTTTGTGGAGTTTGGTTTATTGCTGTGGGAGCGAGAGGTCACGTGTTGGGGGGAGATGCGGGGTTGACGGGACAGAGGGTCAGGAGGGGCATGGGGTTGAGTGTTGGGGTACATAAGATCGAGGGTGGGACGTGGTGCGGAGCGATCCTGAGATTGGCTGTGAGGGCAGATGGAGTGCGGTCAATTGGCCAAGTGAGTGGTATTTGGCACTGACACGTTAACAGACCAGGAGGAAGGAGAGAAAGGGAGGGTATCTGCCAAATGTAAGTGGGGTGGGGGTGCGGAATCTAGTGATTGGAACAGAGTTACTTCCTGACCAGGATGGAGCGGTTTGCGGAACAGTTGCGGTGTTGTGTGGGAGCTTGCAGTTCACAGTTAGACGCTCTCCAAGAATCTCCGAGGGATTTCTATCCCCCACCCCTCCCCTCAGTACTGGAGCCGGCATCAGTGCCGAGGGTCACGGAGCTCCCACCCTCCCCTCCCAGCACCGGAGCCGACATCCGTGCTGAGCTGCTAAGGTAACTGGGCAGCCCACAACAGTAGAAAGTCCCACGGCTTCCACAGCTGGTGTCCATCAGTGTTGAGAATGTTTACGACCGGCTGGAAACTGCCAGAATATCGGAAGTGTTGCCGTGGCAGCCAGTGAGTTTTCCAGAAATAGATGTCACTGTGCCGATGATCCCTGTGTTGACCTGTTCCTGCAGCCAGGACCTGGAGCTATTTCCAGCAAACTTACAGCAGCTCCTGAACCCATGAGCTTTCTTCAGGAGAATGTGTTTCTGTAGCCCCAGTAGGGGCTGGATCCCAGAAGTCACGGGTTTAAAATACTTGGCAAAACAGTGAGGCAGGAATTCTGGAAGATATCTTCATGCTGTAAGCTCCTGTGATTAAAACTTAATACTTGAAGGTTAGTGAAGGAAGGGAAGGCTGAATTCTAAAGATGTGCTTCACCTTGAAGTCACAAGTCGAGTTTATTGTCAAGCGCACGAGTGCGGTTAGATACGGATACAGTGGAAAAATTTGCTTGCTACGGCGTTGCGGGCATGTAGGTTTAGACAACCCACAACATAAATATCCATATATTCTACATAAATTATTCCAGACAGTGAAAAGGGGAAGAAAAAGTGTCAAACAATCTGCTGGAGGAACTCAGTGGGTCGGGCAGCGTCTGTGGGAGGGAAAGGATTTGTCGACATTTCCAGTCCTGACGTGGGGTTTCGACCCGAAGCATTGACAGTTCCTTCTCCCCCGCAGATGCTACTCAACCTGCTGAGTTCCTCCAGCAGATCGTCTGTTGCTCCAGATTGCAGCGTCTGCGGTCTCCTGTGTCCTCACTTTGACGTGTAGTCACTATTGTAATGAGCAAAATATCTCAATGACTGTCTATTTTCATAAGACCACTTGGATCCTTGACTTGCTCTGTTGTTCATTAGAATTGTATAGCATGTTCCCATGGAGTCTGTACTGACCCATCTACACCAATGCTACTGTGTCCTCCCCCCATGCCAGACTTTGCCGGTCTCCCACACACTAGGGCAATTTCCAGCATCCACTGAGCCCACCACCAGTGGGCGGAGGGCCTGTCTCCCTGCTGTATCTCTCTATCTCTTTATGAAAGAGACAGAGAAGGCAACCATAGGAGGGAGCGCAGGGCTTTGCCGGCGATAGAGCGTGTGGGGCAAGAACTGGAGGGGTGCGGAGATCGGAGGTGGCTGCCGAAGGTTAGGGAGAGGACATCAGAAATTGGAACAGGTGTAGGCCATTTGGCCCATCGAGCCTGCTCAGCCTTTCATCGGGACCACGGCTTATTTTACACTTCAACACCATCTACCTGCTCTTGCCCGAGTCCCTCAACGTCAATCTTTGTTTCAGACGAACTCTCAGTGAACACCTTCTCTGGGCCAGATCCCATATCCATAGTCCCATTTCCTTAATGGCCAAACAATCTGAATATACTCAGCAACTGTGCCTCCACTCCCCTCTTTGCTGGGGAATCTGCAAAGAATGACTGCTCTCTGTGTGTCTGTTTGGTACATCAATGTGGATAACTCCAGATATTACATCTTCCCACACACTCTGCTTTCTTGTGTCACCATGAAGTCTCTTTACATCTTCCACCCCCTCACGGTCCTGCCAAGACGAAGAGTGAAGGCAGGAAGGGGCTGTGAACGTAAGAAATGAGGATGATAAGATCAGTCATTTGCTGAATTGTGAGTCAGCGTTGGTCAGAGGTGAAGGGTGAATAGAACCTGGTGCATGGGCAGCAGTGTTTAATTTGCAAGGGGTCTGGTCCTTGGCCGCATGAATCACAAAACATTAGCAGATGTCAACAAGTAGTTAAGATGACAAACAACATGTTGGCCTTCATTACAAAGGGGTTAGAGTATAAGAAAAGGCAGGTTTTCTTACAGTTTCACAGGGTGTCCCATGCTGTACACAGTTTTGGTCTCCTTGCCTCAAACAAAAAGGAACACTGGAGTTAATTCCACAGGAGATTCACCAGGCTAATTCCTGTGATGAGAGCATTGTCGTATCACGAGAGGCTGGACAATTTGGGGCTGTGTTCCATGGAGTTTAGAAGAACGAAGGGTGACCTTATTGAAAAATACAGGATCCTAAGGGGGCCCTGACATGGTGGAGGTTGATACGTTTCCAGTAGGGGGAGGGTCACGAAAAAGGAGACAGAGTTAGAAAATAAGGGGCTGGTCATTTAAGATTAAGGTGCGTCGAAGTTCCTTCTCTTAGAGGGTAGCAAATCTCTGGAATTTTCTGACCCCCCCCAACGACAGTGGAGGCCAGATCGTTAGATATATCTAAGGTGGAGACAGATAAATATTTGAAAGATCAAGGAGCTGAGGGTTGTGGGGAACTGGCACGGAAGAGGCCCGTGTAGATCATATTGAATGGCAGGGCAGGTTTGAGGGGCCGAGTGGCCTCCTCCTATTTTCTTGTGTTCTCTCTCCTCTTTCTCCGGTGGGAAAGATTGTGAGTTTAGTGCTGAGGTTGCGTCCTTGTGCCCTCTTGGACCACTTTCTTTGAGGAGCCTTGCTTCCACTCGATCACATTCTCCACTCAGCCAGTGGAGGCAACAAGAGAGAATGGGGTCCCTCTGGGTTGGATTTAAACTCTTCTGAGGTGAAAGGTCTGCAACTCCACTGGGTTGCCTCCAGCGCACTGTTTATAATTGGATAAGGAGGATCCGGTAAGGGAAAGGCAGGGGAATGGAGAAGACTGTGTCTGTGCCCCCTGGAGTGCTGATGGTCAGACACTCCTCTGTGCTGGCACTCTTTCCTGGCCTACGTCCCAGGTTGTGGGTTCTTAACCTTCCCTGTGTCAGCGCCCACAGACAGTGGCTCGCTGCCTCCTGTCATACTTCTTTCCAACACCAAAGGAGGCTATTCAACCCATTGGGTCTGCGCTTACAGAGCAATTCTATCCCCTGCTGATTTTCCCCATAGCCTATTCTCCCCACATTCCCATCCACTGCCCCCAGATTCTACCAGCCACCTACACACCAGGGGACAATTTGCAGCAGCCAATTAACCCACCAACCCGCACCCCTTTGGGATGTGGGATGTCAGAGGGAGGTTTTTTTACCCAGAGAGTGGTTGGGGTATGGAATGCACTTCCTGGGGTGGTGGTGGAGGCAGGGACATTGGTCAAATTCAAGAGATTACTAGATAAGCCTATGGAGGAATTTAAAATAGAGGGATATGTGGGAGGAAGGGGTTAGATAGTCTTAGGTGAGGTTTAAAGGTCGGCACAACATTATGGGCTGAAGGGCCTGTATTGTGCTGTACTGTTCTATGAAACCGGAGTGCCGGGGGGCGATCCCACGCGGTCACAGGGAGAACAACGCAAGCTCCACCCCAAGAGCAGCCGGGGTTGGGATTGAACCCAGGTCTCTGGAGCTATGAGGCAGCAGCTGCACCGTCTGGTTTGACGATGACAGGGCTTCCTAGTCCAGCTCCTGCCATCTTGCCGTGTCCACTGGTTGTTTTCCAAAGATTCACCGTTGCAGCTACTAATGTGGTCTTTCACGGGAGATCAGCGCTCCAGATGTTGTGGATAAATGTGTTTCGGATTTACTTTGGGGTGAGGGTCTTCATCTGAATACCAACCTGTATAAGGGAGTTAGCAGAAGCAGTCCTGGCAAACGATGAAACAAAGTTGCCAGCTCATAGAGCAATCCCGCTGATTTTTTTTTCCCTATAACCTGAGATGTCTACATATGTGTGGACAGAGGATGGCAATCCCCGAATCCCTAGTCCACTTCCCCTTGCCTACTACCACATTTCCCCTCCTACCCTCCTCTTCCCCCCTCCCCACACACACCCCACACTCCAACCTCACCTGCTCTCTTTCCCTCAGACCCTCCGCACTGGAGGAATGTTCACCCTGAACTGAGTGCTGTTTGGGACTTTGTTGAATGATTAATTCTGCAGTAATGTTGGCAAAGGTCAAAGAACAAATAGCTGTGGAAAGAGGCGGGTTATTTCCTTGCTTGGTTTGGGAAAACCCCATGTGTTGTTTGCCTATAAAAAAGAAATGCGCAGGGCAGGAGATTGCAGAGGCTGGGAGACTGGGCAGGAGATTGCAGAGGCTAGGAGACCGGGCAGGAGATTGCAGAGGCTGGGGCAACCTAGTCAGATAGAAGATCCTTGAGAACCAGGACAATGCCAGAAGCAAAATCAAAAAGTTTCCGATGGAAGTTTACCAAATACATGAGCTGTGTTTCGAAAGCAGGTATCGAAAGGAGCATCTCTGAGAAAGAAGGGAAGCCAGAAAAAGATTTGTCCCGGTATTCCGGTCAGTTCTTCTTTGAATACCTGGTGGTTGTCTCGCTAAAGAAGACTGGAGAAGTGTATGAGCCACAGATCGCTTACCAGTTTCCAAAGGTACGTTCCTGCATTTCGTAGTCACAGCTTGTCAATCAACCCCTCATCTTGATTGAGGGAGGAAGTGGACTGTGTTGTTGAGTAATCTGTGTAGTGAAGATTGTTCGATAACTTCCTCCTGGGTGTGAATTCTTTTGAAATGGGTTTGAGCAAAGCGGAAGTCTCAGTCAACATTTGCAATATTTAAGAGAGTACATGTTGGTGTGTAACAGAAACACTGAGTTTTGCAGATAAATAGTCTGAGCTTCAGTTAGGGTATGTTTTATTGTAGGTGGTGATGCTGACAGATCTAACCCTTGCAAGCTAGTTTCATGTTGGTACTTCACTAATTGTTGGTGGGGTTTGTATTTACCACAGGGCCTGTTTTAATGTAGAGGAATACCTCTATGCTGCCTGTTCTTTCCTCGACTCCCTCTCTGGCATTTCTTCCTCGTGTCTGCATTCAGAGCATCCTGCTCATTGGGTGTTTGGGAATCATGAGTTGGGGGAGGGTGGGGGTCTGGGATTAGAGTCCTGGGACCTCCAATGTCCAGGCGAAGAGAGGGTCCACATGTTGGTGAAGGTGTCCGTCGGACTATCACGGGTGTAGTGTGCCATAGCTGCTACCGCTGCCCCTGGGTAGTGAGTGTATGGGGACTGCCAGATAGTCATTTGTTTTGTTATTCATGTTTCAGGATAGAGCTTTCATCACCAGGGGGAGTACCTTCTGTGGCAGGTGGTCCAGATGGTAGCTCACCCCCACCTCCACGAGGGCAGTTAGGGACGGGCAATTAATGGGCAGGCAGCTCCAGGATTTGGCAATGCGACAACGGGACAGACCTCCAAATGACAACGGTGCATGACTTGGAGGGGATCCTGCGGTTGGTGGGGGTCCCAGCCACCTGCCACCCTCGTCTTCCTTGATGGTAGAGGTAGCGGGTTTAAAAGGAGCTGTCAGAGTAGCCTGGGTGTGTAAATGCACCGAAGATGGTACACGGCAGTGATAGAGGGAATGAACGTTGGCCGAATCAAGTGAAGGAACCAATCAAGCAATGAGTTTGTTTATTGCCATGGGCATAGGTACACAGGGTATATATGCCATGAAAGTTAGCTTTTTGCAGTGGCAGCACAGTACATTACACATGTCAAAACATGTTAACATAAAAAAATTAACATAAATTATACATAAGATTTCTTTATTAGTCACATGTACATCAAAATACACAGTGAAATGCATCTTTTGTGTAGAGTGTTCTGGGGGCAGCCCACAAGTGTCGCCACGCTTCCGGCGCCAACATAGCATGCCCACAACTTCCTAACCTGTACATCTTTGGAATGTGGGAGGAAACCGGAGCACCCGGAGGAAACCCACGCAGTCACGGAGAGAACGTATAGACTCCTGACGGGCAGCGGCTGGAATTGAACCTGGGTCGCTGGCGCTGTAGTAGCCTCACGTTAACCACTACACTACTGTGCCTGCCTAACTTGCACATGTGGGAAAAATAAACAAAGTAAACATAACGACGTTAGTGCAAGTTGAGGAAGGTATAGTCCGAGGTATTGTTGGGGTTTTTCAGGTTGGTTCAAGAACCTGATGGCAGTGGGGAAGAAGCTGTCGTTGAGCTGCTTAAGGGTTCCTGGGGGTTGCGTTCATTCAGGCAAGTGAAGAGCATCCCATTGTACAGTATTATTGAGCCCATTGGATGGTGGAATGTCATTGAGGAGCCAGAAGGTGAGAGACCTGCAGCAGGATTTCTGGCCAACTCCTGGTGTCTTCTGAGAGGCTTGTGGTCTAACGTTGAGAGGGAGGCCCGGAGGATCAAGGGGAGCTTCAGATTGCTGGGGAGGCCGATCAATGCAGTGGGAGGCACTGTTGGGTGGCCACGTATCGTGGAGAAGGCCAGTGTGCCCAAATGGGGCCATTTTGTTGGGGGTGGGTCCCAAGTATCAGGAGCCCCAATTTCAGGGGGTTGCAGGGGACCACGTCTCAGATTGCTGACTGGGTTTTTTTGTGTCCTGTTCAGAGGGAGAATCTGATTCGTTCTCAGAAGGAGGAGGAGGAAAGCTTACTCAAGGCAATTCCACTGTTTTGCTTCCCCGACGGCAACACCTGGGCCCCACTCACCGAGTATGAGAGGTCAGTATGCATCTCATTCTCCCCTCATTGCAACGACTCTAGTGACACCAATTGCTCACTTTTCCTGTGCTTCTAGTGCCTATATTTGGAATAAAGAACTTTAATCAACCTCAGGATGTCCCGAAGCGTAGTCGCTGTTGTGACTTTGGTGAGCGATCTGTGCACCGCAACATCGCAGCAATAGCAATGAGGTGTAGTTGTGTCGACTGAGGGGTGGATGTTGAGCCTGTGCCCTTCTTGTGTCTTGTGAATCATGTCACGATTCAATTATGTCAGCAAGCGAGGGCAAGTAGACCACAGCTTAAAGGCTTATTCACCAGGCCACAGGGAGTGTCTCCCCTCTCCCCACACACTCCCAGAGCAGGTACGACCATGTTCTTTAGAGTGAAGCCCCTCTCCACACAACTCCAACACACACTCCCAGGGCAGGTACGACACTAGTTACAGAGTGAAGATGCGAGATTCTGACGATGCTGGAATCTGAAGCAACACACACAATGCTAGAGGAACTCAGCAGGTCAGTCAGCATCTATGGAGGGAAATACTCACAGAGTGAGTGACAGAGTGAAGCTCTCTCTACACCGCCCCAACACACACGCTCCCAGGGCAGGTATAACACTAGTTAGACAGTGAAGCTCTCTCTACACCACCCCCAACACACACGCTCCCAGGGCAGGTATAATACTAGTTATTCAGTGAAGTTCTCTGTACACCACCCCAACACACACACTCCCAGGGCAGGTATAATGCTAGTTACACAGTGAAGCTCTCTCTCTACACTGCCCCAACACACATGCTCGCAGGGCAGGAAGAACAACTTTAGATAGAAAGTAAAGCTGACTAATAGAGATCCCAGCCCTGTTTGGCCGACCTGTTTTATGTGACAGTGGAGAGGCCTAGGCTTGTATCAGAAGGATGTTCTTTTGATCTTATCAACAATTCGTTCTCTTCCTGTCCCTTTTATATACGTCTCTCTCATCAAAAATGTCGGGCTGTTTGCTCGACATCCAGTCCTGGATGAAGTGAAGTTTCTTCCAGTGAGTCTGAATCCATCGCCTTCCGTCCGTCTCATAAGCTCCAGCTCGCTGCCATGGGCTCTGTCCCTTCCTCTGACATCCTGGGTTGGAGCCAGACTTCTGGCAGCTCTGGGGGAGATATTTGACTCTGGGATAAGCCCTCAACCAGGTATCTGCACAGAAGAGGAGGTGAAGGCCTGGGGCAGATCAGCCACGACTGGTTTGAATGGCGGGGCAGGTTTGCGGTGCCGAGTGGCCTCCTCCTGCTCCTATGGCCACTTCACTGCCCATCCTGCCCCTCCCTGCCCTGCTTCAGTGATCCCCGCCGCTGACCTCTGGTTGCCGTTTGTGTCAACTGCTCAGTGATCTCCTTGTCCCTCCCGTCCTCTAACTCGATTCAAAATTCTGCCTCCCATGCCGTCCCCGTCAGCCCTTTGGTCACTGATCAACCCTGGCCTCCCGTCCAGCAGTGATCCTGGTCCTTGTTCACAAATCCCGCTGTGGTTTAACTCCGCCCTCCCTTGCCCACCCCCTCCAGATCACTGCATTCCCCTAATTCGGTGCTGCCCAGCATCACTGCCCTTCCACGCTGCACCATTAGTGGCCATGGAGTCGCACGGCACAGAAACAGGCCCTTCACCCCATCATGCCCATGTTGCCCATTGTACCGATCCCATTTACTTACATTTTGTCTGTAGTCTTCTGTGATCTTGTCTAGAAGCTTCTTAAGTGTTGCGAGAGTCTCTGCCTCCACTACCTCGTCAGGCACTGCGTTCCTATCTCCAACCTCTGTGAAAACGTTCTCCTCAACTCCCCTCTAAACCTCCTGCCTCTCGCCTCATTCCAATCTCCAGCCTCTGTGTGAAAACATTCTCCTCAGCTCCCCTCTAAACCTCCTGCATCTCGCCTTAAACCAACACCCTCTTGTCTTAGACTAGAGCAGCCAGATCCCAGAGCTTTGGGTCATTTTACTGCGTTACAGCTGAACCAGAAATGTGCCTTGCTGTCGGGCAGTGATTGTGCCTTTCTCTACTGAAGGTTTTTGTTTCTTTTTTAGCGAAACCTTCTCCTTTGTCCTGACTAACGTGGACGGCAGCAGAAAGTTCGGGTACTGCCGACGTCTCCTGGTAATGGCTGGCTCTGTGCTCTGACTTCATTAGATTTTTTTGCTAACCCCCCCCCCACCCCCACCCAGCCTAGCTCCCCCTCCTAGTAGTGACAAACCCGAGTCCAAAGCAAAGGTCTTAAATTGAAGCAATTGGGATGGGTGACTTGACCAAAGTAGATGGGGAAATTCAATTAACATGTATTACAGTCGATAATCACTAGCGAAAGACCAAATGAAGTTTAAGACTCGAGTCTGTCACTCTCAAAAATGAAAGTGAAATTCTGTCAAATGGTAGAATATTATCTACGTTAGTCATTATTCCCCAGAGGCTTCTTGAATATGAAATCATTAATTCATCCCATTTTAGTAGATGTGATCCAATCTAATACAAGTTAGCTGGATCCAGATATTATCCTGGGATACTTATCTTGAATGGACCGTGTGAATTCATCTTCAACTATCCTTATGAATTGTATTTGCCTGGTTAAGAGGAGACCAGAGAATTTTTGTTTATTCATTTAATGAGAATTATGACAGTGTTTTAAGTTATAAAGACACCCTGGGAGAAGTGATCTGCACATGGTTTTGGTCCCCTTACCTAAAAGATATAGTAGTGTCGGAGGCAGTCCCCAGGAGATCCTCCAGGCTAATTCCTGGGATGAGAGGGTTGTCCCATCAAGAAAGACTCGACAGTTTAGGTCTGTTGTCTTTTGGAGTTCAGGAGAATGGTGGGGTGACCTTACTGAGATGCAGGATCCCTGAGGAGGTGCAACAGGGTAGAGGTTGAGATAATTACACTTGTGGGAGAGTCTTCAGGCTTACGAGGAACAGGCTTAGTAATTCTGTGGCTGACCTCTGGTTGTGGTTAGTGTTGACTGCTCGGTGGTGCACCTCTGCTCTGTGGGGAACTGCCTCCTTGAGCCATGCTTGGTTGCAAAGAATTCACAGCTGGAGTGAGACCATTTGGCCCATCAGCACAGTGCTGGTGTCTATGGTCCCCACCTGGACTGAATGAGAGAGAATGGGTTACAGGCAAATAACTGGGGCAAGGGATTGATGGGAATACTGTGAGCCAACATGGAGTCCGTGGGCTGAATGGCGTCCTCCGTGCTGTGAGGAAGTATGAGATGGTGTATCAGAGGGAGTGAGAACTCTGGCCTGGGTGGTAGAGGAGGTGTGCTGTTCTCAGCCGGTGAAACCTTCCCTGAGTAATGGAGTCGCTTTCCCTGTCTGCAGCCCCGAGGGGGAGGAGCTCAGCTGCCGGAGGTTTTCTGCATCATCAGCTGCCTGGGCTGTTTCGGCCTCTTCTCCAAGGTAGGACTCAGGACCACAGGCGGGGGCCACGTGGGGTGTTGGGGGCTACAGGCGGGGGCCGTGTGGGGTGTTGGGGACTACAGGCGCGTGGGGCGTGGGGCTACAGGCGGGGGCGCGTGGGGTGTATGGGTTGCAGGTGTGTGAACTTGTTGTGTAGGATGTCTTTGGGGTGTGTGGACTGGTGTGAGGCATTTCTGGGGAGTGGGGCCATCGTTTACTGGACCCTCGCCGTTCCTTACCGGACCCTCCCGGTGCCTCTCCCCAGATCCTGGATGAGGTGGAGAAGCGGAGGCAGATCTGCATGGCTGTGATTTACCCCTTCATGCAGGGGCTCCGGGAAGCCGCATTCCCAGCCCCAGGAAAGACTGTCTGTGTGAAGAGCTTCATCCCAGAATCGGGAACAGAGGTGAGTTTGCAGGAATTGTGGGCCGGGGGTCAAGCTTGGAACTTAGTTTTGCCTTGTGTTTTACTCCATGCTGCCTCAGTCTGTTGAGTTTGCCAATGTCCCCAACACATGCCGCTGGTAGGAGAGGCCAGACTCGAACGGGGGCACACCGTTCCAAGTGAAGAGGTGGTCATTTAAAACTGAGGTGCTGGAAATGTCGTCTTCTCACAGAGGGCGGGGAATCTCTGGAATGCTCTGCCCAAGAGAGTTGTGGCGGCCAGATCATTGGAAGTGGAGGTGGATAAATGCTTGAAAAGTTGATATTGGTTTATTATTGTCACTTGTACTGAGGTACAGTTAAAAACTTGTCTTGCAAACCAATCGTACAGGTCAATTCATTACACAGTGCAGTCACATTGAGTTAGTACAGAGTGCATTGATGTACTACAGATAAAAACAATAACAGTACAGAGTAAAGTGTCACAGCTACAGGAAAGTGCAGTGCAATAAGGTGCAAGGTCACAACAAGGTAGATCATGAGGTCATAGTCCATCTCATCACATGAGGGAACCGTTCAATAGTCTTATCACAGTGGGGTAGAAGCTGTCCTTAAGCCTGGTGGTACATGCCCTCAGGCTCCTGTATCTTCTACCTGATGAGAGAGGGGAGAAGAGAGAATGACCCGGGTGGGTGGGGTCTTTGATTATGCTGGCTGTTTCGCCAAGGCAGCGAGAGGTAAAGACAGAGTCCAAGGAGGGGAGGCTGGTGTCCATGACGCGCTGGGCTGTGTCCACAATTCTCTGCAGTTTCTTGCAGTCCTGGGCAGAGCAGTTGCCGTACCAAGCCATGATGCATCCAGATAGGATGCTTTCTATGGTGCATCTGTAAAAGTTGGTGAGAGTCAAAGGGAACATACCGAATTTCTTTAACCTCCTGAGGAAGTAGAGGCACTGGTGAGCTTTCTCGGCCGTGGCATCTATGTGATTTGACCAGGACAGGCTGTTGGTGATGTTCACTCCTAGGAACCTGAAGCTCAATGGGAATCCGGCACAGAGGAGGTGTTGAGGCCTGGGGCAGGTCAGCCGTAATCCAGACACCCACAATATCTCTCTTTTGTTACAGTGTTGAGGGATGGCTGCCTGATTATTAATTGATAAGACAGACCTGTCCTGAACTGTGCATTAAGTGCAGGGATACACCCTTTAACAATGAGTTAATACAGGAGATGGCCACGTCACACCTTCCCTGATCTCATCATGAAGATTTCAATGACCATCAATTAACTCGCCTATTACCTGAACTCACCTCTCCCCTGCCTGCGTGTGCTCATCCCCCTCCCCCCACCTTCTGTTTCTGGCTTCTGCCCTCTTCCTCTCCAGTCCTGATGAAGGGTCTCGGCCCCAAACGTCGACTGTCCATTTCCCTCCACGGATGCTGCCTGACCTGCTGAGTTCCTCCAGCACTTTGTGTGTTGCTCCAGATACATCCAGCGTCTGAATCCATTGTCTTCCCCTGTGTGGGTTCAATGGGACAGAATGGGAATGCCCCAAACCCAATGATTGGTTTCAATGGCCTGAAAGTTTCAGTGGGAGTTGAATTGTGAATGGGTTTCGCTTCCTGAAGACTGATTCTCATTTTAATTAATACTCTCTGTTCGTATAATTTCATAACCCCAGGGCAGTCTCTAACGCTGGCCATTTTACAAGTGGAGAAGCTGTAACGGAGGCGGCCTTAGCTGCAACATGTCCACAGCCCTCGCACTCCCCACTATCCGCCACCCACCCCTCATCCTGCCTCCAATTCTGTCCCACTCTCGGATTGTGTAATGGTCGGTGTTAACGGGGGGGGGGGGGGTGGGGAGGGGGGGCGCGTGCAGCCTGTCAGCCCGTGGGACAACAGGCCATTTGGCCCATCGTT
Organism: Pristis pectinata; assembly: GCF_009764475.1. Classification (NCBI taxonomy): domain Eukaryota; kingdom Metazoa; phylum Chordata; class Chondrichthyes; order Rhinopristiformes; family Pristidae; genus Pristis; species Pristis pectinata. Next base: position 36,243,331 of record NC_067424.1, read on the forward strand.
CTAGCTCCCATAGCAACAGGGCGGAACAGCTCAACCCCTACGGACTGAGGACAAGTCAGATCCTCACACCGGAACAGGAGTGTGCATTTCAAGGGAATAGAATTCTAGCAGCTTGTGTATCCCAGGAGTCTTCAAAGGTGGTGGGGTATAAAGCAGCTGGGACTCACTGCCAGGGTGGTGGTAATTTAATGACCTTCCCTAACCTGTGGCTCCTTCAATCCAGGGTCCCACACACTTGTGATTCAGTTAGAGCAAGAAATGTGAATGACGAGGAGAAACTAAATTAGATTCAGTGTTGCAGGGATCTGTCTAAAGTGGGGAGGTCGGGACTTAAAGGCCTTTGGAACAGCATTTAACAGACAACTGGAGGGTGTATCACAGCGTTGGTCAATGGGGCAAAGCTGCATTGATTCTGAAGCTCTTTGGCGAAGAGGCAGTGGGAGCTGAAACTAAAACCCTGCAGATGCTGGGAAACCTGAAATAAAAACCAAAAAAATTTGCTGGAAACACTCGGCAGGTCGGGCAGCGTCTGTGGAGGGAAAGGCAGAGTTGACGTTTCAGTTCCGGGACCCTTCACCGGTTCCTGACCTACTGGGTGTTCCTGTCATTCTGCTGTTCGTTCATTGAGGGTTCTCGTTCCTCTGCTCCTCAGATCATTGAACTGACCCGGCCCTCAGATTCCCGCCTCGAGCATGTGGACTTTGCTTCGCTCTTCAAATATCTATCAGAGAAGCACATCATTGACATCTTTGCATCGATGCTGCTGGAGAGGAGGGTGATATTTCTGGCCGAGGAACTCAGGTACAGGAGAGGGAAGCAAGATCCAGTGCACAAGGCGTAAACGCTATTCTGGGGATAGGGTGTGCGTGTCAATGAGTGTACAGGTGTGTGCAAGTGTGTGTCTGTGAGCGGGGGAGTGTGCACATGCTAAGTGGCACCTTCATGTGTCTGCCCAGTGGTATTGGTTTATTATTGTCACTTGTACCAAGGTACAGTGAAAAACTTGTCTTGCATACCGATCGTACAGGTCAATTCATTGCACAGTGCATTGATGTAGTACAGGGTAAAAACAACAACAGAATACAGAGTAAAGTGTCACAGCTACAGGGAAGTGCATTGCAGGTAGACAATAAAGTGCAAGGTCAAACAAGGTAGCTTGTGAGGTCAGGAGTCCATCTCATCATATAAGGGAACCGTTTAATAGTCTTATCACTGTGGGGTAGAAGCTGTCCTTGAGCCTGGTGGTACGTGTCCTCAGGCTCCTGTATCTCTTGCCTGATGGGAGAGGAGAGAAGAGAGAATGACCCCAGTGGGTGGGGTCTTTGATTATGATGGCTGCTTCACCAAGGCAGCAAGAGGTATAGACAGAATCTATGGAGGGGAGGCTGGTTTCTGTGATGCGCTGGGCTGTGTCCACAACTTGCAGTTTCTTGCGGTCCTGGGCAGAGCAGTTGCTGTACCAAGCCATGATACATCCAGATAGGATGCTTTCTATGGTGCATCGATAAAAGTTGGTGTCTGTGGTTCTTGATGTGGTTGATTGTTAGTCAGTTCCCATACCAGAGACCTGGGTAGACAACTTTCTTGGCTCAGAGTATCTGGCTGAATGGCAAAACAACACTTAAAATCCTGAAATAAAGAAACAGAAAATAGTCAGAAACAGTCGGTGAGTGGAGAGAGAGAGCGAGAGAGAGAGAGAGTTAACGTTTCAGGTTGTCAGAACTGGGAAGGAGAGAAAGCAAGGGACATTGTGGCCCAATGGGTAAGGCGTCTGACTTCGGCTTTTAATGTAAAGTCGTCAGAAGATTGCAGGTTCGAGTCTTGTCACAGCTGTTTTGAGCAAACTGCCTGCCCCTCTTCCGGACTTGTGTGCACACCCGGGTGTCCTTGGAGAGGGAGCACGCGGTATCCACAGGCACCCTGGGAGAAATCCAGGATTGCTGGGCCCCCTAGGGGATTGTGTGTGTTGTAGACAGTGTTAGCGGTATTTTAATTTGAAGTAGTGTGTTTTGCTGTAGTTTAGTTTGCATCTCACGTAGCTATGCATATGCATGGTTTTTTGTTGTAGTGATTATGGTAATAGTTGATGTAGTTAGGCATGTACAGTATGTCTTTTTGTAGTGCTTTTAGTTGAATAAACTTGTGGGGGAAAAAAGAGAGAAAGCAAGCTAGTTCTCAGCTGTAGGAGAGGTGGGAGAGGGAGGAGGAGGACAATGGGAAATACCTCTGATAGGGTCAAGGTGAGTTTACTGTCGTGTGCACAAGTACGGTGAGGTACAGGTACAATGGAAAACTTGCAGCAGCATCACAGACACCTAGGTAAAGACAACACACAGATTATAAATTATACGTAAAACATGCATAAAGTTATACCATAGAGTTGGAAAAAAAAGCAAGACCTTAGTGCAAAAAAAACCAAAGACACAATGGAAGATAAGTCCATGGTAGTGCAAAAGGTATTCCGTAGTGGCCCATTGCCGAGGTAGGGTTAGGGTTATGTAGGTTGGTTCAAGGACCTGATCGTTGTAGGGAAGTAGATATTCCTGAACCTGGTGGAGTGGGATTTTGGGCTTCTGTACCTCCTGCCTGACGGGAGCAGCGAGAAGAGGGCATGACCTGGATGGTGGGGGGTCCTTGATGATAGATGTTGTCTCCTTGAGGCAGCGCCTCCTGTCGATGCTGTTAATGGCTGGGAGGGCTGTGGTGCTGATGCACTGGGCTGGGTCCACAACCTCTTGCAGCCCCTTGCATTCCTGTGCATTGGAATTGCCTTGCCAAGCCGTGGCGCAACCAGTCAGGATACTTTCACCAATCCGTCTGTAGACTTCGAGTATTTGTTGACATGCCAAACCTCCTTAAGCTCCTAAGAAAGCAGAGGTACTGGTGCACCTTCTTCACGATTGCATCAATGCGCTGGGCCCAGGACGGGTCATCGTAGATGTTACCGCCCCGCAATTCAAAGCTGCTGACTCTCCCCACCAATGAGAACTGGCACATGGTCTCCCAACTTCCCCTTTCTGAAGTCAACGGTTAGCTCCTTGGTTTTGTTGACGTTAAGCTAGAGGTTGTTATTGCGGCACCACTCGACCAGGTGTTGTACCTCACTCCTGTTTTCTGACTCATCACCACCCGTGATTCGGCCAATGACAGTGGAGGCGTTGGCGAATATGTAGACGGCATTGGAGCTGTGCTTGAGTTAATGTGGCATTTAAAAGCACATTATGTTTCTGTCTATGTATAGCTAATGGGTGTGAGACGTGCCCAGCAGGTCAAGCTGTTCTGACAGAGCTATGCTAGAATCAGATAGGGGTGATACATAGAACATAGAACACAGAACACTACAGCACAGTACAGGCCCTTCGGCCCACAATGTTGTGCCGACATCTTATCCCTTCCCTCCCACATAGCCCCCTATTTTTCTGTCATTCACGTATACAGATAGAAAGAACGAGTCAGTTACCTAAAGATGAAGAAATCGATGTTAAGTACAGAAGGCTGCAGGGTGCCCGGGTGGATGGTGAGGTGCTGTTCCTCAGGCTTGCATTGGGCCTTGTTGTAACGTTACAGGAGGCCACAGACTGATGGGTCAAGTCTTTTCGAGTTCCAAGGCGAGTTCACTGTCGTGTGCACAAGTACGGCGAGGTACAGGTACAAAGAACTTGCAGCAGCATCACAGGCAGGTACAGACAACGCACAGAATATAAATTACACAAGACAGACGAGAAAAAGAAGTGTGCGAGCACAAGGCAGAGAGGGATGGAGAATTAATACGTCAGGCAATCGGAAGCTTTGGGTCAGCGCTGTGGACCAAGCGCAGGTGCCCCGTAAAGTGGTCACCCAGTCGGCTTCAGTTTTTCCAGCGTAGAGGAGGCCGCACTGTGAACACGGAGTGGGAAGGGAAGTGCTGCAGATCAGGCAGTTGCGTGGGAATGTGGGAAGGATGGGGGAGTTGTTGGTGGGGGTGGAAAAGTGGACCAGGGAGTCACGAAGGGAGCAGTACTCTTTGAAAAGTCAAGGTCGAGGTTATTGTCATCTGCACAAGTACATGTGTGAACAGATGCAATGAAAAACTTGCAGCATCACAGACACAGCATCAGATGGGCAGCATTCACAAGAAAAACTAAATGTAAATTATGCACAATTTTTTACAAGAAAGAACACAATTAGAACAAAAAACAAGTCCATTTTAGTGCAAAGTGGTCATGCTGAAAGGGAGCAGGGAGGAACGTATGCCTGGTGGTGGGACCCTGACGTTGCATAAAGCAGTGAGCAAGTTCACTATATCCAGGTGGCATCTATATCACACCTAGAACAGGACACCGGCCCCCAGGTCCTTCAGAGACACATAACGGAAAGTAGACATTGCACCAGAAATGTTGGTAGCTGATCAAAAGCTTAGCCTTTTAAGAAGAGGGGAATTGTTAAAGGCAGCCTTCTCTGCCATAGTGATTCAAGTGCTGTATGTTCTGTTGGGCATTCTGTAGGTAGAAGGGATTAGCTATGTCGGGCACAACATTGTGGGCCGAAGGGCCTGTTCTGTGCTGTACTGTTCTATGAAAGGATCCCAGGCCAGAGGCAGGCATGGGGGAAGAGAGGATGAAGAAGAGTCCATGGTTGGTGGAATGCAGAGTTCATAGGTGGGGAGGCTGTCCTGTTGGAGAATGTTGTGTCATTGAGGAGGCAGGGTTTGATATGGGGCAGGGTTTGGAATGGGCCGGTTGTGTTCTGGAGAGAGAAGTCAATGTGCAATAGCACAACCAGAGAGCAAACTGGCTGCTCCTGTTCTTACCTCACTGTTGAGGAGAAGTCAAGTCACGTAGTTGTTGGATGAACCTGTTGAGTGGGAAACAGGAGACAAGAGCGAGGCACCAGTGACACTGGTACATTAACAACCCATTTCAGACAGAGTGCTGGCTGTTTTCAAAAGGTGTACGTGTTAGATAGGAGACGTATCGGTAAAATACTGGGTAGAGCCAGTCTAATGAGAGATAATCCAAGGGGAAGTGATGGAACCAGAACAGTTTCTGGGATCCAGGCCTGACTGCAGGTCCAGGGATGTAGATCTTACAGAGTCATACAGCTCGGAAATAGGCCCTTCGGCCCACCGAGTCCATGCTAACCATCAACCCATTTCACAGTAATCCTGCACTAACCCCGTTTTATTCTCCCCATGTTCCCCTCAACTTTCTACCGTATTATTTCAGTGACAGGCTGGTGCTTTGGTATGGAGCTAACCTTGTGTCTCATTACCATGTCCGATAACACCTTGCCTTTGTACGGCAAGTTTAACAGAGCCCCTTGCGCGACTGGCAAAAAAAACAAAGGGGAGAGGACGGCCATGTGGGAGAAAGAATGGATTACAGGGCTGGAGGGAAGTGAGACTGTGCTGGGAGCCGGCATGCACCTGATGGGCCAAATGGTCTCCCTGTGTGTTATTGTAAGTGAAGTCTTTTGAACAAAACAAGCATTCAGAAAGAGACAGGAAGTAGCATGAATCACCTGTTTTTATGTGCAGTGTTTGCAGTTATCAGCTGTGGAATCTTTGCAGCTCACACGGAACAGGACTGGCTCGAGGTTTGTCAGTTGGGCTCTGGGGAGGAGTGGAGACAGGGAGCCAGAGTGTGAGAGAGCACAGGGAGGGGCAGGGAGTCACTGCAGCGGGCAGTTGAAAAAGGTTGAGCGAACGTGCTGTCAGTCGAGAACCCAGCTCCCAATAAACAGCTTGACAACGTGCAAGACCAATTCCTCTCGGGGACACCAGACTTGCACGGCCAATCCTTGGGAAACTGGTGTACGTTGTTGCCAGCATCTTTTGACGTGCAGTCATGCCACCGTTGTGCGGGTTACTGAGGTTGTGACTCGAGAGTTTAGAAAGGTCAACTACTTGGCTGTGGACATTTGAGGGGTGATCTAATTGAAGTGTTTAAGAAAATAATTTAATGTAGGAGACGAGGAGAAGTGATTTCTTTTGGCTGAAGAGTGCATTGGGCTTTGAACCGGATGAACTTCACTCCGTTCAGAGCAGTAGACACAGAAGGTCAAGGAGTAAAACTAATCTGTGGAAATGATGCATAGAGTCAGAGGGCACGGAAACAGGCCCTTCAGCCCAACTGGTCCATGCCGACCAAGGTTCCCATCTAGGCTAGTCCCATTTGCCCAGCAAACAATGATCTGTCTGGGAAGTGCTGGTGAATTTGGATGCCAATTAGACGGCTTTCTGTCAGAAGATACTACTCTGGGACATGATCTAAGGGCCACTACGTGTGGTAGGCAGGGTGTGTGGGGGAGGGACAAGTCAGGGTTACTCCATCTCTGTGCTTTCCCTCACCTGGTGACTGTGTGGCGGGCAGGACAGTGGGCGTCCGCGGGCAGGACAGTGGGCATCCACCTCCAGGCAATGAGAGGCTCACTGGGAGTTCGGTCTGTTCTTGTGCACCAGGGCCGTGTCTAAGGCGAGGTTCAGTGGAAGGAAGGTGGGTGGGAGTCTAGAGACTGGGGCGGGTGGTCCAGGGTTCAGAGACTGGGGCAGAGCTCAGTGGAGGGTGGGGGCTGGCAGTGCCCACAGGTGCAGAGCGGGGTGTGGGCATGAGCAGAGGATGGGGCAGGGATCAGCACAGACCAGGACGGGGTCTGGGGTTCGGCAGTTGTAGAGAGTAGTCGGGGTTGGGGGGTGGGTGTCTGGGGATCGGAGGGCAGGACGGGGGGGGGTCGGAGAGCAGGACGTGGGGGTCGGCAGAGGGTGGGACGGGGGATGTGTGGAGGTCAGAGGGCAGGATGTGGGGGTCAGCAGAGGGTGGGACGGGGTTGGGCTCGGAGGGCAGGAGGTGGGGGTCGGCAGAGGGTGGGACGGGGTTGGGCTCGGAGGGCAGGAGGTGGGGGTCGGCAGAGGGTGGGACGGGGGATGTGTGGAGGTCAGAGGGCAGGATGTAGGGGTCGGCAGAGGGTGGGACGGGGTTGGGGTCGGAGGGCAGGACGTGGGGGTCGGCAGAGGGTGGCTTGGGGGTGTGGGGTTCCAAGGTTGGGACGCACAGTTGGGGTGGGGGGATGGGGAACAGGGTGACACAGAGCGGTGTGGGCAATGTGAACAGTGTCAGAGATGGCAGGGGGGCGCGAGGGTCGGCAGCGGTGAGTCAGATGGTGCAGGGAGTGGGATGGGGGTGCAGAGGTCCCGGGGGAGGGGCGGTGCTCAGTGGAGGGCGGCTGGGCCACGGGTGCTGTGTGTGGATGGGCGGGCGGTGGATGGAGCTAGTTGGAGTGAGAAGCCGGTGAAGCATTTGTCGCCGTCGTGTCGGAGAACGTGCTTCACCGTGGCTCCTGTGTCGGGCAGTGTGATCGGTCGTTCCTCTGCCCTTCGGGTTCTCCCTCGCCTTCTCCCCCCACCCCCACCCCTCGCCTTCTCCCCCACTCTGGCTGTTGTCTCTGGGAAGGCGTGACTAACTGGGATCGTTCTCCCTGCTCTCCCACAGCACCCTGTCTCAGTGCATCCACGGACTGGCCGCGCTGCTCTACCCCTTCACCTGGCAGCACACTTACATCCCCGTGTTGCCCAAGGTGATGCTGGACACCGTCTGCTCCCCCACCCCTTTCATGGTGGGAGTGCAGAGGCAGTTCCTGGAAGAGGTGCAGGAGCTGCCCATCGAGGAGGTGAGTGTGACTCCGGTCGGTGGGTAGGGGGAACCGGATCAAAGGTGAGCGTTACATACGGGGGAAGGGTCCACACTCCAGCGGGTTGGGGTATGGGGGCCTCTGGATGAGGACTACCTGGAGCACGGTGGTTAATTCTGAGGAGATGTGGACCTTCGTGTCTTCACCCTGGCTGACAGCCCAGGCCTGAGGGGTTGATAGACGAGGGAAGGTCAGATAGACTGGGATTGCATTCCTGAAGGTGGAGGATCAGAGGACGATCTACCTGAAGTGTGTACAAGGAATTGATTAGGTTCACAGAGTATCCAGAACACGGGAAAAAGCCTCTATTAGCAAGTTTTTATTGGGATAAGGGGCACTGTGGTCAGTTGGAAGTTTCAGGACAAAGATTGGATAAGATTTCTTTATTAGTCACACGTACATCGGAACACACAGTGAAATGCATCTTCTGCGTAGAGTGGTCTGGGGGCAGCCCGCCAGTGTCGCCACACTTCCGGCGCCAACATAGCACGCCCACAACTTCCTAACCCGTACGTCTTTGGAATGTGGGAGGAAACCGGAGCACACGGAGGAAACCCACGCAGACACGGGGAGAATGTACAAACTCCTTATGGACAGCGGCGGGAATTGAACCCGGGTCGCTGGCGCTGTAATAGCGTCGCGCTAACTGCTACGCTATGCAGAGTTTGAAGGGGCGCAGAGCAGAGGACGGAACTGATGAACGTGCGGATGGGCAGGGTCCTGGCGGACTGCTGGGACTGCAGAGGGGCCATTGTCCCTGAGCTCCGTGGTCCCATCCCGCCTGTCCCCAGGTTTGCCCCCTCTGCCGATCCTCACGCCCATTCCCACTGCCCCCCCCCCCCCCCGCTCACCCCTATGACGCTATCACGTCCCCCAGCAGTTCCAGAACGAGATCCCTGCCCCCCCCCACACACGGTCACACAATGGTTCCAGCATGGAATGTGGCCATTTGGCCCATTGTTCCCATGCCAGACCAGAGCAGCTCACTGGATTCACGCCCCAGCCCTCTCCCTGTGGGTTTGCAAACTTTTCCCACCCAATTCCCTCCGGGAAGGCCACAGTGGAACCACCCCTCACCACATCTGCAGGAAGTGTGATCCACCTTCCAGCTGCACTGTGGTTAAAATAAAATCCTCGTGTCACTCTTAATTCTCTTCCCTGTGACCTCAAATCCTCGACCCCTCCACCAGAAGGACTGTGCTCCCACTGTTCACACTTATCCTGACAGTTCATATTTTATATACCTATAAATCTCTCCTCCAGAGGAAATAGTCACATCCTCTCCAATCAGTCCTTGTAACTGCAGTCCCACATCCCAAGAACTGTTCTCATAAATCTTTTCTGGCCCATCTCAAACACCAGCCCATCCTTCCTATAATGTGGTCACCAGAACAGAATACAATGGTCCCGTTGAGACCAGATCAGTATTTTGTTAAGGTTCAGTGTGACTTCCCTGCCTCTATGCTTTCACTGACAGACCACAGAACTGCAGATTCCTTATCGACCACTTTCACCACCTGCCCTGCCATATCCACAGGTGCAAACATACCCCCAGGGTCCCTCTGCTCCTGTGCACCATTTTGGAACTCCATCCTGTATCCCATTTTGCCTCCCCTCATGCTTCCTACCAAAACGTGTTTTCTCATGTTTTCCTGCATTAAAGGTTCACTGCCATGTGTCTGCCCCTTCCAGCAGCCTGCTTATTTCCTTCTGCGACCTGCCTCTGTCCTCCTCACTGTTCACAGTATCGACAGGTTTTGGGCCGTCCTCAGATTGTGACTTGCAGCCCCCAGGTGGAGGTCGTTAATATAGATCAAACAAAAAGCAGTGGCTCCAACGCCGATGCCCTGGGAAATGCAGTGAATCACCTCCCTCCAGTCCAAAAGCCAACCTGTCACAACACTACTCTCTGTTTTTAGAAGATTTCAAATCCAAGTTGCCAGTATCCTTTTCATTCCATGTACGTACACGCCTGCTACGCGCAGGTCCATATACAGGCCCGGCTATGTGCAGGTCCATGTACAAACCTGCTCCTTAAATCTTTCCCCCCCTCACCTTAAACCTATGCCCTTTAGCTTTAGACTCCTCTACCCTGGGAAAAAGACTGTGGCTGTCCACCTTATCTATGCATCTCATGATTTTATAAACCTCTATAACCTACACTCCAGGGATAAAAGCCCCAGCTGGTCCAGCCTCTCCTATTAACTTAATCTCTTCAGTCCCAGTAACATCTTTGTGAATCTCTTCTGCGCCCTCTCTAGCTTAGTGACATCCTTCCTCTAGCTGGGCGACCAGAACTGCACACAATACTCCAAGTGTGGTCTCGCCAACAACTTGCACGTTGTAACATGACGTCCCGACTCCTGTACTCAGTGCCCTGATCGATGGCAGTGAGTGTGCTAAATGCCTTCTTCACCACCTTGCCTACCTGTGGCAGGATTTAGTCACTGCAGCTAAGTATTGTGTCCTGACAGCAGATGGAAACCAAGTTTCGACTTTGATTCTACAACAATGAAATAGTTTTATTTCTATATTAGTCCCACCCCACCCCACCCCACACTCCAATCGGTCCACCATGCTCACTTCAATCAGTTCTGCCCGTCACGGTCTCCCTTCAGATCCGCACCCCTCCCCTGGTTTTCCACCAAACCACACTCCCAGCTGCCCACTCTCAGCAGCCTTGTCCGACACCCATTATCCAGACACGGTCTCCCATCCTGTTATCCCAGACACCCCACTGCCCTGCCCCTCCGCACTACCGGGTCACTGAATCCAAACCCGATCCCTTGCAGTGAGCTGACCAGCTAACTTCCGTCCCCGGCATGTGAAGCCCACGCTTGGGACCACTCAATGGTTGGCCCAGAGCTGCTGCATGTAGAACGGCCTCCTCACTGCTTCAGCGACCCAGGTTCCAGCCTGATCTCCGGTGCTGACTGTATGGAGTTTGCACGTTCTCCCTGTGACCGCGTGAGCTTCCCCTGTATCCCAAAGGTGTGTGGGTTGGTAGATGAACTGGCCACTATAAACTACCCCCAATGTAATACCCTGGGAGCCTGCATGAGAGAATAGGTTACGGGGAAATATGTGGGTTGATGGGGTAGGTCTGTGAGACAGCACAGCTTTGATGGGCCAAATGGCATATGAACCAAAGATAAATCAGTGACCGTGATGGTCCGGGGTTGCAGGGTCTTGACGCGTCTTTTTGTACCTAATTACTCAACTCACTCAACAGTAGGAGATCATTCGGCCCATCAGGTCTGTGCCAGCTCCCAGGGGAACAATCCCAACGGTCCCCTCCCCCATTTCCTTACTTCCCTGCAGCCCTGCAACTCCCCGTCTCCCACACGGCCCTCAACTTCCCTTTGATTCTTTTTGTCATTTTGCTGCTCTCAGGACCGATTAATCTACTCGCGCGTCTTTGAGATGTGGGAGGTGACCGGAACACTGGAGGGGGGGGGGCGCGGGTGTGGAGTTGGGGGGGAGCCCACATGGTCACAGGGAGAACTTGTGAACTCCACACAGGCAGCGCCCAAGGTCAGGATCGAACTCGGGTCTCTGGCACTGTGAGGCAGCAGCTCTACCCACTGCACCACTGAGCTGCTCTGTGTAGCTAGAGCAGGGCTGGTGAAGTCTTTGGCCTGACTGATTTGATTAATTTAAATGTGCTCTTCTGTTTTAGGGTTTAATGGTGGACCTGCACACAGGGGCGTTCCTGAAAAAAGTAAGTAGCTGTTTTCTGATTGTAAGCAGATCTCGGTATCCGGGTGTTTCAATGTTTGTTAAATTGGGTCGCTATCTTGGCCAGTATCCCTGCTCCCTTCCATGAAAGAGGGGTCAATTAAGCCTGGTCTCAGGCAATAGTTAGACCCACAGTGAGATGTAAGTGAGAGAGAGAATGTGGTCTGTCTGGTTAATTCTTTGCAGCCCTTGGCTCCCTGCTTACTACATTTGGGCCCCAATAGCCACGATGAGCTTAGGACAGGGAGCTGAGAGCCGGGAGCTGGCACAGGGAGCTGGGAGTCGGACGAGCCATGAGGAAGGTTCTGGCTGCTGGCTGCCAGTCCCGTCGACCGCTGGTGGCTCACTGGTGAACAACTGGAGACAGACATCGGCCCGCACTGAGAGTCGGGGAGTGCTGCAGCACCGACGCAGGCCCTTCCTCACAGGGGTGGGATAGGGAACGTGTCCATGGGACCCTGTGGGTTGGGACGGGGGAGATGTGTCTGTTCATGGGGGGGGGGGGGGGGGAGTTGAGGGGGAGGAGTGGGAGTTCCACCAATCCCCATTGGATGGTGAGGAGGGAATTGCACCAAGTTCCCTATTGGATGGGGGGTGGGGATTGCCCAAGTTCCCCATTGGATTAGGGGGGGGAACGGTGGTGTGAAAATGTCCAGTCAAGTACAAATTAAGAATATTAAGCCATTTCCCAAGGCCATGGGTGACAGTAACTCAGCAGCGAATGTTCCCAAGCTGATACCGCGTGTGGCCGGTACAGTGTGGGATGTGACAGGCCGATGAGCAGTTTGGACCTTTTGGTGGGTGCAGGGTTCTGACTCAATCCAACGTTATCTGTTAGCCGGGAAACCAGTGGGGAGATTCCACCCGGCCAGACCTGGGCCTCCAGTGGGTGAACCGACCCGGAGGGTCAGTGTACCGTGTCCCCGAGGCGGGGGGGGGGGCTGATCCAGGGCAGTTCACCACTTCAGCCTTTCTCACTGCAGGTTGGAGATGAGCACGAAGTTCTGCCCAACAAACTGTACAAGGAGCTCCTGACCACCCTGCAGAACCAAAGGAAGACCTGCCAGTGTAAGAGGGCCAGTTGCTCATCTTTCTCCAATATTATCAATTCCTCAAGCAATGGGAAGCTGGTCTTTAATACTTTGACTTCCTCTACTTTGAGGGTATTCCTACTTGGCCCAGTGCCTTCTTGATACTTCTTTAATGGTCTCATGTCACTTGTCTTACTGACGGATCATAGTTTGGGATTTTTCAGCTTTTTCCCCCTTGGCCTATTCATTCTCTCCAACTTCACATCTGCAGATCATTCTTGCACTTGAGAACCAAATGCCTTGGGTCTTGTCTGAATCAATATCCGGGTTTGCAGTCAAAGTTTTCACACTTTCCGATGACCTTTGGTTGGTCAACTCCAGTTTCCACATCCGAAATCAAATCAGCTTTAACTGGTAGTTAATGATCTGGGGTTAATTCCATCCCCTCCCTCCCACTCCCCCACCTGTACACCAGGACCTTTCCTGCACCTCTCCATCCTACATCCAGTTACCTGCGGACTCGCTCAACGTTCTTTGTCTTTCTTCAGAGCTTTCAGCCTCCTTCTGAAGTAAAACAAGTGAGAGAGACGGTGGTCTTATTTCATTTCTTCAGTAAAACCCACTGACATCCCTGCTACACAGTCTTGGTCTCGCGGTTTCCTCTGATCCCCAGTAACGTTCTGCGTGACCTTTGAAAAGTTCCCCAAGAAGCTTGGATTTCTCTGTATCATCTCTTTCCCTGTTCTCACCTCTGCTGCCCTAGACTTGACTCCAGCTGCCAGACTGTGGGAGGGAGATCTCACCCACAGGATGCGCTGAGTGGAAAAAGCAAATCAGTTGCTCTGTTCTGTTGTGTGTGCTTTCTTCTAGTCTCCTTTTGTGCTCTTGGGAACAGTCCTCTGAAACTATCTGGTTCCAAGTAAATGTTCTTTACTCTTCACCTTCCGCATTTTCACTGTACTGAAATGAAAATTCATTGCATTGCCTTCTGCTCAAACTTTGAAGTCATGGTATCTGGCCCTTCAGTCCACTAGTCCATTCTGACCAAGTACCCATCTATAATAATCCCATTCACCAGTCTGTCGCCTTCTGTGCTTTGGCCTTGTGACTGCTCATCCAGATGCTGCTTAGATGTGAGAGGCTCTGTCTTCACCATACCCTTGGGCAAGTGTGTTCCAGATTGCAAACACCCGCTGGGTGAAATAAATTCTTCCTCGGATCGCCTCTAAATCTCCTGCCTCTAACCTTAAACCTGCACTCTCTAGTCATAGATGCCTCTGCTAAGGTTTCTCACCACCTCCCTGATATATGCCCCCTCAGAACTGTGTGTCCCTCAGTCAGTCCCCCTCAGCCTCCTCTGCTCCATGGGAAACGAGCCCAGCCTTCCCTCAGTTGCAGTTTCCTGATTTCCCAGACTTTCTCTCCTTTCCAATCGTTGACTTCAGAGTCAAATCTAACCAAGTGTCTTGAAGCAAAAATGTGAGTGCTGTATTTACCAAATAACCCCAAAGATTCACTGCTGGAAGCAAAGAACCAGATTGTGAACTGGTCCCTTATCAGGTGGAGCCTGCATCGGATACTGGGAAAGAACCCGGCGGGAAGCTTGAAATTATCACCAGGACAGATTAGTTGATGTTGAACCAACTGTCCATTGATTTGTCCATGTGTCTGCTTCAGAGTTATCATGGTTTACCTCTTGCGTTTACTATTGTTTTATCTCCTCTGGTTCTGGGAGGATTTGAGGCTGGTTAACACTGTGCACTTTCCTTCCAACTAGCTGATAAATGGGTTGGTGCTCTGCTGGGGGAGTCTCTGACCACCTGTCCCCGGACCACCCGTGTCCACTGGAATCGGTATCCTGCTGGCTGTCAACCCACTAATCGATGCTGAACCGGCGGAATCTGCTCCTTGGGCCACTGTGGGAGGAGGGAATGGGGGTTCAATCCCAGCACATTCTGACCCAGGTGGGGACGGTACCACTGGGCAAAAGCCTCACTCTGGTGGACTGGGCACACAGGTCACATCCACCAGCACTGAGCTCAGTGGCGCAGCGGGTAGAGCTGCTGCTTCACAGCGCCAGAGACCCAGGTTCGATGCCTGTGTGGAGTTTGCACCTTCTCCCTGTGACCGCGTGGGTTTCCCCCCACATCCCAAAGATGTGTGGGTTAGTGGGTTAATTAGCCTCTGTAGTTTGCATAGGTGAGTGAACATAGAAGGTAAAAGAGTACAGCACAGAAACAGGCCCTTCAGCCCATAATGCTGTGCTGAACTAGTTAAGGTAATGATGCCTCATTACACCAATCCCATAGTGTAATGAGGCATCTGGGAGGAGTTGATGGGAATGTGGGGAGAATAAAAAAAAATGTGGTATTTAGGGTAATGGGTTGACAGGAATTCAGTGGGCCGAAGGGCCTGTATCCGTGCTGTACGACCCATTGTGCCTTTGAGAAAGCCATCCTGTGGGTCCAGAGCCCTGTTCTTTCCCCTGATATTTATCCCACAAAATATTATTAAATCTGCTGTCACCACACTGCCTGGACTGATCACATCAGCACACCCCGTCAGCAAGTCACACCACCTCTGGCCCTCTCACTGCTCACCCTCCACTTGTATCCTCTGGCTGCCTGTCTGCTGCTTCTCCTGCTGGGGACAGCCTCTCTCCTTCACTGTGTGAGGCCCTTCTCGTGATTGTTGGGGTATTTCAGTGGGTTGAAAGGGTTTTCTAAATGAAAGCTGTTCCTATTGAAGAGAGGTCAACATAGAACACTACAGCACAGTACAGGCCCTTGGGCCCACAATGTTGTGCCGACATTTTATCCTGCTCCAAGATCTATTGAATCCTTCCCTCCCACATAGCCCTCCATTTCTCTATCATTCATGTGTCTATCTAAAAGTCTCTTAAACGTCCCTAATGTATCTGCCCCCACAACCTCTGCCGGCAGTGCGTTCCACACACCCACCACTCTCTGTGTAAAAAAACAACAACAACAACTTACCTCTGACATCCCCCTTATACCTTCCTCCAATCACCTTAAAATTATGTCCCCTCACGTTAGCCATTGTCACCCTGGTAAAAAGTCTCCGACTGTCCACTGGATCTATGCCTCTTATCATCTTGTTCACCTCTATCAAATCACCTCTCATCCTCCTTCTCTCCAAAGAGAAAAGCCTGAGCTCGCTCAACCTATTCTCATTAGATGTGCTCTCCAATCCAGGCAACATCCTGGTAAGTCTCCTCTGCACCCTCTCTAAAGCTTCCACATCCTTCCTATAATGAGGCGACCAGAACTGAACACAATACTCCCAAGTGTGTGGTCTGACCAGAGTTCTATAGAGCTGCAACATTACCTCGCAGCTCAATACCCTGACTAATGAAGGCCAACACACCATACACCTTAACAACCCTATCAACCTGTGTGGCAACCTTGAGGGATCTATGGACGTGGACCCCAAGATCCCTTTGTTCCTCCGCACTGATAAGAGTCCTGCCATTAACCTTGTATTCTGCCTTCAAATTCAATCTCCTGAAGTGTATCACTTCACATGTATCCGGGTTGAACTCCATCTGCCACCTCTCAGCCCAGCTCTGCATTCTCTCAATACCCTGTTGTAATCTGCAGCAACCTTCTACACCATCCACAGCACCACCAACGTTTTCTTTGCTTCTGTTTAGAACCACATTGCAAGTCAGGAGCAAGGTTTGTGGGTGGAGATGGGATAAATCGGGAAGCGGCATGTTCCTTGCGGGGGACGGGAATGGTCTTGTGCTCTCTGACGACGGCTCCCAGTGAGCCTGCAGTGACTCCACAGCGATGATATTAACGTGCCTCTGCATTCCTCTCCTGACAGCCAGCAAAGAGCTGAATGAATTGGTGACAAACACCTTTGTGCTTTTCTTTGTTAAAATCGTCGGCCACTATTCTGCACACCTCAAGCGAAACAGGGACCGCACCATTTTTCAAGAGAAGGATTTCCAGAAATCCGTCACGTCCAAATCCATACGGAGATTCCTCAAGGTCTTCATGGTGACCCAGATGTTCTCGTTGTTTGTTGAGGAGCTTCAGGGACACCCTTTCGCTGAGGAAGGTAAGGCAGGAGTAGTGGGGAACCAAACCATGGGCTGTGCACCATACCTTCTCCCACCAGTCCTCGGGTAATCTGTCTCTTTGGCTCCACACTTTTACTGTCCTGTTCCCCACTGTCGGATCCAGCTATTTTCGAATCCACAGGTTCTTTCAGGAGGCCAAGAATGAGTTGAAAACAGCTTGGCGCTTCGCCAAGTTTTTTTGATTGGAAAAGTTTAAAACAAAGAAACAGTCACAGAGCACGTGGCACTGGCTTTACTACTGGGAGATGAGCCGAAACAAGAGGAGTTAAAGATGAGCTCGGGCTGGGGTTGGGGGGTGGTGGGGGGAAGACAGAGAGGCAAGAGAGCAAGCGAGATAAGCAAGAGAGAGGTTAACAAAAAACCTCAGCTTTTACACCTGAGATAAAAGGTCCTCCTTAGCTAGCAATAGTCCAATCAGGAAACCTATTAGATACCTGTATCAAAACCAACCAATGAGAAAATGCGATGGACGAACCAATAGGCTAGGAAGCGGCCATTCCTTGTGCAGCCACTTGAGGTGTGTTAAACACTATACATGTCTTAGAAACTACTTAAAACAGTCGAATCCAACACCCACCTAATCCCGAAGCCGCCCCATCTAATGCTCAGAATTGGGCTGGGATTAGTATGGAGCAAACAACAAATCGCTGGGGGGAGCTCAGCAGGTCGAGCAGTGTCTGTGGAGGGAGAGGGAAGGCATGGAGTCAACGGGCCGAATAGGAGACCTCTGGTGGCTGGGGCTTCGGCCACTGAGGAAGTGGGTGGGTAGTTTTGTTGCATCTCGAGGACATCGCCAAGTTCTGCAGCCATGTTGAGGGGGAAGGGTGAACGGCCAGAGGTTGTGAGTCTGCATCAGTACCAATGGCACGAGAAGAAGGAACATTCAGGTCCCTCGGAGAATTACAGGAAAGGCAGGGATGAGATTAAACACCAGATTCCATCCCAAAGCCACTGATCTCTGGATTACTCCTGGAGCCAGGTGCTAACCGTGTGGCAGGAGGGAGGGCTTCAGATTCCTGGGGCGCTGGGACAAGTTCTGGGCAAAGTGGGACCAGTGCAGACTGCACAAACTGTGGCTCAGCGGGGCCAGGGCTGGTATACTTGTGGGAGGGGGTCCCTTGTGCCTGGAGGGATAACTGGAGGGGTTGTAGCAATACTGGTTCAGGAAACAGAGGGGATGGTGTGGCAGGAAAATTAACTTGCGAGGGCAAAGAAAAGGGGTGTTGGAAGTGAACCCCAGTTCCCCAGCAGGTCTCCTGGGAGCAATCCCAGCTCCCTGAGCGATCTCCTGGGAGTGAACCATAGATCCCCCGAGTAGTCGGACGGACATCGAGGTGCAGATATTAGGCAAGTTTCCGGGGAATGCAAAGATACCGAGACAGGAGTAGGGGATTCCAACCAGTCTGACGTTAACTGGGTCGGCAGCAGAGTTAGGGCTGTAGAAGGTGCAGGATTCTTAAAATGCATTCAGGAGAACTCCTCAATCAAATTTGCAGCAGACCTGTTGAGCCAATAGGCAGTACTGAACATTTATAGAGCAGGGAGCCAGGAAAGTGGAAGGGGTGTCAGTGGAGAGTGATCGTAGAGTCACACAGTGCGAAAACAGGCACTTTGGCCCAATGAGTCAGCACTGACCATCGACAACCCTTTCACAGTAATTCTGGTTTTATCCTCCCTACATTCCCATCAACTGCTCTCTCCAGATTCTGCCACTCATCCACACACCATGGGGCAATTTACAGGGGGTGACTTGCTCCCCTTCTGCCTCTCTGGGTTTCGAGGTGACCAATGTTGGAACAGCCGACTCTTCCATGAATGGGGCGGGCAGCTGGGGGTTTGTGATTCATCGCCTCCCTCCCACCACACGCACCGGCCTCTGTGTGCTCCCAACGCGTGTCCCATGGCTCTCAATTTCCCCGGAGACGCTCCTCCACCGCTGCAACCGGTCATGGGCCAGAGATTCCCAGGAGCAAAGGAAGAGACAATAAGTGGCCTCATTGAATAAATGTGACACCCCCTATCCTGGGGCGCATCTCCTTCCGCTGCCCAAGTACGGTCTCCCCATCACGGGTTCTCCCCACCGTGGAGCCCTTGTAAAGCCCGTCATTTAATCTCTTGACACATTGGGTGCATCTGAGCCCCTAAACGGGTCCAAGCCAATTTCTGAAAAAGCTTCAGATGCTGGAAATCTGAAATAGCGCACAGAACAGCAGGGGAACAGGCCCTTCAGCCCACCGTGTCTGTGCCGACCCTGATGCCAATTTAAACTGCACGTCTGCCTGCACGTGGTCTACACCCCTCCATTCCCTGCCTGCTCATGTGCTTGTCTAAATGATTCTCAAGTATTGCTATCGTAGCTGCTCCCACCACCTCCCCTGGCAGCAAGTTCCAGGCACCCACCACTCTGTGTTTTTAAAAAAAACTTGCCTCACGCCTTTCCTTTAAACTTTTCCCCCTCTTGCCTTTAAAGCTATGGCCTCTGATATTTGATATTTCCCACCCTGGGGGAGAAAGACACTCTCTACCCTATCTATGCCTCTCATAATTTTCTATACTTCTGTCAGTTAACCCCAAAAGCTGGAAACACTCAGCAGGTCAGGCAGCATCTGTGGAAAGGAACAGTTAATGTTTTAGGCCATAGACCCTTCATCAGAACTGTATGGTAACATCAGGAATATATGTCTCACTTTTTCTCTCTCTCTTTTACTTTTTCTCTCTCTCTTTTACTTTCTCTCTCTCTCCCTCTTACTTTCTCTCTCTTTTACTTTCTCTCTCTTTTACTTTCTCTCTCTTACTTTCTCTCTCTTTTACTTTCTCTCTTTTACTTTCTCTCTCTTTACTTTCTCTCTTACTTTCTCTTTCTCTCTTTTACTTTCTCTCTTTTACTTTCTCTTACTTTCTCTCTCTCTCACTTTCTCTCTCTCTCTCACTTTCTCTCTCTCTCTCACTTTCTCTCTCTCTCTCTCTCACTTTCTCTCTCTCTCTCTCACTTTCTCTCTCTCTCTCTCTCACTTTCTCTCTCTCACTTTCTCTCTCTCTCTCTCACTTTCTCTCTCTCTCTCTCTCACTTTCTCTCTCTCTCTCTCTCACTTTCTCTCTCTCTCTCTCTCACTTTCTCTCTCTCTCTCTCTCACTTTCTCTCTCTCTCTCTCTCACTTTCTCTCTCTCTCTCTCTCACTTTCTCTCTCTCTCTCTCTCACTTTCTCTCTCTCTCTCTCTCACTTTCTCTCTCTCTCTCTCTCACTTTCTCTCTCTCTCTCTCTCTCTCTCACTTTCTCTCTCTCTCTCTCACTTTCTCTCTCTCCACAGGGTTTTTTGAACAGAAGATAAAAGAATACAATGAGAACAAAAAGAAGGTGAAATAAGTCTCGTATCCGACAGAGCAGATGACATCTGGTGGGCCGTCCGATGTTGGTCTCTGACCTCTGCCTGTAACTGAAAGATCAGGTCCAGCAACACTGAGGGAATTGGTGTTGAAACAAGGAGGCAGAGCCTCAAAAGGTGACTTGTAAATATTAATGCCTGTATTTAACTGGGAATATTTTCAGGAAGAACTGTGAGGAAAGGAAGATGTGGTATTGGGGAGGACTTTAAATACCATTGGCAGTGGTGGTTGTCCGCTGTCCTCAGACTTCTTGCGGAACTGGAATCAACGACAGCTGTACGTAGACTAAGCGCTGGATTCTCCCTGCATGCTCCTGTTTACCGTGCCTGCTCCAATCCTGAGCCAACCTCTGGACTTGATGAGCTGGAGCAAGTATCATCTTCTAGGAAAACCAGGGTCCTGTTCAGACACCACACTGCAGGAGCTGAGCAGCATACTCTTGGAAAGTGGTACAGCACAGCATGGCACCAGGCCCTTCAGCCCACCCTCACCATGCTGACCCATCCACACCAGTCCCATTTGCCAACACTGGTCTGCAGCCTGCTCTGCCTTGGCGATCCCTGTGCTCACCTTGACACAACTTAAACGTTGTGGGTGTACCTTCCTCCTGCACCCCCTCAGATAGTGCATTCCAGAGTCCAAGCACCCTCTGAGTGAGGAAAAAATCTTCCTCCCATCCGCTCGAAATCTCTTCCCCTTTTCCTGAAACCAACGGCCCTTAGATTCAGACATCTTTGCAACGGGGGATTTTATCTTAACCTTCTATCCTTCCTGTGCGCCTCATAACTTTACTGTCAGGTAACCCCCTATCGCTCCAAGGGAAGCCAGCCCAGTTTGTCCTCATAACCAAAACCCTCCATCCCAGGCAACATCCTCTGCACCCTCTCCGGTACGGACACGTCCGAAGGCAGAAGCTTGGAAGACGGACAGTGTGAGGATCTCCAAAAGTTCTGTGGTTCAGCTGGAAAACCGCAACACCCCAACACAAAATCCCACCCTTTCTGCCCCAGCACCACTTACCCAGAAGCCTGGGGAGCTGCCTTTTAAATGTTAGTTCCTCCCCATTTGCACTGTGGTGTCACTCACACCTCCCTCAGAGACTTCAATCCGAGCTGCCACTCCAGTGCGGTACTGGCAGAGTACAGCACTGCTGGGGGTGACATCCCCCCAGGGATGAGGCATTACACCCTGCTCACCTCCGCGAGCACCTGCCAGTGGGATCCATGATCCATGCACTAATGCTTTTACACAGCACAGGGCGAAAACCACTAATATTTTTTTCTCAAAAGTCAAAAATTGTGCGGGTGCTGGAAATCTGAAATAAAAACTGAAAATGCTGGAAAGACTCAGCAGGTCAGGCAGCACCTGTGGGGGGGGGGGGGGGTGGGGGGGGGAGTGGTGGAGAGAGAGAGAGAAACAGTTCACGTTTCAGGTTCAGGACCTTTCCTCAGAACCGGGCAGAGAAAGTGGGGGAGGAGAGATGTGTGGAACAAGGCAAATATCTCAACTAATGTGGCAGTTAAGGGGCAATTAAATCAGGTTCAACTTCTTTTTGTGTGTTTTACTGTGTTGTTAATGTGGGGCTGGGGCCTCTATTAAGAAATTTGGGAATATTTTTATTCCATTCATAATTTTGTTTAACATACGAGTGCTAACTCCATTTAGCACACCGATATTGAGTGAACTATTTCTCGGAGAACACCTCATTGTCAGAATGGTGAGATGCAGTTTGAGATGTCCCAGGGTGGGAAAAGGCGCTATTTCAATACAAATCTTTCCTGAGCCACCTGATGCAGGTGGGAATTGGAGCACGAGCCAGAATGTCTCGAGCCTGAAGCCTGGTCCTTGCAGTTTTGTTGAAATGGTGACCTCGCAGTTTTGTTGCTGCTGATGCCTTGTGGTGATATTTCCTCAAATTCCAAAAATGCTGTGATTTTTTTAATTATTATATATAAATAATGAGACTGTTTTAGTTGTACAATCAACATTGACTTGTTTTCAGAGTATAATATGAATTTTTTATTAATTCATGATACACTGGTTTGTACATATTTGTAAAGAGAATTACAGATGGAGATTTGAAATAAAAGGCTTGATTCAAACATCACGGCATATTTTTGTTAATGGAAAAAAAAGAGGAAATCTTGTCCTGTCCAGGAAAATTCCTGGTTCAGTCTCTGTTCTGAACTGCCTCCTCTCATACTTCAGGATTTCAGATTATGCATTCAGGGTAGAACTCGCTGTGAAGCATGGTAAAAATGCTGCTGTTTAGCTAAACACTGTTCTTAAGGGTTAAATCCACAGGAATAATGGGAGTACCTTATCAGGAGCAGTGTCCTATTCTCGAATCAGAGATGAATGCAGCATGGAGACAGGCCCTTCGGTCCACCGAGTCTGCAGCGACCACCCCTGTACGATCGGTATGCAAGACAAGCTTTTCACTGTACCTCAGTACAAGTGACAATAATATACCAATACCCTGGACACTGATCCTACATAATTCATAAACTGGTGATTGGTTTATTATTGTCACATGTACCGAGGTGGTACAAGGGAAAAGCAATAACAGAATGCAGAATGAAGTGTTACAGTTACAGGGAAAGTGCAAAGCCGGCAGACAATAAGGTGCAAGGCCAATCATGAGGTAGATTGTGAGGTCAAGAGTCCATCTGATCCTACTAGGGGACTGTTCAATAGTCTTATAACTGGGGATAGCCATCCTTGAGGTACGTGCTTTCAGGTTTTTGTATCTTCTGCCCGATGAGAGGGGGGAGAAGCAAGAATGTCCAGGGTGGGTGGGGTCAAAAATTATTATTCAGTTATTAGTTAATTATATATTCAAAAAGTATTGCTATATTTCTGTGACTGTTCATGCATTTTGGATCAATCACGTTGCATTTCCACTCAAGTACTGTGGAAGACCCCACAGTAAATACACAGAGAATGAGGCCATTCAACCCATTGAGTCTATGCCATGTCACAGCAATCCCATTCCCACTAATTTTTCCTGCAACCTATTCTCCCTGTGGATCACCCACTGGACAAGGTCAGTGTTTCAAGGACCATATACACCTGGAATAATTAATCGGACATCATGACTGGCTTCAATAATGGGAACGTTTCCGGGATTCCTGCCTTTGTCAATGTCCAGCTGAGCACGTGGTCGAGGACGTCTGCTTAAAAGTTGGTCACTGGGGCTCGAAGAGGAAATTCCTCAGTGGCCTCTACAGGAAGCTGGCTGTTCTTGCTGGAGGCCATCACCAGAGGCCAGGTGAGTGTCCTGAGCCCACTTGTCTTCACCTGCTTCATCTGGGATCACACATTTTAAGGTTGTCGCGTTATAAAGACATACAGCAGGGAAACAGTCCCTTTGGTTCCAAGTCTTACCATCAACCACCTGTTTACACTCATCCTACACTAACTTATCTTTTATTCTCCCCACATTCCCATCAACTCCCCTAAGGTTCTACCACTCACCTGCACACCAGGGTCAACTTACAGCAGCCAATTAACCTACCAACCCGCACGTCTTTGGGATGTGGGAGGAAACCGGAGCACTCAAAGGAAACTCAGCTGTCACAGGGGGAACATTGCAAACTCCACGCAGACAGCAGCCGAGGTCAGGATTGAACCCAGGCCTCTTGAGCTGTGAGAGTCTCTACCAGTTGCACCAACTGTGCCAACCAAGTGCCCCTTACCTGTTTGAAGTCTCCACCATAGGATCAACTTGCCCTCCAGTGCAAGAAATGTAGTCAGTTGGACAAATGAGAATTGATTCAAGAAAGCCAGCATGGATTTCCTAAAGACAAATCATGTTTAACCAACCTGATAGAACCTTCTTTGAGAGAGTCAATGAGGGAAAGGTAGTTGATATGGTATATATGGACTTTTAGGCATTTGGAGTAGACCTCAAGAGGATATTTATGCAACCAGAACCTCAGCAAAACCTTTTGTTTCATTGGTCATACTGAAGTGTCTATCTATCACGGTCTAGAAATACATTCAATCTGAGACTGATTATTAAAACAGCGTGCTGGCTTTAAGAGTCGTTGAATTGTCATCTTCAACCATGATCCTGTGGGAAGCACTGATTGATGTACCGTACATAAAGCCTTAAGTGGAATTTTCCACTGCTGGCACTTGGCCACAGTTCTGAGCTCAAGGCTCCAGCTGCAGAGACTCCTGCAATTCAGATACCCTTTCTGAGAGGTGGTGGTGTGCTTCAGGAGAGGGGCGGGGAGGAAGCAAACCCAGATTCACCCACAGGGGCTGCAAACTTATATGGGAGCTCATCAACAAGGCTGGGTGAGGCAACAGCCAGGCCCACTGGCTGAGGTGACACCCAGCAGTGACATCCCACGTAATCTGGAGTTTATTCCAGGCAAGTGTGAGGTGGGAAGTCAAATGTATGGGGAACGTGTACAGTTAATGGCAGGACCTCTAACAACAATGATGTACAGCAGCATCTTGCGATCCAAGTCCTTAGCTCACTGAAAGTGGCCACGCAGCTAGATCAAGTGGTAAAATAGGCATATGGCATACTGGTCTTCATTGGTCAGGGCACTGAGTTCAAGAGTCAGGAAGTCATGTTACAACAATGTAAAACTTTGGTTAGTCTGCACATGGAGCATTGTGTGCAATCCTAGTCGTTGCATTAAAGGAAGGATATGGAGGCTTTGGAAAGGATGCAGAAGAGGTTTACCGGGATGCTGCCTGGATTCCAGGGAATGTGCTACATGGAGAAGTTGGAAGAGAAGACAAACTTGGGATGTTTTCTCTGGACCGTCAGAAGCTGATAAAATTATGAGAGGCATAGATAGAGTATTCAGCATCTTTCTCTCAGGGTAGAAATGTCAAATACCAGAGGACATGCGTTTAAGTTGAGAGGGGGAAAGTTGAAAGGAGATGTGTGGGGGCAGGCTTTTTTTAAACATACAGAGAGCGGTGGGTGCCTGGAACAGGCTGCCAGGGGGAGTGGTGGAAGCAGGTACGATAGTGGTGTTTAAGAGGCTTTTAGATAGTCACATGAATATGCAGGGAATGGAGGGATACGGATCACGTGCAGGCAGAAGAGATTTAGTTTAATGTGGTATTGTGTTCAGCACAGACATCGTGAGCTGAAGGGCCTGTTCCTCTGCTGTACTGTTCCATGTTCTAATACCGAGTGAGCACGGGCAGAAGGAAGAGAACATGCAGTTAACAGGACAGATGGAGGGGAAATGAGAGCACGGGAGCGCGTTCACAGAATGGGGACTTACAAGGGCTCGAGGGACAGACTGTAACTATTGCCTTTGCTAAGCATTGCTTTGTGGTATCAGATGCAACTTATTTGATAACCCTTTGGCATATAGCTAACACACTCGCACACATAGCGATTTGTCACTAGTCACCAACAAATGGCACAGCTGGTAGAGCCGTTGCCTCACGACGCCAGGGACCTGGGTTCGATCCTGACCTTGGGTCTGTGCAGGGCTTGCACGTTCTCCCCGTGACCTTGCGGGTTTCCTCGGGGTCTCCAGTTTCCTCCCACACCCCATAGACGTGCAGGTTGGTAGGTTAATTCGGTGCTGTAAGTTACCCCTAGCATGGAGTGAATGGTAGAATTTGGGGGAGTTGAAGAGAATGTGGGGAGAATAAAAAAAAATTGGAATAACTTAAGGATTGGTGTAAATGGCTGGTTGATGGCTGGTATGGATTCAGTGGGCTGAAGGGTCTATTTCTGTGCAGTATCTATGACTCTAGGTCTCTTGAGTTAGGTTAAATTAAATATGAATCAGCAAATCTTACAACTGAATCTGCCTCCACTACTTCCCCCAGCAGCGCATTCCTCACCCAACCACTTGCTGCATGCAAACTTGTTTGGTTCTTCAGCCAATCACCTTGGCTCTAAGTCGCCCAGTTCTTGACCCTTCTGCCGACGGGAGCAGCTTCTCTCCAGCTACCTTCATCAGACCTCCTGACGACCTTCTCTGTTCCAAGAACAACTACCCCTTGAAGGGGGTTAAAATTAGTATCAAGCAACATCAAGTTGCAAATGGAGACATATTGTATGAAACATGTGTTGGGGAAGAGGATGCCGGCATGAAACACTGAGCTAGTAATGAGCACAGCTTGCCAAGGGAATGGAAGTGGAGCTGACAGAGCAACGTGTCCATTCTGGATTAATGGGTACCAGGGGCATTGACCAGTGTCAATGAAGTCTTAGACACAAACTCCCAAGGGTTACATGTACATCAAGATGATCCGAGCCCAGGCAAGATAAACTACCTCAGATAAGGAGGAATGTAATTACTGCTTGTGGTGTAAGGAATTAAAAACTGAGATGAACAAATGGAGTGGTGCGAGGTGCACTGAGTAGTTGCTGATTTAAGATGACGATGTGACAGATAAAAGGGTTTGCGACTTGTACCTTCGGGAAGTGACCTCTCAGGGTACCAGAGAGACTGGTGCAAGTTAAAGACTGCGGGAGGTTTGACCAAAAGACCTTGTGTTGAGTATTGACGTCAAATACTTCACAACCCCCAGCTTTTCCTTTCCATCAACATAAACAGAGTCCCTCATCATGGAAACATTTTGATAGATCTCTGCTGCGCCCTCGCCAAAGCCTTGACATCTTGCCTACAGCACGTCATCCAGAACTGGAAACAGCACGCCAGGTGTGACTGAATTAAATTTTATAAAGGTTCAGTGACTTTCCTTGCCTTTGTACACCATGCTTCTCTTTATCAAGTTCAGGGTTCTGTACATTTTTCTCAACCACTTTCTCTATCTGCCTCATCACTTTCATTAAACATTATGTATACCAGATCTCTCTCATCGTGTAGCCCTTTTAGAAATCGTGCCCTCTGGTTTATACAGCCCCTTCTCATTCTTCTTCCCAAAATGTAACACTTCACATTTCTCCCCACTACCTTTCAAAGGTGATGGGACCAGAACAAATCCCTGCTGCGGTGCTGGAGACTTCCCTCCGGCCAGAACTGCCGTGAACCTCAATCTGCTGCATCCAGCTGCTGCCACTGGAGGGAGAACCTTGAATGAGGGTCACGCTTACAAGATGAGGGGGTGGTCATTTAAAACTTGAGGTGTGTGTGTGAGGGTGGCGAATCTCTGGAATATTCTCTGCCCCCCCAGAGTGGTAGAGGCTGTGGGTACTTAAAGAGGAAGAGGCTAATTTCTTGACGTAGCAGGGAATTGAGGACTTTGGAGAATTGGCAGAGAACAGGCACAGTAGTGTAGTAGTTAGCTACAATTCCGGCTGCTGTCTGTAAGGAGTTTGTACGTTCTCCCAGTGTCTGCGTGGGTTTCCTCCGGGTGCTCCGGTTTCCTCCCACATTCCAAAGACGTAGGAGTTAGGAAGTTGTGGGCATGCTACGTTGGCGCCGGAAGCGTGGTGACACTTGCGGGTTGCCCCCAGAACACTGTACGCAAAAGGTGCATTTCACTGTGTGTTTCGATGTACATGTGACTAATAAAGAGATCTTATAGAAGAGGTGATGGGGTCTGGGGCAGACCAGCCATGATCATACTAAATGGCGGGACAGGCTTGAGTGGCTTCCTCCTACTCCCATTTTCTACTCTTCTTGTACCCCATGCCTCTATTCACAAACCCTCTTTCAACATCCTGTTTCTCTCAAAGATTTATACGCACATATCCGAGTCCCCCAGCACACTGTGTAACACGGTGCCATGGTAAATATAATCCCTCCTTATTCTTTCTATCAAAATGTATTGCTGCACACTCTCTGTTCAACTTCCCCAGCCACCAACCCAGTTTGGTAATCTAGTCCCACCATCGGCCACGGCTTACCACAGCAGCTCGTTGAGGCATTTTGAACTTTTACCCTGCACGCCCACATCCAAGTCACTTGCATCAGAACAAAGCAATGGGTCCCAGCTCTGAGCCCAATACCACTCCCCATCCACCTACCCTGTGGTCCACTTTTACAATGGAACCATCCCTGCTTCCTCAGACCGCTTCACAGTGGAAGCATCCTTCCTTTTGTGTTCTTGCCTCCTGTAACTTTGTCTGAATTGCACATCTAGTTCCCCAGCTCTCTACACTGTCGTTGCACTCCTTTGGAGTCACTTCATGGAGCTTTTGTTTAATATTATTTCATTTGAGTGTCCTGGTCTCTATTATGGCATCTCTTGCTATGGTGAGGTTCCAGGGTTGATGCTGGAGAGTTGGTGGACTACAGATGTTGGCGGGCTACAGATGTTGGCATTCCAGCTGTTCTTGTGAAGATCAGTCATTGTTGCAGGAGGTCAGGTTGGAGGAAGTGGTGGGATCAACCTCAGTGGAGACACAGGAGGCTGCAGATGCTGGAACCTGGAGCAACATACAAACTGCTGGAGGAACTCAGTGGGTCAGGCAGCATCTGTGGAGGGAAATGGATAGTCGACATTTTGGGCCAAGACCCTTCATCTGATCCGCTGAGTTCTCCAGCATCTTGTTTGTTGCATCAACCTCAGTATCCAGCTTTAACCAGAGGGGTCCAGCACTTGTATTTGGGCCGATGTTGGCAGGTCTCTCAGTGACTCAGAGAGTCGAAGTCAGAGCATGGAAACAGGCCCTTCAGCACAACTGGTCCACACTGACCGTGCTGCCCAGTGAACTAGACCCATCTACACAGAGCCCTCTAAACCTCTCCTATCCATGCACTTATTGAGGTGGCTCTTAAACATTGCTAATGTGCCTGCCTCAACCACCATTTCTGGCAGCTCGTTCCAAATACGCACCACCCTTTGCGTGAAGAAGCTGCCCCTGATGTCCCTTTTAAATCTCTCACCTCTGATCATAAACCTATGCCCTCTTGTTTTTAGCACCCCCTCCCTGGGAAAAAGACTACGTGCTTTCACCCTGTCTCTGCCCCTCATGATCTTGACTCCTCACAACTCAGACCAACTCCACATCAAGGGTGCTCCAGGGTGGTGCTTCACTGATGCCTGACTTCCTTCACAAAGAACTGCAAACCTCCCCACTCCGAGGTGTTGAAACCAGTGCGGAGAGAACAGGGAGTGGCAATTGGAAAGGTTGATTTAATGGCAGAGAACCTGCTTCCATAGGAGAAACCTGACACAGACCCCAAGCAGCATTGTGCTCTGCAGTGTAACTGCGGTCTCATCTGGGCATGTTGACAGCCATCTCTATCCTTCAGGCCATGCCAGGAAGGACCCACAGACAACATCCGTCACCTCACATCAGAAGTCCTGTGGAATCTGTGACTGGGGGGCTGCCCAGAGGTCAAGTGATCCTGGAAACTCACTCGACCCTGTCGTTGCACTGTGTACCATCCACCAAACTACCAGGACTTCTCTGAGTACACCTCCAAAACTCAGATCATGCAACATTCTTTCTTGGAAACATACCAGCATCCCTTCATGGTCAAGATGCCAGGACACCTTCCCAAATCGCTGGGAACTGCAACTGCTCAAGAAGAGAGCCCATGGCCTAAAGTCAATTTAAAAGAGGGTCCAGACGATTGAGGAAGCTGTTTTCATGTGAAGGTGAATTTATCCGCAAGTCCCTTTTCAGTTAGAAGCACATCAGATAACAAGAACTAAGATCCTCATTCTGTACGATGCACAGTTACAGAAAGGCGACCTTGCCCAACTCCCTCTGCCTTGTTGCAATGCGCCCATCTCCTGGGCTTGTTGGGCAGGGTACTTGCAGGAAGGGTCCCCCCATACAGCCGGAGAACCGGGTGGTGTTACCGGTGACTCAGTGATGCTGAGAGTCAGAGGCTGTGGGCTCAAACACTCCAGACACTCAGCACTGCATTGGGATGTCATCCTGGACAATGCCTGGAGGGGGGAGGAGGGGCTGTACTATCCTTCAGAAGTGGTTTCTTTCCCTGGCTACTCTCTACAGAAGAAGTGAAAGAACCCACAGAACAATCTGAAGTAGAACAGGGGAGCGGTCCCTGGTGTTACAGCCATTATTCAGATTCCCTTGCATGAGTGGTACGGATAAAGGATCAGGAACAGTAAAATTCTGATAATCCAGCACTCGGGATGTTGGTTAATGCCGCAACACTCTTTTACATGTCACACAGTATGATGATAAATTTTCTAGTGAACCATAAGTTGAAAGGGAGAGCAGGAACCGGGGCCCCCGTGAGTGGACAGAGAGCACCACAAACTTCACCCAGAGAGCCAGATGCCAAACCATCGATATATTGGATTATTGGAGTTTTACTGCACCAGTTGGAGACTAGACGCAGAATCCCTACAAGCAGGTTAAATTGGCAACGTTAGCGATACAACCACACTGATTAGAAATTATTTTGTGAAATCTTGCTCCACATAAGCTGGCAGTTGTGTTTCTTATATTACAACAGAGACTACACTCAGAAACACTGCATTGTCTGTGAAGTATTTCAGTACACCTTGACATCATGGAGATAGACTGTAAAACGTCTCTGCCTTTGTTTTGACTGAACAAGGGTCAGGTACAGAGGCTGGACATGCTCTGCTTTCTGCTGCAGGTAACAGCTGCGTTTACCAAGTGCAGTGTGACTGCATTATCTCTACAATCACCATGCAGTGTCTCAGGCCAAAGGGAACTGCCAGCTTCTCCTTCTCCCAGCAAGTTACAGCTTGGCACTAGCTGTTTGATTAACCAGACCACAGTAAGTGGATGAAAACATCCTTTTACCATCAAATTCACATTCCCACAGCCCACATACAGTTTCCTCTAGCCTAGACTTTACCCAGCAATGAATATCCTCCTGTCATCTATGTACACTTTCCCCTATCACAGGCTCTAACCTGCAAACATCTCCCCTCCCACAGCACAAATAAACCTTCCTCACCACAGGCTCTGCAGTTAATCTCCCTCCACAGCTCATGTGCTCTTTCAATCCCACCCCCCACAAGGGAGAGCTCGGGAATAAAGCAAGAACGGTTGCCCTTCCTCCATCTCCCAGTTTGTTCTCAGGTTGGCAGACTGCCAGGTCCTCAAAATTGATAGGATGATGGGATGTACTGGAGTGTGTGTGAAACAGAGAGACAGACAGATGAAGTGTGTGAAGTGGGGGAAGGGGGATGGAAATTATCCTGCACAGGGCAACTTAGTAAGGAGCCGAGTGACACAAAACCCTAAGTTAAACTACTCACTCATGTTTAACTCTGCCAATATAAACTTACAATGGCTTCGTGCTGAAAAATGATGCACAGTTGAATTTCTAGGCTCACTTGCTTTAGTACTTGATGACTACAGCCACTGTCTACTGCCCGATAAACCATGGCCAGTTCAGAACCACCACTGGCTGGACACAGAGTACCGTTCCCTCAGACACTGCCGAGTTGACAATGTACATCGACACGCGGTGGACACAGAGCCATTTACATACCATTACACCTCATCTCCAGACCAGTAACCAACACCCTATGAAACAGTCAAGATGCCAACATTTTGTTTTGGATGGAGACAAGACCAGGGAGGTTAGGTCTTCAACCCTCTGATGATTCCCAGACACTGGATAATGACCAAATTATTATTTATTAAAGTCAGACTATTGGAACATCAAATCTGGCAGTTCACACACCGATAGGTTAGACCACATCTCCGTGACAACACACAAAGCCTGAGCTGCCGGTCTCAATCCAGTTGAGCATCTGGAGCTATGCTGATAAATTCTGTCCCAATTTCATACTGATGGTCAAGCAAGTGATCCAGAGAATTCTCCTTCCAAACCAGGAGGTCAGGCCAATTCACCTTGCCAAGTGCTGTTAGCGGTTTTCCGAAGAATTACTGACCTGCTGCCCCTTCAAAACCTTAAAATATTCTTTGGTCTTGCTCTTGAATTTGGGTCGACCAGCATTGGTGAAGTCACCGTGCCTCTGCTCAACGGACTTCCAGAAAGGACGGTTAAAAACATCAGCAAAATAGTGATTATTACATTCAGTTCATAATTAAATTGTAATCTGTCTTGTTAACATTGTATAAAATTGGAGGGGAGGTTCCATACACATCATAAGTGGACTTGTGGCAGAACTGCATTAAAAAATTCGATCCCGAGGAGGAGATGGGGGGTGGCTTGGAGGAGGGCTTGGAGAGGGGGTGGTATTGTGTTCACAAGCTCCCCGCCAGCAGTGCACTGCGCTCTCCGTTGCGCTCTAGTCCATGAAATGTGTCGTGAAGAGTGTCGCTGTACAAATTCACTTCAGTGTGCAGGGTGATCTTCTGCTCAAAGGGAAGAAAGGAAGAGAGGAATTAGAGGTCATATACACAGTGATGCACGGCAGACTTCAAATGGAGCACCAGTATTTATGATTCTTTCTTGGCCCTGTATCTTTGCCCCATAGATATCCCTTCAGATATGACGTTACTGACCCCACCATCCAGATCCCCTTTAAGGACCCCCACCATCCGGGCCGTGCCCTCTTCTCGTTGCTGCCATCAGGCAGGAGGTACAGGACCCCGAAGACCCTCATCTCAAGGTCCAAGAACTGCTTCTTCCCCACTGCCATCAGGTTCTTGAACTGACCTGAAATACCCTAATTCTACCTCAGACTATATTTCCCTCAACTTGCAGTATGTCATTATGTTTATCTTATCATGTTAGTTATGTATAATTTATGTTAACTTAAGTTTATGTAATTTATGTTTGTAATGTACTGTCCTGCTGCTGCAAAAAGCTAATTTTCATGGCATTTGTAGCCCGGTTAGGTACTCTCACGACAATAAACTCAAAGCTGAACTTGATCCATACATATAGTGTGAATGGAGGGAGGGCAACACTGCTGGGGGTGGAGCTCTTTGGATGGGACATTAAATTGAGGTCCTGTCGACCAACACACCAGAGGACTCAACCCCTTCAAAAGGTCGAAACTACCTAACTCCACCATAATGTTAATATTGTTTAATCTGGAAGGTTAACTAGAACCATGGAGTTACACAGCAAGAAACAGGCCCTTCGGCCCACCAAGTCCATGCCAGCCAGCACCCACCACATCAATCCCATTGTCTTCTCCCCACATTCCCATCAACCTTCCCCCCAGATTCTAGCACTCACCTAACCACACTAGGGAGAATTAACAGTGGCCAATTGAGCCTTTGGATGTAGGAGGAAACCAGAGCACACAAGGAAACCCACGCGGCTACAGGGAGAATGTGCAAACACCACACAGATAGCATCCGAGGTCGGAATCAAACCCGGGTCTCTGGAGCTGTGAGGCAGTGGCTCTACCAGCTGTGCCACTGTCCTGCCCTTAATAGAGCCTGTTTTCCATTGCCTTCTGTTTGTCCTTCGAAATTATATAACAACTTGCATTTATACAGCAGCTTTAACAGTGCAGATAATCACTTTGTCCCACAAGGAGGTTATTTTTAATTACGAAATTTGTTTTTATTACCAATTGCGATACCAAGCCAATTTAGGATCCATATGAATGGTTAACCCAGAACTCAATCCAAGACCTCCAGGAGGAGAACAGTGAGGAGCATCAAGACTCAACCTGCTAACATTGGAATAAGGAAAATGGGAGATGCACAAGTAACCGGAATAGGAAGAAAGCTGAGACCTTAGATGGCATCGCAAGTAGACGGTGGTGAAGGCGGCTTTTGGCACGCTGGCCTTCATCAGTCAGGGCATTGAGTATAGAGGTTGGGAAGTTATGTTGCAGTTGTACAAGACATTGGCGAGGCCACGTTTAGAATATTGTGTTCAGTTTTGCTGTAGGAAAGATGCCATTAAGCTGGAAAGAGTGCAGAGGAGATTTAGGAGGATGTTGCCAAGACTCGAGGGACTGAGTTATGGAAAGAGATTGAGCAGGTTTTGACTTTATTCATTGGAGTGGAGGAGAATGATCCTGTAGAGGTGTATAAAATCATGAGGGGCATAGACATGGTCAATGCACATAGTCTTTATCCCCAGGGTTGGGGAATTAAGAACTAGAGGGCATAGATTTAAGGTGAGAGGGGAGAGATTTAATAGGAACCTGAGGGGCAACTTTTTCACCCAGAGGGTGGTCAGTATATGGAAGTGGTTGAGGCAGGTACAGTAACAACATTTAAAAAGGTACTTGGACAGGTTTAGTGGAATATGGGCCAAATGCGGGCAAATGGAACTAGTTTAGATGGGAATCTTGGTGTGCATGGACCAGTTGGGCCGAAGGGCCTGCTTCCATGCTGTTTGACTCTGTGACTCTAACTAGAATTGGAAGAAAGCAGAGACATTAGGAGGGCAAACAGACTGGAGATGAAGTGGAGGGTGGCCACAGGAATTTAAAGACGACATTATAATTAAATAGAGAGCTTTATGTATATTTGGGAAAGAGGAGTGGAATTAATTAGACCACAGGGGATCCATGCAGTTGGTTCAGCTTTCAGCCCCACCTCTAGTAGGAGGCCACAACTACAATTTCTGGATCTGAGGTGCTAACTAGTGAGGAAGTGACTGCTGAAATCCATCTGCTTTTGGGTCAGAAGATGGGCACTTTGGCAGAGGCGAGAGCTGCCCCTCTGACCGCCCCATGCACCTTTCAGGTTGGACCCTCGCTGAGTCCCCGTCGAGCTTGGAACCTCCCAATCTCTGCCCCCACAGATGACCAGAATCAATAGCCACAGAGGAAGTACCAAGAACTTCTGGCACACTGGGGTGGCTGATGGGGGCAGGTCATTCTCCCAGTGAGAGCCCAGGGAAGGAACGTGGTCTCTGGCCCAGTCTGGAAATCAGAGGAGGGTGCAGGGAGGGAGAGGAAGTAAGATCTGTACTGCTGAGCTCACCAGAGTATCTGGCCACTTCTTCCTATCCACTTACAAACAGCTGCATTGCTGATAGCCAAATTGTGCCTGGAAGCCTGCTAAACTTTTTATCCAGTTTTTAAAATGTACTTCCAAATTTCTGGAATGACCCCTGGGCTATGCATTGTACCTCTCGCCCTGTGATGGCACTAACGCTGAATTGTCTAACTTCAGGTAAACTGCTCCCCCTCAGTCCCTTTTCTCACTCCTCCTGATTTACCCAGTTCCTCCAACACCCACCCCAGCCCCCCACCACCCTGTTTCTTTCCCTTCCTCCACCTACTATCTGCCCATCACCCACACACTCCTCCCACTGGTTCCCCTCCCTCCCCCCCCCACACTGTTCCCACCTGCCCTCCCCATCTCCCTCACACGATTCCACCTTCCTCTCCCATCAGATTCCACCATCTGCAGCCCTTTGTCAGCTCCACCTGTCACCTCCCAGCCTCTGTCGCTACTCCCTCTCTCCTCCATCTGCCTATCGCCCCTCCTCACCTGGATCCACCTATCGCCTGCCAGCTCCTGCTACACCCCCTCCCTCCACCTTTTTATACCGACCATCTCCCCTCTCTCTCTCTGTCTAGAGGAAGGGTCTTGACCCGAAACGTCGACTGTCCATTTCCCTCCCTGGATGCTGTCTGACCTGCTGAGTTCGTCCAGCATCTTGTCAGTTGTACCTTTCACCCTGTTGGACTGAGTGATCTGGGTAGGGAACCACATACTCACCCACCACCCAAACAGGAACAACACAGCTGAGAAACAGTTCCCGTGACGTTAAGGAAATCATGTTAAGGACAGACTTGAAGATCAGTCCGACACACACACACACACACCTAGAGATACACTCACACACACACACACTCACACACACACACACAGATAGACACACACACACACACATGTTGACGTGGCATAGGACTCACAATAAGATGGACGGACAACCTCCACTGGGAGTGCTTTGAAGTCAGGGAGGGTTCGATGACGGTGTACACTGTAGCTGTGATTGGAGAGAGAAAAGCAATTGCACAGCGGGTTGGGAGATGCGGTCCAATGGGACAAGTTACGTTGGCTGTTTCCAATGCAGCTGGTAATGGTGACAAGTTCACAGAGGATTACAGCGGCTTTCATCCACACAGTTGCAGTGTGCACCGTTATCAACCCCTCCCCACACTCCCAGAGTTTGGCAGGAAACCCCTCGATGAATCCTACACCAGGTGTGTGGGCAGGAATGGTCCTCACGTCCACACCATGTTATTTCCAGCCATCACGTGGAACCTTTGATGACATTTCTCGGTACACAACCCCTGGCCGGGTCAATCACCCCCTGCCTGTGCCTTCCAGGCACTCAGGAGATCTTTTAACAAGGTTTCCTAAACTATGCAGGTGGAGGAGGACGCCATTCAGCGCACACCGGAACACGATGAGGAGAAATGAGCAACATTTCTAGTCACACTTTGGAATACCAAACACCAAGGGCTGTGGTTACTACCTCAATCCCCCAAATCACTTGGTTAATGTCTGACTCCCCTAGGATCACTCAGTTAAAATCTTCCCCTCCCGTATCTCCCCCCCAACCCCCCAATAACTCGGTTAAAATCATAGCCATCCTCTTTCCCACCCCCCCACCAACCCCCCCCCCCCCAACTCCACCCTTGGATCACTCGGATAATACCTCAGTTTCCCAGATCACTCAGTTAATCACGCCATACCAATCATTTAATACTTCAGTCCTCCTGGGTCACTTCGTTAACATCTCAGTCCCGCCGGATCACTATTCCTGCACTGTCTAAGCTCAGCCCAGATCTTCATCCATGCCCTGGTGAAGACTCCCTGGCGTAGTCTGGCGATGCACTGATGCACAATGTCCTCACCACTCAGTCTTCAGACCCTCACAGGTGAGTTAATGGTCCTATCCTATCGAAGACCACCTGGGGCTTCAGGACACAGCTCTCCCTCTCCATCGCTCAGCGCAGCTCACCTGAAAATCCCGGATGTAAGTCAGGAAGAAACTGAGGAAGGAGAAGGCGAGGGACCATTCAGAGATGGTACTGACCAAGTGCAATGTGTAACCCTGGAAAAAAACAGTGAGACCACCAGTTAGCATCGTTTCCTCTGACCCAGACACACCAACTTGCACACCATCAGTTCTATTTTCTCCATTGTGGTGAGTACCGGGAATACACTGCCTGAGAGGGGGGTAGAAGCGGAGTCACTGACAGCATTTAAGTGTCTCGACAAGCACTAGGCATAGAAAGCCAATTGCTGGAAGATGGGATGAATGTGGCCACAGGTCAGCATGTATGTGGTGGGCTGAACGGCCTGTTTCCCTGCTGTACGACTCTATTGTAGATTGTTTTCTAAACAGGGAGAGAATTCAGAAATCAGAGGTGCAAACGGACTTGGGAGTCCTCGAGCAAGTTCCCTCAACATTAACTTGCAGGTTGAGTCAGTAGTAAGGAAGGCAAATGCAATGTTAGCATTCATTTCGAGAGGACTAGAACATAAGAGCAAGGATGTACTGCTGAGTCTTTACAAGGCATTGGTCAGACTGCGTATGGAATATTGTGAGCAATTTTGGGTCCGGTATCTAAGGAAGGATGTTCTGGTCCTGGACAGAGTCCAGGCAAGGGTCACAGGAATGAAAGGCTTGACATATGACGAGCATTTGATGTCTCTGGGTTTGTATGCGATGGGATTTCAGAAGGATGGGGGAAGTTGGGGGGGGGCGATCTCATTGAAACCTACCGGATACGGGAAGGCCTGGATAGAGTGGACGTGGAGAGGATGTTTCCATCAGTAGGTGAGTCGAGGATCAGAGGGCATAGCCTCAGAAAACTGAGATGAGGAGGAATTTCTTCCGCCAGAGGATGGTGAATCTGTGGAATTCGTTGCCACAGAGGGCTGCGGAGGCCAAGTCATTGGGTGTATTTAAGGCAAAGATTGATAGGTTCTTGACTGGGAAAGGCAGTTAAGGGTTACAGGGAGAAGGTGGGAAAATGGGGTTAAAAACAAAACAGCCATGATTGAATGGTGGAGCAGACTCGATGGGCCAAATGGCCTAGTTCTGCTCCTGTATCTTATGGTCTTACTGGAAAATACCTTACAGATGTCCAGTCACAAACTGTCACCACTGGCATTGCATTCAATACAGAGATGCCCAGTATTTTTCTACCAGTTCCCGGGCAGCAGGCTGACCAAGAGCTTTTGTTGCAGAGTTGACGAGCAGAGTGGCCTCGTTCTGCTCCTCTTACAACTGGTCCATCCCACCCAGCCATACCCACAGCTAACACATCGTGGAGTCTGCTCAAGGGGTCAAACAGCTCGAGGGCCAGAAGGGCCATTCCTTTTATGATTTAACATAATAACTACATACTAAATATTTAATTAAATTAAATCATTCCTCATCCTATTCCTAGTTGAGAGGATTGAGGGGCTCAGTGTCCTCATCCTGTTCCTAGTTAGTGGGCTTGACAGGGTGAATGAGTCGGAGTCATACAGCACAGAAACAGCCCCCTCTGGCCCAACTCGTCCATGCCAATCAAGGTGCCTACCTGAGCTAGTCCCGTGTGTCTGGCCCATATCCCACCACACCTTTCCTATCCACGTACCTGTCCAAATGGCTTTTAAACTAATAGTAGTTTTTGCTGGTTTGACCAGCAATGTGACCTCATCCCTGCTCCTATGTACTAGGCTCAAGGGGCTGAGTGGCCCGTTTTTCCACACACTTTGTTCCCAGATTTCCTGGTTGCCCTCACCAGCTTCTTGGGCTCCATCGCTAGTTCGTTCTTTCAGGTCCCAGTGCAATTGGTTCTAACATTCAGTACCTGTCTCAAGCACTCTTGATTGGCCAGGCGGGATGCTTCACCTCATTCAACAGCAAGCCTCACGAGGGTTAGGTGGGTATGGGCCAAATAGAACCAGCTTAGATGGGCATCTTATCGGCATGGACCAGTTGTGCCAAAGGGTCTGTTTCCATGTTGTGCGTCTCCATGACTCTAATCATTAGGGATTTCACATGCTGGAGCTTCTCCTACCAAGTGGTTCCAAATTTTACATACTGGGCAAGCCATGCACCAAACAAAAAATGACATCCACGTTTATGTGAATTGCTTGAATATTTGTGCGTCAAGTAGTCTCATTGCTCAGCTCAAGGGCTGAAACTCACAGGAGCTTAAGCCCAGACGAGAAGAAGAGCACACCCTGCTGGCCTCGCCCAAGAACTCTGCACATCTGTAACCCCGACACCACGAATTCCAATTTTGTTTAGTAATCTAGTGTGTGGCACTTCTCAAAAGCCTGTGAAGGCTCATATAGACATCAACTGGCTCACCTTCATCCTACTAGTCATCTTAAAAACTAACAGATTTGCAAACAAATATGCCTGATCCCATCATTATTTTCCCGATATCCCATCACCACTTCCTTAATAACAAATTTCAGCATTTTCCCTACAACTGATCTCAGGCTAACAGGTTGAGAGATCCACTTTACCACTTCCCCCACCTTCCTTAAGTAGTGTGGGTACAATTGCTGCCTTCCGATCTGTGGGAACGGTTCTAGGA
Source organism: Pristis pectinata (assembly GCF_009764475.1). NCBI lineage: Eukaryota > Metazoa > Chordata > Chondrichthyes > Rhinopristiformes > Pristidae > Pristis > Pristis pectinata. The sequence continues at coordinate 36,282,569 of NC_067424.1, forward strand.
TCTTTGGAGGTTTAAGATGACGACAACCTGCACGAGATGCATCATGGATTGCTACATTTACTCCTTCAAACCTTACCTTTTCTGAAGGGTTCCAATGTAACTTCATTGCCATCTCAATGGTAGGGATTGTAGTGTAGAGAGTTACAGAGGAAACAAACACTGCGCAGGAAAGAGTCAAAGAAATGACGTTCAGCACTTAAAGACTTAAGATCTAATTCTCCAACTTTAGGTAAAATACTCTTCCTTCTTGTCTGCATACAACCATTCCCACTTGCCATTCTAATTTCCCCTCTCTCTGTGTACAGTTCTGGCCTGCTGAACTTGTCCTGCACACAACCATTGTACCTTCTCCCACCTGCCATGTGTTCACTCCAGAGACATTCCCTTGTTTTCACCCACATTTTGATGCTACTCAGACCAACTTATTTCTTTTTTTCAGTTCTGATAAAGGGTCTTTGATCTGAAACATTAACTGTTCCTCTCTCCACAGATGCTGCCTGACCTGCTGAGTGTCTCCAGCATTTTCTATTTTTTTATTTTCTTATCCCACACACACAAGGCAAGCCCATCACCTCACCCTGCACAACTCACTACGCACGTCTGGTGCTGATAATTGTCCCCATTAAGCCATTTCAACACATCCTACAACAAACATTCCCTTTGCTCCACATAACAGGTCAGCATCTGTGGAAAGAGAAACAGTTTTGGGTCTACGACTTTGTCAGAATTGAGAAAGAGAGAGATGCACATTAATTTTTGTAGGAGATAGGAAATGTGGAACAAAGGGAATGTTTGCGGCAGGATGAGTTTTGAGTAGATCAGTCAGCACCTTTCCACAGGTGCTGATTGACCGGTTGAGTTTTCGGTTTTAGTTTCAGATTTCCAGAGTGTTTTGTTTTAATGCACATTGGCATTTGATGTTAGATGTTTTTAAGAAACCTCGACTTTATTCACCTTGACAAAAATTGGCAAAGTGAACTCGTGAGAATCATGTTAACTGGATGAGGCCTTCAGGGTATGTGTGGGAAACTACTTTGGGTGCTGTTGGATTCGCATGAATCTTTAAAACATTGATCAGTATAGTTTTCTCAGTGAATGTCACAGGGAAAGAGAGTGGGGGGGGGGAGAGTAGGAGGGGGGGAGAGAGAGGTTGGGGGAGAGGAGGGGAGGGAGAGGAGGGGAGGGAGAGGAGGGGGGGAGGTGGGAGGGGAGGAGGAGGGGGAGGGAGAGGGAGAGAGAAGAGGTGGAGAGAGAGAGGGGGGAGAGAGAGAGGGGAGAGAGAGGGGGGGAGAGAGAGGGGGGGAGAGAGAGGGGGGGAGAGAGAGGGGGGGAGAGAGAGGGGGGAGAGAGGGGGGAGAGAGGGGGGAGAGAGGGGGGAGAGAGAGTGGGGAGAGAGAGCGGGGAGAGAGAGCGGGGAGAGAGAGAGCGGGGAGAGAGGGGGGAGAGGGGGGAGAGAGGGGGGAGGGGGGAGAGAGGGGAGGAGAGAGAGGGGGAGAGAGAGGGGGAGAGAGAGGGGGGAGAGAGGGGGGAGAGAGAGAGAGACGGGGAGAGAGAGACGGGGAGAGAGAGAGAAGGGGGAGAGAGAGAGAGAAGGGGGAGAGAGAGAAGGGGAGAGAAGGAGAAAGAGAAGGGGGAGAGGAGAGAGAGAAGGGGAGAGAAGGAGAGAGAGAGAAGGGGAGAGAAGGAGAGAGAGAGAAGGGGAGAGAAGGAGAGAGAGAGAAGGGGAGAGAAGGAGAGAGAGAAGGGGAGAGAAGGAGAGAGAGAAGGGGAGAGAAGGAGAGAGAGGAGGGGGGAGAGGAGGGGGGAGAAGAAGGAGAAAAAAATTGAAAGGGAGTGAAAAGCGAATGAGAGCCAGAAATAGGAAGCATGCCAGAGAGTGTGTGGAGAGGTAGATCAGGGATCTGTGTTCCACTTCATACAGGAACAAAATAGGGCTCCATTTCAAATGAATCTCTAATATTTGCCCTTATTTCAAATATCCCAGTTTTCTTCTAAACACCCATTTCCCTTCCTGTGGAATACAAATGCCAAGATACCACTGGAAGTGGGTATGCATTGACTTGCAGTACAGTCCCAACAACAGCACATCCACAACACATTCCAGTAATTACGGCAAATTTCCCAGCCTCTTCCAGAAAATCTCTGTTAAACTGACCCTGGGGAAATCCCTTCCGATGAAAATTCATACTGCCCTTCCTTGAAATCCTCTTGATAGGGAAATTCCAGCTGCCGTTGGAGTCTGCCCTGTTGGGAATTTTCACCTTACCCAGGGAATTTCTTGTCTGAGGGGAAACTACAACTGAAATGAAAGAAAACGGTGGAAACTTTCAGCCACTGAGTCAGTGTCGGAGGAAAGGAAAACAGTAATTCTAAATGTTTCAAGTCGCAGACTAAAGAATCTCTAACTGATCCTGGAAGTGTTTCCAAAAGGAAATCTTGGAAAAATCTCCCCAATTATTCTTAAAGGGAGTATTTTACTAATCATTGGGGAGTTTCTCCACAGAGGAATTGCTAGTCGTGAGGGAGTCTCTCCTGCTGGGGATCTCCAAAGCATTGAAGTGCTGCTGAAGGATACTGCTGAGGATGCTTGCTGCACACCAGATTAGGAGCACACACCGGATCCGGAAGATTCCTATTCCATGGATAGCAGGCTGCATCTTGTAGGATATAATGGTGTGGAGCAGGAGGTAGATGATTCCCATCCCAAAGGTCAACACGGCACCAGCGACGTGGGCTTGAATTAACGTGGTCTTCTGCGGGGGGGGGGGGGAGGGGAGGGAAACGGGTGGAAGAAGAAATAAAATTTGACACTTACAAGTCCATTGGACACCTCGGGTAGCAGCTCTCTCAGGCCTGGGGCACTGCATTGGGTTCACTTGTATACAGTCACAGAGCACAGAAACAGGCCCTTTGGCCCACCACGCCCTTCCTTGCCCACCTACAGTGGCATGCAAATGTTTAGGCACCCCGATCAAAATTTCTGTTACTGTGAATAGCTAAGCCTGACTTCCAACAGGCATAAAGTTAAAGATGACACATTTCTTCAATATTTTAAGCAAGATTACTTTTTTATTTCCATCTTTTACAGTTTCAAAATAACAAAAAAGGAAAAGGGCCCGAAGCAAAAGTTTGGGCACCCTGCATGGTTAGTGCTCAGTAACACTCCCTTTGGCAAGTATCACAGCTTGTAAACACTTTCTGTAGCCAGCTAAGAGTCTTTCAATTCTTGTTTGGAGGATTTTCGCCCATTCTTCCTTGCAAAAGCCTTCTAGTTCTGAGAGATTTTTTTTTAAACACGTCATCTTTTTTACAGGTCTTTTTTTACTCACTTAACTATTCACAGCAAAAGAAATTTTGACCAGGGGTGCCCAAACTTTTGCATGCCACTGTACACTATGCCTATTTGCCTGCATTATGTCTATATCCTTCTGTGCTTTGTATGTTTAAGTGTTTGCATAAATACCTCTTAAACATAGTGATTCTATGTGACTCTACCACCTCCTCTGGCAGCAAGTTACAGACATCAGCCAGTGTTTAAAATAAACACTTGCCCCTCAGATCCCCTTTAAAGCTCCTTTCTCTCACCTTAAACCTATGTCTTCTTGTTTTTGATACCGCTGCGATGGGAAAAAGATTCTGACTCTCTACTGTATCCATGCCTCTCATAAACTTATATGCTTAGAACATAGAACAGTACAGCACAGAACAGGCCCTTCGGCCCACAGTGTTGTGCCGACATAGTTAATCCCTCCTACCTACAGAATGCCCATATCCCTCCATTTTCCTCTCATTCATGTGCCCATCCAAGCCACTCTTAAAAGCCCCCAATGAATTTGCCTCCACCACCCTATCAGGCAATGCATTCCAGGCATCCACCACTCTCTCAGTAAAAAAACATATTCCTCACGTCTCTTCTGAACCTTCCCCCTCTCACCTAGAATGCATGCCCTCTGGTATTGGATTGCTCAATAATGGGAAAAAGATATTGCTTGTCCACCCTATCTATGCCCTTCATAATCACCTTCTATCAGGTCACCCCCTCAGCCTCCTTCGCTCCAGGGAAAACAAGCCCAGCCTTTCCAATCTCTCCCCAGAACTGAAGCCTCCAATCCAGGCAACATCCTGGTGAATCTCCTCTGCACTCTCTCCAGCACAATCACATCCTTCCTGTAGTGTGGCGACCAGAACTACATACTATACTCCAAGAGTAGTCTAAACAGAGTTTTGTAAAGTTGCAATAAAATGTCCCAGCTCCGATATTCTATGCCCTGAGCTATGAAGACAAGCTGCTGCGTGCCTTCTTCACCACCCCATTGACCCATGTTTCTACTTCAGGGAATCTGGACTTGGACCCCTAGACCATAGAGTCAGAGATATACAGCATGGAAAGAGGCCCTTCAGCCCATCTGGTCCATGCCGACCAAGATGCCCTATCAAGCTTAATCCCATTTGCCAGCATTTGGCCCATAACCTTCAAAACCCGTCCTACCCACATACCTGTCCAACTGTCTTCTAAAAGTTGTTATTGTACCTGCCTCAACCACTTCCTCTGGAAGTTCATTCCACATACATACCACCCTTGATGTAAAAAAAGTTGCTCCTCAAGTTCTTATTAAATCTTTTCCTTCTCACCTTAAACCCATGCCCTCTCGTTCTTGCTTCCCCAACCCTGGGAAAAAGACAGACTGCATTCACTCTATCAATGCCCTCGTGATTTTGTACACTTCAACATCACTTCTCAGTCTCCTATGCTCCAAGGAATAAAAGTCCTAACCTGTCCAACCTCTTCCTATAACTCAGTCCTCTTTCTTTGTTCATCCACATTCCTACCATTTACTATACATGTCCTACCCTTATTTGACTTCCCAAAATACATCACCTCACACTTTTCAGGATTAAATTCCATCTGCCAACACTTTACACCCACTTCAGGTCCAGCTGTTGCACAGTTCTGATGGTGTTCTAGGTCCCTTCAGTTTCTATGCCTTTGCTTTGGAGCTGCACAGTTTCGGTCTGTGTTGCAGTCACAGGTAGCCTCAAATGTTCCCCCATCACTACTGCCCTCCTGACTGTGAACACTGGGATTCAAAGTTTTTATTGGTCTGACTCCACACATCACACTTAGTGTCTGTACACTTGCTTCAATTCATTTCACCGTAGCTCTGTCTTGAAGCCATCTGATTGAGCGGGGACAGGATGCACCTACTCATGTGGTCATTGAACACCGAGGTACACAGGAACTTCTTCACACACAGAGGGTGGCGAGTCTCCAGAATTCTCTAAACCCGGAGAGTTATCAAGGCTGGATTAATGGGGGTATTGAAAGAGGAAGTAAATAATGCTTTGTAAGATAGGGGATTTGATGGCTATGTGGAAAACTGCGGAGGCCCCTGTAGAGGTATTTGCTTTGTCATTAGCTGCTGGTGAAGCTCCAGAAAACTGGAAAGTGGCTAATATTATTCCATTGTTCAAGAAAGGTAGCAAGGACAGGCCAGGGATCTACAGGCTAGTAAGCCTGACTTGAGTAGGAGGAAAGCTACTGGATGGAATTCTGAGGGACAAGACCTACCATCACTTGGAGAGTCAGGATAGTTAGCACGGTTTTGTGCGTGGGAGGTCATATCTGACAAATCTTTTGGCGTTTTTCGAAGTGGTAACTAAGGTCATAGATGAACATAGGGCAGTGGATGTTGTCTATATGGAGTTCAGTAAGGCCTTTGACAAGGTCCCACATGGCAGGCTGATCTGAAAGGTTAGGCTGCATGGGATTCAGGGAGAGCTAGTGAGCTGGATTCAGAATTAGCTCGATGATAGGAAGCAGTGATGGTTGAAGGTCCATTCTCCGACTGGAGGCCTGTGACTAGTGGGGTAGCCCAGGGGTCAGTGTTGGGACCTCTGTTAATCATCAAATATATAAATGATTTGGATATGAATGTACATGGCACAATTAGCAAGTTTGCTGATTATACTAAATTAGGGGATCTTGTTGATAGTGAAGCAGCTTACAATGAATTGCAAAGAGATCTTGATCAGTTAGGGAGATGGGCTGAGCAATGGCAAATGGATTTCAACTTAGTTAAGTGTGAGGTGATGCATTTTGGACATTCAGACCAGGGTAGGACTTGTACAGTGAATGGCAGGGCACTGACAAGTGTTGTGGAACAGAGGGACCTGGGAGTATAAGTGCACAGTTTGCTGAAAGTGGCTGCACAAGTAGATAGGGTGGTGAAGAAGGCGTTAGCATGCTGGCCTTCATCAGTTAGGGCTTCGAGTTCAGGAGTAGGGACATTATGTTGCAGTTACACAAGTGGTTGACGAGGCCACACTTGGGAGTATGGTGTACAGTTTTGGTCACCCTGTTATAGGAAAGACATTGCCAAGCTGGACAGGGGGCAGAAGAGATTTAAGAGGATGCTGCCTGGACCAGAGAGCCTGAGTTATAGGAAGAGGTTGGCCACATTGGAACTTTATTCCTTGGAACGCAGGAGAACAAGGGACGACCTCATAGAAGTTTATAAAATCATGAGGGGTATGGATAAGGTAGATGGTCATAGTCTTTTCCCGAGATCTGGGGAGTCCATAACTAGAGGGCAAAGATACAAGATAAGAGGGGAGAGATTTAAAACAGACTTGAGAGGTAACTTCTTAACACAGAGGGTAGTGAGTACCTGGAACGAGCTGCCAGAGGAAGTGGTTAAGGTGGGTATAGTTGCAATATTTAAGAGGCATTTGGATAGGTACATGGAGGGAAGGGGCTTGGTGGGTTATGGGCTGACTGCAGGCAACTGGGACAAGCAGGGACCAGTTGGGCCGTGGGTCCCGTTTCTGTGCTGTATGACTCTATGGAACTGGCACAGATGAGGTCTGAGGAAGATCAACCATGAGCATAGATGCAAAGAGTCAGAGAGATACGGCACAGAAACAGGCCAAGTCCACACCAACCATTGATTACCCATTTACACTAATCCTACATTAATCCTATTTTTTTTATTCTCCCCACATCCTCATCAACTCCCTCCACATTCCACCACTCATCTACACACCAGGGGCAATTTACAGTGGCCAATTAACCAAAGGCATGTGGGAGGAAACTGGAGCACCAGAGGAAATGCACGTGGTCATAGGGAGAATGTGCAAACTCCACACAGGATTGAGCCTGGGTCTCTGGCACCATGAGGCAGCGGCTCCACCAGATGAGCCTCTGAGCTATGTTGAATGGAGGGACAGGCTTGAGGTTTCTAGTGACCAACCCTTGCCCCTATTTTCTTGTGCTTTTAGTCCACTGCAATAGGTAGATGTGTAATGAGTGAGGAAGGGCAGGCAGTGAATCACACAGACAGCAGAGGGCAGTAGTTGGTCAACTGGACAATCCTAACTCTGCTGATGGTATGTCTAAAAATCTGCTGTATTTACAACATTCTCAGAATAACAGGAGGCCCTTACAAAGAAATTAAATCTAACAAAGTCATATCGGTATTTACTGTACCAACAATGATCCTCACCCCACACTTCTACATCCCTTCCTTTCAACAAAGAAACTTAACATTGATGTGTCCTTCCTTCAGTCACCAATTCTGGGAAAACAATCGAGATTCACAGCTCTCTATCTGACAGAACCAGCCTACTTGCTGTTGAATTTGAGCTCCACAGACTGAAAGAGACACAGAGGGCACACAGACACTGACTGAATTGCAATTAGATGCAGGAAAATCAGGATGAAGCCTCCTGGGTGTTCTGACCCGATCATATGACTCACTGAATCATGTGACCAAGCCAAACCCACTGGAGCATGCGACCCACTCTGACTGACAAGCATGTGACTCACCTCTATTCTGAGAGCGCTGCTTGCATCTTTAGCATTAGTATTTAGTACTTTCAGACAGATAAGAAGTCCTGCCCTTACAGCGGAGCCATCGGCAAGTCATACTTTCCCTTCTTATAGGAGCTTGCTTTTTAGAACTCTCCCATTGCCACACACGAAAACATGTGTAATTGACTTTTTTTTCCAAGAAATCTGTAACGTTTCTAATTCCATGTTATCTCTTTCCCCTGTATCAGTCCAATATCACCGGTGAAATTTCTTATGTTCCTTCCTCTGTTCACAGAACCTGCTCCCAGTCTGGCACTCGGTAGTTTTGACAGGGATAGTCATTACTTGGAACATGCTAGAACTTGGGACATTGGAATTTAATTCACTGTGTCCGGTTTAGCTTCTCCCCATCCCTCTGTTCTCCCATAAGGGGAAAAATCCATCAGAATTCTTGACAGGGACACTTGCCAAAGTTAATTGGTAACAACTGGAAAACACCCTGTGCTTTGGAACAAGTGCTATTTATTATTTGTTTGACCTCAACCAAGGACATGCAGCAGTCAACTGCATAAATCTTTCCAACTGAAGGAACTCTCTGCTATTGACATAGGGTGCAAAGTCCAGGTAAACCATTTAACAGAGGCAAAAACATAACAGATTACATGAAAAAATTGCAGTGCTTTTCACACTGCCCTTCAACTCAAGCACCTGGCACTTGAAAGATGAAATAACAGATATTTGCTTTCCCCCCCCTCCCCCCCCATTCAAGGGACGTGGGTTTCGCAGGCTGAGCCAGCACTTAATGGTCCATCCCTATTTGCCCTTGAGGTGGTGGTGAGCTGCCTTCTCGAACTGCTGCAGTCCTTGAGGTGTGGGTACACCCAAAATGCTGTTAGGGAGGAAGTTCCTGGATTTTGACCCAGTGACGGTGAAGGAACAGCGATGTATTTCCAAGTCGGGATGGTGTGTGGCTTGGATGGCAACTTCCAGCTCGCGGTGTTCCCCAGGATTTTGCTGCCTTTGTCCGACTGGTAGAGGTGGTGGGTTTGGAAGGTGCTGCCTACGGAGCCTTGGTGAGTTGCTACAGTTCATCCTGTAGGTGGCATAAAGTGCTGCTACTGTGCATCAGTGGTGGAATGAGTGAATGGTTGGACTAATGTCATGGCTTTGTAAATTTCTAACACTATAAATTGCCTAAAAAATTTTAACCCGCACCTGTCAGGTCCTGAGCACAGCGATGTAGCAGATGAGTTCAGAATGATGCTCATGACCATGCATGTGATTTTTCTGTCCCCAGAGCCGGCCTTTGGCTACACACTCCGAGCTCTGGCTGGCCTCTTTTTTTCACAATTTTTTCATTAAAGGACAGAGGAACTACTAGCAAGACATGCATTCATTGCCCTTCTGTAATTTGCCTCGAGAAGGTGCCAAACCAACATTTTGAACACAGCTACAGCCCTTGAGGTGGGGCTGCTGTTGAAGTGGGGAACTCCTGGATTTAGACACAGCAAAGATGACGAAACAGCAATACATCTTCAGCTCAGGGTGGTGTGTGTCTTGGAGGGGAGCCTCCTGCTCTTGTCCTTCTAGGTGGGAGGAGTCCACAGCTTTGGGAGCTGCTGTCAAACAGATTTTGGTGAGTAACTGCAATGCGGCCACTCTACATTAGTGATGATAGGACTGAGTTCTGTATACGTCCTCTTCAGGCACGGAAAGTTACAGTCCTAATGTAGGCAAATGGGATTAGTGTAGATAGGTATAAAGGTCGGCATGGATGTGGTAGGCTAAAGGGGCCATTTCTGTGCTGTATGACACCATGACTCTAATTGTCCCATGGAAGAATGTAGACGGACCTTTATTCTGCATCTAACTCGGTACTCGCATGGAATACCAAGCTTCCTCCACTCAGGGAACCTGCAGATCCCAGGGATCGAGGATAGAAACCCTGGGCCGCTTGTACTCCCACGACAAGAATAGTACAGGTGAGATAGCGAGTCAGTCTCCCTCCACACTGTCCCAGATAAGGTATAGGATGAGTGTAGATCATTCTACATTATTGCAGCAAACAACTCCCACAACAAGAATGGATGAATTTCACATGCAAATCCATCGGTGTCATTTATTGCATTTGGTGCGGCCTCCTCTACATCGGTGAGGCCCAACGCAGATTGGGGGAAATGGCTTTGTCAAGCACATTTGTTCCTTCCGCTGTACCAACCAGGATCTCTCGGTGACCAGCCATTTTAATTCCACTTCCCGTTCCCACACTGACATGTCTGTCCACAGCCTCCTCTAAGGCCAAGTGGAGGCTAGACACAGATTAGAGGAACAGCACCTCATATTCCGCCTTGGTAGTCTCCAATCTGACGGAAAGAACGTTGATTTCTCTAACTTCTGGTAACCACTCCCCTCTCCCCCTCCCCCCTCCTTTTCCCACCAGCCCCCATCACTTTCCCCTCCTCCTCCCTCTCCATCTGCCCATCACCCACACATTCCTCCCTCCAGTTCTCCTCCTCACCTCCTTCCCTTTATTCCATGGTCCACTGTCCTCTACAACCAGATTCTATCTTCAGACCTTTGTTACTTCAACCTCTCACCTCCCAGCTTCTTACATCATTCCTACTCTCCCCATCCCTCTCCTGCCTATCACCCCCCTCACCGGGACCCACCCATCACCTGCCAGATCTTGCTCCACCCCTTCTCTCCACCTTTTTATACTGGCCATCTCACCCTTTCTTTCCAGTCCTAATGAAGGTCTCACTGTCCATTTCCCTCCATAGATGCTGCCTGACCAGAGTTCCTCCAGCTTTTTGTGTTGCTCCAGATTTTCAGCATCTGCAGTCTCTTGTGTCTCCAAGAATAGTAGGGGTTTGTACATAAAAGAATTCTGCCTCCAAGCAATGTTCAAACGCCATTAGGGCAGGTATTGTGCTTGTTAGAGAGTCAAACTCCCTCTACACTGTCCATAAAGCACTCCCAAGCCGGGTATAAAATTATTTAGATATAAAGTTTCCTCTATTCAGACATTCCCATATACAATATATGATTACCAGATAACAAGAACTCACACTCAGTGCCTTTATCCAGAAATCAACTTTTAAATCTTTTAACAGACAGCTGGACCTCATTCTTCTCAGAATACAGACATAATGCGCTTCCCTGGAGACCACTGAGTATTGATGTCCAAACTAACCCATTGCTCCACTCCACTCTGTAACATCACTGCATTGAGAAACCCCACATCCATGCATCTTTTCTTACCTGGAAGTTTGCCACTATGCAGAGTCCCAGGCAGCTGACCAGACCCAGGGCAAGGCCTATCCGATTCAGTCTGAAAATGGTGACTTCCCCCCGGTTCAAAGCCTCCACCTGTTTGTATCGCACATACATCGTTCCGACACCTGTGGGATAAAAGGACCAGGTAACGACGAGGTGAACTGCAAACTACTTGCAACTTTACCTCAATTCTGACTTTAAAGTACAGTGAAGCACAGTTGAATTTGATTGAGCAATGGTTATGAAACTGGACTTGTAACTTCACCTGGGCTAATCAAGACCAGTTTAAATCCCACTGTGGTAATATTAAAAATATGGTCAGAAAAAGCTAGTGTTGGTAAATGTGACCAGATGCACACTTGCCATAAAATACTTAACTAGTTCACCATGTCCTTTAAAGAAGGAAACTTGGCAACTTTACCCAGTAAAGCTAGACCCATGCCAACATAATCAACTCTTAACCACCATCAGAAAGAGACATCCCGTAAGCTGGTGGTTGTGTGTAAACCTCAGCCCATGATAAAAGTAACGGAAAATGGTGCTGACTTCCTCTTCGTTCAATTAAACAACTAACTTTGCCTCGTTTTAAATTCACAATGGCTCAATATCAAATAACAAATTGATTTTATTTGAATAGAATAAAAAATGCAACCTGCATCCATTACATGTGGGTGACAGGAGACAACAGGATCAGTGGCGAGATGGTGCTTCTTTGGTCAAATAGCCTGTCAACATCCAAGGGCATCAATCTACGCTCTGAGTTGTTGGACGGTGTGCATTGAATCATGTTCCAGGAAGGAGGGAGCACAAGGCACGGGGTTGAGATCATTTATCTCAACTCATGGGATATTGAGGTCTGTGCATGGGATTGTTAATGCAGTGAAACTCTGACCATCAGCATCCTTGGGACTTTGGTGGTGCCAGACTGGCAGATTTTCTGACTATTGGATGTTACTCCTTTTACTGTCCAAGCACACTTTTTGTCTTACATGTTACACCGTATGTAACACATTTTCCAGTGAGTTTAAAAGGAGCAGGGAATATACAAGCACTCTGGAGTCCGGACCCAGCTGTAAACCCCCCACCTTCCTGACCTCTCGTATTCTGGACTTCAACCCTGGCTCCGGACACACACACCCAGCCCACAGTGCTGACCCTGGCTGCACCCAGGACCCCTGGCTCTGACTGTACACCCCTCTTGCACTCTGGACCCCTGGCTCACATTTCCAGACTAATGAGCGAGCCAGATGCAAGACCATCAGATTTCTAATCAGATGCCTGATCATCGCGGTGCTGAAGTAATGCCAGATTCATATACAGACTCCAGATGTGAAGGCCCTTTTGTTATTGTCTCGTCTGCTCCAGTTTATGAAAGCAGATCCCAGAATTAAAACAGGTTCACAACCCAGGAGGCTGTTTGGCCCATCGGTTGTAGAAGAGCTGCTCAGTCTAGCACTACTTTCCAGAGTGACTCTGGAAGTGCACGTCCAAGTACCGTTTAAATGTGATGAAGGTTTCTGCCACTACCATCCTTTCAGGCAATGGGTTTGAGAGCCCTGCCACCACCTAAGTGATTATTTCTTCCCCCCACCACCCATTTCCCCTTGAATCTTTCTACCAATGACTTTAAATCAATGCACCCTGAGTCCCTCTGCTATGGGATACGGGTCTTTCCTGTTCACCTGGGCTCTTCACCAGATTGTACACTTCAATCAAGTCTCCCCTCAGCCCTCCCCTGTTCCAAAGAGAACAATCCCAGCCTATCCAATCATTCTCCATAACTAAAATTTGGAGGGGTCAAAAACCAAGAGCGTGGATGTAAACAACATTAGAAGGATTAAGGGGAAATGAGGTAAAAATCTTTTTTTTTATCCAGATCATGCTAGGGCGTCTGGAATTCACTGCCTGAAAGGATAGCCTTATTCAAACATCTAAGATCCTAATGGGGCTTGACAGAGTAGGTGTTGAGATGGTTTCCCTAGTGGAGAGTTATAACGAAGGGGACATAGCTGCTAAATGGGGAGCCAGTCATTTAAAATAGAGATGTACAGAAACTACTTCTTTTAGAGAGTAGTGAACCTCTGGAATTCTCTGTCCCCGAGGGTGGTGGAGGCCAGATCATTAGGTAGATAAATATTTGAAAGATCAAGGAATTGAGGGTTATGGGAAACAGGTACAGACGAGGAGTTGAGGCCAGCACAGATCAGCCATGATCACATTGAATGGCTGGGCAGGCTCCAGGGGCCGATGGCCTACTCCTGCTCCTAGTTGCTTGTGGTAAAGGCAGGAATCCTCCCCAGATTTAAACAGTACCTGGACGTGCACTGGAGCCGTGACCTGCAGGGCCATGGACCAAGTGCTGGGAAAGTGGGTCTAGGCCAAGTAGCTCTTTTCTTGGCTGGCAGGGACACGATGGGCAGAATAGCCTCTTCCTGGGTTGTAAATTTTCCACGGCTCTGCCGACATCTTTGTAAATCTCCTCCGCACCCTATCAGTGCAATTGCATCATCCCAGTAATGTGCAGGACAGAACCGTACACACTACACAGGCTGTGGCCCAACGTGGGTCATACACATACCCATCGTGGCTTACATAGGAAAGTACCGCACCTGCCTTTATAACCACCCTACTGAACGCTCTTGCTACACTGACAAATCTGTGGACATGCACTCCAAAGTCCCCCTGTTCTTTTACTCTCCCATTTATTTCCTATACCTTGTTCCATCTTCACTAATGCATGTCCTCTTCTCAGGTCCATTTGACACTAGTCTTCCCAACTGACCAGACCGTCTCCATCTTCCTGCAGTCTAACCTCACTGTCAACCACACAACCAGTTTTTTTGTATTACCTGCGTCTTTATCGTAACCTTACTTTTCAGTCTATATCATTAATAAATATTACAAGATACAAGGGACTGAGAACAGAGCCCGGTGGAACCCCAACTGGAAACTGCCTTTGGGTCACAAAAACACACATACACCTCTCTTCCTGCTACTGAGCCAACTGCAGATTCAATCTGCCCCTCTCCTTGGATCCCATGGGCTTTTGCTTTCTTCGATGAGTCACGTGGCACCATGTCAAAAACTTTGCCAAAATCCACGACTACATCAATCATTTTTGTTGCCTCCACAAAAATTCAATCAAGACCTCCCCTCTGCAAATCCACACTGACCGTCCCTGTCAATCTGTGCTTCTTCAAATGGTTTATTCTGTCCCTTAGAACTGATTCCAATAATGTGTTCTTTTCTGTAACAATGCTAAAAATTTTACTGAATTATGATTACTCCCACATAAATGCTCTGCCACTGATATTTCTTCCACCTAAAATCATGGAATGCCTACAGCACAGTAGGAGGACATTCGCTCCATCATATCTGTGCTAGCTGTCTCCCAAAGCAACTCACTTGTTCCACCCACCCTTAGCCCACTCTCGCTAGCCTTGCAAATTATTCTCCACCATATACAGTATTCATCATATTCCCTCTTGGAAGTCCACAGTGGAACTTCCCTCCTTCACATCTGCAGACACTGCATCCCAGATTCCAACCATAAACTGTTTAAAAAAAGGTTTTCCCTCATGCCACTCTTAGTTCTCATCCTGTGTGACCTCTATTCCTCAAACCCTCCAGTCAAGGGAATAGCCTTCCACTTCCCCGCCCCCCTCCAATCCATCTTGATCCCTCATCAGTTTAGATACATCTATGCAATCACCCCATCAGCCCTCTCTACTTTATCCTTGTTAACTGCAGTCCTTCATCCTAGGAATCAAATCTGTAGATCTGTCTGGACCCCTCTAAACCCTCCCTCAAATGTGGCAACCAGAATTGAACACAATAATCCAGTGGAGGCCAGAGCATGACTTACAAAGGTTCGGCATGACATCCCTGCTGTTGTTATTTACACCTGTGTAAGCACAGAATTGTATGTGGCTCATCAAGCACTTTCTCCACCTGCCCTGCCACTTTCAGTGATCTGTGCACACAGGCCCCCAGGGTACCTCTGCTTCTGTACATTTTTAAGAACTCTATACCTTCTCGCATATAGTCTGTCCCCTTGCTACTAAAATGCATCGCCTCACTTTTTCCACATTAAACTTCATCCACCCTGTGTCTGCCCACTCCACCAGCCTGTTTATATCCAGCTACACTTTCTTATTACCGTCCACAACACTGCCAATTATTTTCTCCCCCCAAACACAAATTTTGAAATTATGGCTTCCCTCACAAGCCCTGGTCATAACGAAGACAGGTATTGGAGGCCTTAAAGTGCATTGAGGTGGATAAATCCCCAGGGCCTGACCTGGTGCATTCTCGATCCTTGTGGGAAACTTTGAAGAAGAAATTGCAGAGGCTCTTGCAGAGATTTTTGCTTCATCTCTGGCCACAGGTGAGGTTCTGGAGGACTGGAGAGTGGCTAATATGGTATCATTGATTGAAAAGGGTAGCAAAAACAAGCCAGGAAACTACAGGCCGGTGAGTCTGACATCGGTGGTGAGTAAATTGCTGGAGGGGATTCTGAGGGACAGGATCTACCAACATTTGGAGAGAAAGTCTGATTCGGGACAGGCAACACTGCTTTGTGCATGGGATGTCATGTCTGACAAATCTCTCGCAATTCTTCCAGGAGGTAACTAAGAGGGTAAATGAGGGTAGGACAGTGGATGTTGTCTACAACAACTTTAGCAAGGCCATTGACAAGGTCCCTCATGGCAGCCTAGTCTGGAAGGTTAGATCGTGTGGGATCCAGGGGGAGATAGTAGATTGGATTCATAATTGGTTCAGTGGTAGGAAGCAGAGGGTGGTGGTCGAGTGTTGTTTCTCGAACTGGATGCCTGTGTCCAGAGGTGTGCCACAGGGGTCGGTGCTGGGACCTTTGTTGTTTCTAATTTATATAAACAATTTGGATGTGAATGTACAAGGCATGGTAAGTTTGCAGATGTTGTAGACATTGTAGAAGGTTATGAAAAATTACAGGGGATCTTGATCAGCTAGGTATGTGGGCTGAGGATTGGCAAATGGTTTTCAATCTAGATAAATGTGAGGTATTGCATTTTGGGAGATCAAACCAGTGTAGGACTTATACCGTGAATGGTAGGGCCCTGGGAAATGTTATGAAACAGAGGGACCTAGGAGTGCATGTGCACAGTTTGCTGAAAGCAGCATCATAGGTAGATAGGGTGGTGAAGACGACATTTGGCATGCTGGCCTTCATCAGTCAGGGCATTGAGTATAGGAGTTGGGAAGTTACGTTGCAGCTATACAAGGTGGTGGTGAGGCCACAGTTGGAATGTTGTGAACAGTTTTAGTCACCCTGTTATAGGAAAGATGTTATTAAACTAGAAAGAGTGCAGAAAAGATTTACCAGGGTGTTGCCTGGACTTGGGGGCCTGAGTTACAAGGAGAGGTTGCATAGACTGGGACTTTATTCCCTGGAACATAGGAGATTGAGAGGTGACCTGATAGAGGTATACAAGATCATGAGGGGCACAGACGGGTGAAAGCACACAGTCTTTTTCTAAAGGAGGGGGTAAAAACGACAAGAGAGCACAGGTTTAAGATCAGAGGCGAGAGATTTATAAGGTACATCAGGGGCAGCTTCTTCACACAAAGGGTGGTGTATATTTGGAATGAGCTGCCAGAAATAGTGGTTGAGGCAGGCACATTAGCAATGTTTAAAAGCCATCTAGATAAGTACATGGATAGGAGAGGTTTAGCTATGGGCCAAATGTGGGCAGATAGGACTAGCTCGCCAGACCACACAGTAGCCATGGATGAGTTGGACTAAAGGGCCTGTTTCTATGCTGTATGACTCCAAAAGAAACAATGGCACCATCATCGATACCAGTGGAATACCCCAATATGCACTTTCCTCAGTTGAAAAAAAATAAACATTCACCATCACACTCTTTTGCCTGCTACTTAACCAACTTTGTACCCACACCATCAATGCCCCTTTTATCCCAGTTTGAGTTTCAATGCATCCAACACCGTACCCTGGAGATGGCCTCCCTACCCCAGGGGAGATGCCTGTCCCACCCCAGGCTGGGCTGGGGCCTGTCCTGTTCCACACTATGACATTAATACATCCCAGTCTGTACTGTGGCATTGAACACTCCGTTCCACTTCAGATACATATGCCCCGTGAACTGTGTGACTTTTTCGTTTTGTGCCTGGAGTGTTCAAGGTCTACTCTTCATTTCAAGTAGGTAAGCATTCATTGTGTGAGCCTGCAACAGTATAAAATTGGGCTGGATAGGGAAAACAGCGAGGTTCAGGACTGGACAAGTGGCGCAGCAGGTAGAGCCACTGCTTCACAGCTCCAGCAGACTCAATCCGGGCGGGTGGGGGTGGGGGGTGTCTGTGTGTGTTGCACGTTCTCCCTGTGACTTTGTGGGTTTCCTCTGGATGCTCCGGTTTCCTCCCACATCCCAAAGACGTGCAGGTTGGTAGATTAATCAGCTGCTGTAAATTGGCCCCTAGTGTGCATGTGTGGGTGAATCTGGGAGTTGATGGGATAGTGGGGAGAATAAAATGGGATTAGTATGATCAGGAACTTGCTGGTTGGCGCGGACTCAGTTTGCAGAAGGACCTGTTTCCGAGCCATCTGACCTCGGACACACCTGTGCACTGCTGGATGCAGTTTAAGCCTTGTTAAAAAAATATTTAACACAATAAAGTTATTAGTTTTGTTTTGTCAATTTTATCAAATTATTACACATGATAGATTAAATAGTGTACCCAACATTGAAGTCAGCTAGTGGGGGCATATTAGTCTGAAAAATGTATTTCATCCACAAGAAAGGATTATGCCTGCAGCCAAATAACATTCCTTTGCTCGGGACGGATGCAGGCATTAACGTCTGGTCAGACAACTGAGAAACCCAGTCATCACCCATTATCTTGACACATGGTCATAGGAGTAAGTCACCCAGATGTTCACCCTCACTGATCCCCGACCAGTAATCCCAAAGCTTTAAATGACTGAAATCACCTTGAACTGCTCTATGATTATACAGCAGACTTGGGGAAGAATACTCAGTACCTATTATGGCAGAAGTGAAAGAATTTAATCTCCTTCCAAACCCCTTTCCCCAACTCTAACTCACCAATCAATTATGCAGAATTAAATACACGACAGAGCTCTTTACACTGGAGAATTCTGGAGTTAAAGCAGGTGTATCAGAGTGCAAATGGAGTTGGCCCTTACCCAGGAATGCAGAAATAGTCAACATGATCCCAAACAAGCAGCGTTCAGGCGGAGATGTCCCAGTGTCACTGTGAGGGATAAACAAATAGTGGTGAGCATTCAGAAACATTTAAGGGCAGGCACAGTAGTGTAGCAGTTAGCGTAACGCTATTACAGTGCCAGCGACCCAGGTTCAATTCCCGCCACTGTCTGTAAGGAGTTTATACGTTCTCCCCATGTCTGCATGGGTTTCCTCCAGGTGCTCCAGTTTCCTCCCACATTCCAAGGACGTATGGATTAGGAAGTTGTGGGCATGCTACGCTGGTGCCGGAACTGTGGCGACACTTGCAGGCTGCCCCCAGAACCTTCTATACAAAGATGCATTTCACTGTGTTTCGATGTACATGTGACTAATAAAGAAATCTTATAAATGGGAAAACACACCATCACAACTGCAGACTAAATCCTGGAGACAGGAAAGTTCTACTTAGGATAGAGGGGGTTCAAGCAGATCAGTTCCTGGATGGGAAGCATTGTTCCATGAAGAACACAATAAAATAGGAGCAGGAGTAGGCCACCAGGTTTATCCAAGACTGCCCCATCATTCAATGTTATCATGGTTGATCTATGCTGGCCTCAGCTCCTCTTCTGTACCAGTTCCACATGACCCTCAACTCCTCAATCTTTCAAATCTTCATCCACCTCCATCTTAAATATACCTGGTGATCTGGTCTCCTTCACCCTCGTGGGCAGAGAATTCCAGAGATTCAGAACATAGGTCATTGGAGCAGTAGATCACACAGCTCCTGAAGCCATTCAGTCAGATCACGGCTCATTTCATCCTTGGAACCCGCTCCATTATCCTGCCCATAACTCAACCCCACTTGGTCCCAAAACTTCCCTGTCAATGACTCTGCCTCCACGGTTCTCAGCATGGGGATTTCCAAAGGCTTGGAACCCTCAGAGAGAAAAAAAAAGACTTCATCAAAGTCTTAAATGTGCTACGACTTAATCTGAGACTATGTCCCCCTCATTCTACATTCCCCCAGGGAAGGAGTATAGTCTACTCTGTTGATCCTCCCTCCCCAGAATCTTCAGGCCTGGATTTGTTGTGGATCCTACCAGCTGCACCTACTTACTGCTCTCGATGTTGTTCATTTACCTTGCCCACCTCCCAGTGAGGTAAATCTTTATGGTTGACATCATCATTGGAGACCTTCCACACGCCGAGAGCTCCCACGATATAACTGGATCAGTGCGGAAAGAAGGCCATTCAGCCCATCAAGACCACTCCAACTATCAAGCTCCCATTTTTGTACTAATCTATTCTCCCCACATTCTCATCAATTGCCCCCAGATTTTACCACTCATCTATAAATTTGGGGCAATCTACAGCAGCCAATTAACCCACTGGCCCACACATCTTTGGGCTGTGCGAGGAAACCCGTGCTGACACAGGGAGAATGTGCAAACTCCACATAGGCAGCATCACTGAACAGAGTTTCTGGAGCTCTGAGGTAGTGACTCTACCAGCTGCACCAATATGCTGCCACTAATCCACCCCTACCCACAAAACCTCTCTGAACAACCATCAAAAGATGTCAATGTTTATCAATCACCCCTGACGATCAAAAACATTTAAGAAGTACTGAAAAGGATATAAACAAAATTTTGTAGAATATAATATCACACAAAACACTTAAGTAATTAAAACATAACAAAAATCACTAATAATTTAAAAAGATGCAATTCATTCTGAATTATGGAGGGTCTTGGTTAGACTGCAACTGGAATATTGTGTACAGATGTGGTGTCCCTACTCAAGGAAAAATATACTTGGGATAGAGGGATTTCAAGCAGAACGATTCCTGGGATGGAAGGGATTGTTCTACAAGGAAAGATTTAGCCAACTGTGACTATAACCTCTGGAGTTCAGAGGAGAGGTGATCTCATTGAAACATACAGGGTGAATGCAGGAATAACGTTTCCATTGGCTGGGGTGTCTAGAGCCAAAGGTCACAGTCTCAAAATGAGGGTCAGCCATTGATAAGAAATGTATTCATCCAGAGGATAGTGAATCTCCAGTTCTCCAACCAAGAAGCTCAGTTGCTGAGTTTATTCAGGACAGAGATCAATAGATTTTAGATGTTAGGGGCATAAAGAGATATGGTGTTATTACAGGAAAGTGGCACGGAGGTAAATAACTCAGCCATTATTGTACAAGACATCGCAGAAGACACAAGGGGCCGAATAGCCTATTCCTGCTTCAATTTCTTATGTCCTCCTTCTTAGCTTTCCTCCCTGCAACAACAAATCCCTACTCAAATGAATGGGCTCACGGATCCTGCACAGGGTCCAACTTGGTGCAGGGGCTCAGATTCTCCAGTGTCAGTGCGGGAGAATCTCCGCAAAATGTGCCTCCACCGATGGACCACGCGGGGGTCTAGTGGAGAGCGAGGGTGGGAATTCTCCACCTGCAACTCAGCCCGTGAGCCTGAGCCTTCTGCATCTACATGGGGATCCTGAAGTTACCAGCACTGAGCAGCATTAATAGTGGTAGTTCCCCACAGAACCACCAGCAAACCTATCCTTCTGAACTCCCGAAGCTTCCCTCAAAAGACAAAGCCCATGTTCAAGAACCAGTCTCGTGAACTCTTACACACTGCCTTTCTTAGATACTTTTCCTTATGTAAAGGAGACCAAAATGCGTGCTGTTACAGACAAGAGTTATAAACATCTTAGCTCCAGCATGGCCTCTGTATTGTGCAACCCATTACAGTCTGACAATGGAGAGGACACACTTGACCCTGCCATGTTTTCCATCAGTTAACTAATCCTCCATTCATGTAAATATATTACCACCAACATCATAAGCTTTTATTTTGTGTTATTAGCTTTTACTTAGCATCTTTCGCAGCCTTTTGGAGATCCAAAGTCAGAGATTCTCATCCATCCAATGCTAGTTATATCCTCAAAGAACTCTAATAAATATGACTTCCCTTTCATAAATCCATGTGGGTATTATCTCATCACATTATAGTTTTGTGTGTCCTGTTAATACTTCCATAAATATTAATTCCAACATTTTCCCAATGACTGAGATTAGGTTAGAAATTCCCTGCTTTCCCACTCCCTCCTTTTATGGAGAGCATCACTGTACATTTTGCTAACAACCTGCAAGCACCTTTCCAGAATCTAGGACATTTTGAAAGATGACAACCAATGGATCCATTATCTCTGCATCCATCACCTTTAAAGTCCAAGTAAAAGGTCCAGGAGATCAGTCTTTAGTGCCATTAGTTTGCTCCTTTTGCTGCAGATGGAAGATAGTTTTAAGTTCCTCTTCCTCCTTTGTTTCTGCGTCTTTTAGTATTTTCCAGAAAAATATTTACTTAACATGTCTGCTGTTTCCTTATTCCTCACTATTACATCAGTCTCAGCTTGAAAGGTACTGATGTTTATTTCTAAAATCCACGACTACATCTGATACTCTTTCTCTTCATGTCCTTGTAGAAGCTCCCAATCTGTTTTTATTTGTCACTAGTTTATTCTGTTGGAGAGGGTTCAGAAACGATTTACGAGGATGATTCCTGGAAATGAAAGGGCTTACTTATGATGAGCGTTTGTCAGCTCTTGGACTGTATTCATTGGAGTACAGAAGAATGAGAGGGGACCTCATAGAAACATTTAAAATATTGAAAGGACTGGACAGAGTAGATGTGGCTAAGCTGTTCCCTCTGGTGGGTGAGTCCAGGACTAGAGGGCACAGTCTTAGAATTAGAGGGTACCAGTTTAAAACAGAAATGAGGAGAAATTTCTTTAGCCAGAGGGTAGTGAAATTATGGAATTCTTTGCCACATACAGCTGAGGAGGCCCGATCATTGGGGGTATTTAAGGAGGAGATTGATAGGTATCTAATTAGTCAAGGTATCAAGGGGTATGGGGATAAGGCCGGAAATTGGGGTGAGAGAGAAATGGTATTAGCTTGGAGCAGACTCGATGGGCCAAATGGCCTACTTCTGCTCCTTTGCCTTGTGATCTTCCTCTACATCAATATCTTCACTCATCCTTATTCGTCAGAATGTTGTAAGCTT
Source organism: Pristis pectinata (assembly GCF_009764475.1). NCBI lineage: Eukaryota > Metazoa > Chordata > Chondrichthyes > Rhinopristiformes > Pristidae > Pristis > Pristis pectinata. The sequence goes on from NC_067424.1 coordinate 36,304,935, forward strand.
TTCCTGTCAATCTAACAGCATTCTTAAGTGCTCTACTTAGCAAAGGATGGAAAATGAAAGCAAGCACAACACATGAACATTCCTAGTGAGACGTACAGGGGACCCCATCCTCCAGTGGGGACACTTTAAATAGACCTTAAAAAAGTGTGATACCAGGTTGTCAGTAGACACAGGTCATCCATCACAAGTGTCACTTCCATTTTGGAAGGAAAGATAGGTGCCAAAAACTTCCTTTGCGTTACTGTGTTCTTGTGCGTGGGATGAGCGAGGTTTGAGGTTTCGGGTACCATTTTGCACAATTCCTCAAGCCTCCATCACAGAGTTCCATCCACCGCTTTGTACAGGCAATGTGGGTTTGGCAAGTAGGATGTGCACAGACAGTGCCCACCAGTGGGCAGTGCCTACTTGGTGCATTTGCAGCTGAAACTGGGTCCAGTTTCTTCTGGTTTAGAAACCCATTCACAGCGAGCCAGGGTTTCACAGTGCCCCACCCACACCAGCTGTGCTGTTTGAAGGCACTCACTGCTCAGTTATTCAGCGGCTGCTGCACCACCTCTTGGAGAGTGGCTGGGGAGTGGGAGGACACAAGACCATACGAAGGAACAGTAGGTAATTCAGCTCCTCAATTCTGCTCCACCATTTAATAAGATCACAGCTGATCAGAACTTGACCTCAACTCCACATTCCTGTCAACCTGCGGTAACCTTACCCCGCCCCCCCCACCTCCCTTGCTTATCAATCTACCTCTGCCTTAAAAATATTCAAAGACTCTGTCGCTACTTAAACAACAGCTCTCCCATTACAGGAATCAAGGAAGAGTTCCCAAGGTCTAAAGAGCCCCTGAGAGAAGGAGAATGATGCAGAGCCAAACCTTCCTGTATACCCCGAGACAGCAGAGCCTCTCAGAACAGGTTCATAGAGAAACAACAGGCCCTTAGAGTACACTCTGCCATTAGATAGAATCCTGGTTGATGCCCTATCTCAATGCCATATTCCCACTCTCTCACCAAACTCTTCGATACCTTTTGTATGTACAAATCCACCCATCTCTTTCTCACATACGATTAGCAACTAGGTCTCCACTGGTTTCTGTAGTTGAGAATTCCACCCTCTTGAGAAGAAATTTCTTCTAATCTCAGTCCTAAGTGTCTTACCACATATTCTGAGACTGCAACCTCTTGTGCCAGTCTCCTGGAGAAACATCCACCCCACGTAGAGCCTGGCAAAAGTTTGTACGTTTTAAAGAGATCTCTCATTTGTCTAAGATCCAGTTAAAACAGCCTGCCCCTGGGTAACAAAAGGGTTCTGCTTTTTTCTGAAACAGGTGTCCACAAGTCGACTTTGTCCATAAATCAGAAAATACGCACAAAACACTCGACACTGTAACATCAGAGTTGTAATGAATGGCATCAAAAGCACACAAGACCGATGAGAAAGAACAACTATTAGAAGTGAAGAAAGAGGAAACTAGTTCCGCTGTTCACAGGAACAAACATATGTTGGACTTTTGAATTTAATAATATTGCGGGAGCTCGTTCTTATGTAGGAGTGTCTGTAAGTCAGGCATTTGTAACCCGGGGATGGCAAAATCAACCCAACTGTTACCTGAACAACAATCCTGTCATCCCAGGAACAAGTCCGGTGAACTTTTGCTGCACTCCCTCTGTGGCAAGTTGTCACCACAATGGCACAGCAGGTAGTCCTGCTATACCGTTCCAGTGACCCAGGTTCAAGCCTAACATCTGGTGCAGTGTGTGTGGCGTTTGCATGTTCTTCCTGTGACCAGATGGATTTCCTACAGGTGCTCCAGTTTCCTCCCACATCCCAAAGACATGTTGGAAAGTTAATTGGCCCTAGTGTAGATGGGTGGCAGGGGAATTGGAGGGAGCTGATGGGCCTGTGAGAGAACAGGTTACGTGGAAATCAGTGGGGAATTGAGTGACAGAATTGCTTTGAGAGCTGGCATAGACTTTATGGACCTCCCTCAACACTGTACAAGGACATGAGAGATATAAAAAAATCCTTTCTTTAAGCGGTACATAAGTGGCTAAGGTGGTGAAGAAAGAATATAGCATGCTTACCTTCATAGGTCAGGGCACAGAATACAAGAGTTGGGATGTTATGTTGCAACTTTACAAAACACCGGTTACTCAGCTCAGAGTATTGTGTGCGGTTTTGGTCACCACACTATAGGAAGGATGCGATTGTGCTGGAGAGGGTGCAGAGGAGATTCACTGGGACATTGCCTGGATTGCATGACTTTAGTCATGGGGAGAGAGTAGAGAGGCTGAACTTGTTTTCCCTGGATCGAAGGAGGCTGAGGGGTGACCTGACAGAAGTATACAAGATGATGAGAAGCATAGGTAGGGTAAATAGTCAGAATCATTTCCCCATGGTAGGGGTATCAAAAAAAAAGAGCAAAGGGTTTAAGGTGAGATGAATGAGTTTTAAAAAGGAGATCTGAGGGGTAAGTATTTTACATTGAGGGTGGTTGATATCTGGAACGTGCTTCCAGAGGAGATGGTGGAATCAGATACAATCACTGCATTTAAGGGGCATTTAGACAGATACTTAAATAAGCAAGGCATAGAGGGATACAGCGCTAATGCAGGCAAATGGGATTGGTGTAGATGGGCCGAAGGGCCTGCTTCTGTGCTGTACGAGCCTATGAGAATACCGCAGTGGTCTCCTTAAACTCCTGTATAATTGTCAGTCATTGCACAGCGTCCACCACATTCTCTCCGCGCGCCACGCCGGTCTCAGCGGAAACACAATGGTCACAGCACAGACAGAGGCCATTCAGCCGATCATGTCCATGCTGGCCCTCTACCCGAGAACTGATCGAGGTCCTAATCAAGCCCAGGCGTGCGGAACTTCGCCCAGTGCGATCACAAGTGACGCGCGTGCAGCAAGCTGATCAGCAGAAGTTGAGTGTGAGCTTTGGCTCGGCTTGGTTATTCCCTGGTGTCGGGTCTATTTCAAGTACCAACGGATGCCAATGTTTCACTTCCTGTGTGGCCCAGGTGCTGCACTGGGGAGCAGCTGCAGGTGCCTGGCTAGAATGGTACAGATGGGAGAGGACTTTGTGTCCGACTGTTGGAGCGACCACAGTAACAGCAAATTGTTAAATGGTGCCTGCACTCACTGCGTCCACAGACCACCTCCAGCAGCGCTCAAAACCTCACCCTTCCTGATCCATACCCAATCCCTTCTCTTGCTATCACTTTACATTCAAACCTTGCTTAGAGATGCAGCACAGAAACAGGCTCTTCGGCTCACTGAGTTCCTGCCAACCACCAATTTAACCTCATCTTACATTAATTCTGTTTTATTTTTATTCTCCCCACATTCTCATCACCTCCTCCCAGATTCTACCATCCACTGACACATTGACAGTGGACAATTAATCTACCAACCCACCTGTCTGTGGGTTGTGGAAGGAAACCAGAGTGTCCAAAGGAAACCCACAGGGATTACGGGGAGAATGTGCAAACTCCACACAGACAGCACCCGAGGTCAGGATTGAATCCAGGTCTCTGGTGCTGTGAGGAAGCAGCTCTGCCACCCTTACACTTGCCTTCCCTCTACATTCCATGCAGGTCCTCTCTCCTTCGGCTCCTCTTAAATTGGATTGAGCCTTTGAATTAGGGAGAGAATTCCCGGAGATCAGCAAGATCCACACTGGGGCTCGGCACTGATCGGTCACATTCAGCTGACTGGGGTCAGAGCACAAAGTCCACGTCCAGCCACATAATGTTGGCCAAATCAACTGCAGTGCTGAGGGATGCTGCATTGTCAGAGGCGCCGTCTTTCAGGTGGGACATTAAACCATCGCCCCTCTCAGCTGGGTGAGCCATGGGGAGTCCTTCCTGGTGCCCAGGCCAATAAGTATCCCTCAACCAAAACCACTCCAGTTTATCTGGTCTTTATCTCACCGCAGTTTGTGGGATTGTGCAAAACAGCCGCTGTTTCCCATTCTACAACAGTCGCTCTCGCTCTCAGACATGCTGGTGGGGTCGAGGATTTTTTGCTTTCTCTCCAGTCCTGTGGGCTCTGAGAAGGCAGTGTGGCATCACGAGTCTACCACAGGCGGCGCACTCCAGTCACCACCTTTCTCCTCCACCTTCCTAATGCTACTGAAGAGACTTAAGGTTCACTGTGCCTTCCTGAACGTCCACCATTTTAATCAATCACAACCTTGGGACCCCCACAGATGGAAAGACTATGGACTTCTTCCAAGGAGACAAAAGGATGGTCGATGTCCTGATGCAGGGTTGCAACCTGAAATGTTGACCACCCCTCTGCCTCCACAGATGCTTCTCGACCCGCCGAGTTCTTCCAGCAGTTGTTTTTTTTTCCCCTCCGGTTTCCAGCATCTGCAGTCTCGTGTCTCTATTTTCCCAAAGGAGACTTCGAGAACACACTTCAATATTTCCTTCTGTTTTGCTAATTTATTACCAAGATGGCATGTGCAATGCCTGATTTGGGAGCTCAGAGTCAGGCACACTAACTGAGTGGTTTGCCCTATGGAGGTAGGTAAATGAGGCTCTTAGTTTTGGGAATCCTGGCCTGGAAGAGGACATTGACATTGTTTCACTGATCCTACCAATGGATTTACAGGATCAGTGGTACTTCTCCAGTGCTTTGAGGCATCTGTGGTGGATCCACGTCTTAGGGGGGCAGGGATCCCTGCTGCTCTGTAGATCGTGAGTTTACGTTGGCTTTGTGGATTTGATCTTCAAACACTCTTTCCCCCGAATGGCCAGAGGCTGTGCAGACACACAGGTGACAGTGAGTTTCATCATCAATGTCTGCCAAAACACAGCGTTGACCTGTTTACCAGGTCTCCGTGTTGACCTTTGTTTCCAGAGGGGTGTGCTGCGCAGTGGTGGCAGGTTTAGAGGACCTTTCTGTGGCAGATGTCGAGTGTAAGGCCCATCCTCTTATTCACTTCAGTGAACGAGTCAACAATGCAGACTCCATATTGCTCATTGGCTGAAGTTTTGGTGGGGGGGGTGGTAGATACCATTGCCCCACCCCAATTTTACCCCAGAGCATCCTCCTCCTCTCTGCAGCTTAACCAGCTTCTTTTCTCTCCTTCCCAGTTCTGATGGAGGGTCTTTGACCCAAAACAGAACATAGAACAGTGCAGCACAGAACAGGCCCTTCGGCCCACAATGTTGTACCGACATAGCTAATCCCTACTACCTACAGAATGCCCATATCCCTCTATTTTCCTCTCATTCATGTGCCCATCCAAGCCCTTCTTAAAGGCCCCCCAATGAATCTGCCTCCACCACCCTATCAGGCAACATATTCCAGGCATCCACCACTCTCAGTAAAAAAAACATACCCCTCACGTCTGTTCTGAACCTACCCCCTCTCACCTAGAATGCATGCCCTCTGGTATTGAATTGCTCAATAATAGGGAAAAAGACATTGCTTGTCCACCCTATCTATGCCCTTCATAATTTTATACACTTCCAACAGATCACCCCTCAGCCTCTGCCACTCCAGAGAAAAAAAATAGAGAAACGATGACTCTATTTATCTTCCCACAGATGCAGTCCGACCTGCTGAGTGTTTCCAGCATTTCCTCTCATCAGACTAGTCTCCTTTCTCAAAGACGGTCATGATCATATCACTTCTGAGATCCCTGGTGCATTCGCCACGTCCTGGATGAGCGAGACAGGGTTGATGAATGTGCACCAGGGTACATCTCCGTCGCAATTTGGTCCTTCAGTGAGGACATCTGGCTGCTGGTCAGGCCATTGCAACCCCCCGCTGGGCTTGGTCAACACTGAGGTCACTGCAGGTTGTGTCACCTAAGTTGCCCAGGAGGGTCAGAGTGACTCCCTTTGGCACGTGGCCCAGGATTTTCTAATGCTAAGAGTAGAATTGATCCTTGGCCTCATCTGTTGCTTCTGGGGTTGGAGCACGTACAGTGATGAACACAGCATTCATTGTCTGAGAACAAGCCTGATTATATGCTTGCAAGTGCCAGTGACATCTCATGCAAAACTAAGTCACCAGGGTCTGACACCACCCTGGTGTCCACAAGTATGCGCAACAACTCATTCACAACCACACTGAGTACGAGCTAGAAATACCACCCCACAGACCTGATGGGCTGACTGGCCTCCTTCCGTGCCGGAAAATTACTACAGCTGACCTTCTGATACCATGCCATGCCATCTAAAACACTTCAAACGTTAACCTTGTACCTCACATCCTCCTCAACATATGACGTGCTGTGGGTTGGGCGACGGTGGGTGCATGCTCTGGGGGTGCAGTTGATTATCTGTGCGTTCACTGGATAATTTGGAAATGGCTAAGATACGTCGAATTTAAATCATTTGTCTCTTTTAAAAAAAAGAGTGCAACATTCATAACAAGAGAGGGAAGAACAAGTGGACAGTCTGATAGACTGCGACCAGGCAAAAGTGCCCTTTGAGACCGGCAGTCTGTGTTGCTGGATTTGGTGCCTTTGTTGCTCACCATTTATACAAACAATTTACGACTGAAGATCACAAGAACCATGTCAAGAGTTGAGCTTTTCATCAAGGGCTACGTACAAGAAGTTGATAATAAATTCGCAGAATAGAAGAATTGGCAAATTAATTGATATTGATAAGTGGAAGGTTGCTGTTTAAGAATCAGACAACACACTCCATGCTAAAAGGTCTGGAGATCTGAGGCAGGCACACAAACTATTAAAAGTTGTGAATCAAATCAATGAGGTCCCAAAGGACCTTTAAGGGTGGCACAGCGGGTAGAGCCACTGCCTCACAGCACCAGAGCCCCGGGTTCAATCCTGACCTTGGCTGCTATCTGTGTGGAGTTTGCACGTTCTCCCTGTGACGGGAAGGGTTTCCCCCGGGTGCACCTTCCAGGAATGTGGGGAGAATACAAAAAAAGGGATGAATTTAGGTTTAGTGTAAATAGGTGGTTGATAATCGGTGTGGACTCAGTGGGCCAAAGAGCCTGTTCCCGTGCTGTAACTCTCTTTGATTCCATGACCAAAGTACCAGAGATCACTTCTAGATGGACTGATTTGGAAACCTATGAAACATTGGTTAGATCACATTTGGAATGGTGTTCACACATGTTACAGGAAGGAGAGAGGCTTCTGGAGGAGGTGAAAGAGAGTTTTACCATGGTGATACCTAAATTAAGTTTTTATGTGTCAGGCAAGATTGAACAGTCCTGGACTCTCTTCTTCAGGAAAGAGGAAATGGTGGAGTAGCCTGACAGGGTGCTTCAAAGTTACCAGAGGCCAATGTAACCATTGAAATTACTCTAAAGTGCCATCCCAAGTGTCATAGGATCATCTGTGACAGGCCCTTCACCCCCAACTCATCCATGCTGATCAAGATGCACATCCAAGCTTGTCTCACTTGCCAGCATTTGTCCCATATCCCACCAAACCTTTCTATCCATGTACCTGCCCAACTGTCTTCTAAATGTTGTTAATGTACCTGCCTCAACCACTTCCTCTGGCAGCTTGTTCCACATACGGACCACCCTCTGGGTGAAAAGGTTGCCCTCAGGTTCCTCTTAAATCTCTCCACTCTCACCTCAAACCTATGCCCTCTAGTTCTTGATTCCCCAACCCTGGGAAAAAGACAGTGGGCGTTCACTCTATCTATCTGTGCCCCTCATTATTTTATACTCCTCTACAAGATCACCCCTCATTCTCCTACACTCCAATGAAAAATATCCCAGCCTGCTCAACCTCTCTCCAGAACTCAGTCCCTCGAGTCCCAGCAACATCCTTATGAATCACCTCTGCACGCTTTCCATTTTAATGGCATCTTTCCTACAGGAGGGCAACCAAAACTGAACACCATATTGCAAATGCATCCTATTAAACCAGGGGCAGACAGCGGCAGCAGTCCACACAGGAAGCACAGTGGTGCAGCTGGTAGAGCCGCTGCCTCCCAGCTCCAGAGACCCAGGTTCGATCCCGACCTCACGTGCTGTCTGTGGGGAATTCACATGTTCTCCCTGTGACTGTGTGGGTTTCCTCCAGGTGCTCTGGTTTCCTCCAACATCCCAAAGATGTGTGGTTTGGCCGCTGTATATTGCCACTAGTGTGTAGACGAGTGGTAAAATCTGGTAGGATTTGATGGGAATCTGGGTAGAATAAAATGGGATTGGTATAAGTGGGTGGTTGATGACACTGTGGGCTGAAGGGCCTGTGTTATGCTGTGTGATTCCATGGGCAAATGGAAGACAGTCGTTTTAACTTTAGGGAATCCAAAATGTCTAAGAAGGACACTCCACTCAGCTTCCCCAGCCCATCTACATCCTTATCACTGGAGATATCCCAATAAGTCCGATCCACATCCTCTCCTACATCCTGACATCCCTTCCACAAGCATGGTGCTGGGAATGAACACAATACTCCAGCTGAGGCCCAACAATGTCTTACAATGACGCAGCTGAAGTTCATTAGTACTGTGCTCTGTAGCTCAGTGTGTCAAGCTGGAGGTCCCTTACCCTTCTTCCACAGTCTCCCTCTAGTCTGGTTCTGCACTCCTTTATAAAGGTGTTGTTTAGCTAAAGCTGCATCTTCTCGTTCATCAGACTACAACGTATCACTTGCTAAACTTGATCCAACCCACATCCAGATATTTAAAAAAAATCAACAGAAAACACTCAGCAGGTCAGGCAGCATCCAGGGAGAGAGAAGCAGAATTAACGTTTCAGGTCGAAGACCCTCCACCAGAACTAGGGAAGAGAAAAAGTTTTAAGTCGCAAAGAAGTTAGTGAAAGGATGGAAACCACAACAGAATATCTCTGACAAGGGGAGGCCAGGTTACCATGGTGATGAGTTTTTGATGAAGCCATCCAGTTTATAGGTTAGCGAGAGAGAGAGAGAGTGGGAGAGAGAGAGAGAGAGAGAGAGAGAGAGAGAGAGAGAGAGAGAGAGAGAGAGAGAGAGAGAGAGCGAGAGAGAGAGAGAGAGAGAGAGAGAGAGAGAGAGAGAGAGAGAACGAGAGAGAGAAAACTTGTAAAAGCTGTGAAATGTGTGTAGGAAATGCCCAGCTAATCAGGCAAAATTCTATGAGGACAGAGAGAGACAGAGGGAAATATAGGGGAGGGTGGGGAGAGGCACAGAGACCCAACAGATAGAGACAGTGACAAAGATGCAACAGACTGAGAACACGACGGCAAGAAGAAGCTAGACGATAAGAGTAAGGAAGATAAAGTGACAGACAAAACAGTGCAGAGAGATACCAGTTATGATAACAGAGAGAGGAGAGAAACTAGTGGGTACAGGAGAGCAAGAGTGAGAAATATCAGCACCAGATGGAAACAGATGGAAAAGAACTGTTGGCTTAACGCTCAGTTAGATAAAGGAACAGGAACAACTTCAGTCTTCAGTTTCACTGTGCATCCTGTTTGAGGCGGACTAATTAACCCTTTCCTCACCCCCTTGCATTCCTCCAACTCCTTTTCTGAGCAGCATTACCATGTCATTCACAAAACAATATTATGCAAACATTTAGCAATACTCCAGACTTCGCATGAATGAAACCCTTGGTGCCTGAAATAACTTGCGAGTGTACTACGTATTATAACAGGCAGTTTGTGACTAAATCACTGGCAACATACAGACCAAAATCAGTAAGTGCTTAAAAAAAAATTAGAAATCCACCTCTTTCTCCCTTGGACAGTTGGCTACGTTTCATTGTGAGATTTTGATCAGGAAAATCTGAGGATCTATCCCCGAGATGACTGAACTCTAAAACTACAGGATTTACAGTTTCTGCAAGTGATCTTTAGACCTTTCCCAATGGGACAGGGAAAGTTGACCTTCATCAGCCAGTAGCTCAAGCAGAGCACATAGACATTGGGTGAAGACAGGCCGACTCCACTGGTGCTTAGCTCTCCCCACCATCCTCCAAAGTCACCCAAAGCTCAGAGCCTGGACACACATATCCAGAGAAGCCACACAAGTGAGGAATTGGAGAATAGCGACCGTCTATGGCAGTGGCCTGTGAGATAGCAATGGCTCCCAGTGACTACAAATGTGGATCCTGCAGAAGCCAAAGACCAGAGCTCAACAAGGTACATGGGCTGGTGTGTGGATGGAGTTTGGCCAGGAACAGGGTTGAGGGTGCAACAGGGTGTGGCTGGGAATAAAGATGAATGCACTGATGGAATTTGGCCAGGAATGGGGCTAAATATGCCAACGGAGTGTGGCCAGGAATGGGCAGCGGGTGCAGGTCCAGGTGTGCAGTAAGGAGCCATGGACTGGACTGTGGCAGGAACGTGGGCTGTTGTTCTCAGAGATGGAGGCAAGGATTGAAGAGAGGGGGTTCTGTGGGAGAGCAGGAGTTCAGAGAGTTGGGAGGTGGAGGGGGGAGAAACTATAAGATGCTGAAGGTTGGTGTCACACTGCAGGGAAGACTCTCTCCCTCTGCTTCTGGCACGTAAACACACACCAAGGCAAGTCACACACAAGCACTACATGCAACAGTCGATCCCAAAAGCCTGTATTTTGAAATAGGAACCTCTTGGCTGGTGGTTTATCAGATCCTACTGCAAACCGTAAACCCACTGGTGCACTTTTAACTACCCAGCCTATTGCAGGCTCAAAATATTCCAATAGACTGTCAAACAAGAGGGGGAGAGAGGGCAGGGAAAGAGAGAAATATTTTAGAGGGGTAGGTACAGAAAAAGTAGTGAGATTACTTGTGAAATAAAAGAAGCACTGAAGGGGCGGGGTAAGAGGGAGAGAAAGCCATTAAGATGCATCGAGGAATATGTTAATTTTGTAGTTAATGGGGCTCTCACATTGAAAGTTATTTTTTTTGCAAAAGTGACCCTTGATTGTTGAATAATGATTACTACTCAATGGCGTCAAAGCTGGGAGAAGAAAGAAACTCTTAAGGGGAAGAAAATAATCAGTAGTTCTGAGCAAATGTCATTGACTTTGTATGAGTAAAGGGTGTGGAATGCACTGCCAGGGGTAGTGGTGGAGGAAGATTCCACTGCAGTGTTCAGAAGTCAGCTGAAAGTATCTGAATGGAAAGAATTACAGGAAAGGGGGCTGGCGAAGTGGAACACTCTTTGACGGACCTCGGACAGGCTCCACGGGACAAATAGCCTCCTTCCATGCTATAACCATTCTGTAATTCAAGGAGAAAACTGGAAGTTTTTCTGAAAAGACTGAGGAGACAATAGGTGCTTTCAAGGCCGAGATAAACAGATTTTTGTTGGTTATGAAACTCGAGGGATAGGGAATTGAGTCACAGATTAATTGATGAAATAGATAAATGAGCTACTTCTCTTTGCATATCTCTTTCTTACTTGTGCTGTGGCAACTGTTGCAGAGATATGTTGAGGTGTTGCCACAACACAAGTAAACTTGGTGATAATCTTCCAAAATTCTACAGATACTGGAATCATCCCAAATGGTTTTTCCTATTTGTTTTCTAACCTTTCTTTTTGTCTCTCCCGCCTTTCTGTTAAAGAGCAAGGGACAAAACAGGGAACTGAAGACCAGTAGGTCTGACATCAGTTGCCAAGAAAAATGCTATAATCCATCAGTAAGGACACTTAGAAAGTTACAATACATATGATTTGGAAAAATCAACACTGTTTTATTAAAGGAAAATTAAGTTAGACAAATTTAGTATTTTATGGAATGTGACACGGAGGATAGGCAAGAGGCAGCCTGTAGATGTTGGATCTGGATTTTGAAAAGGCTCAGAGTAGCCAATTCGGCCAAAAGTGTGATCCTGAGCTTTCAGTTACCTGTTGCGATAATCCTCCAACCCCCTCCCGCTTTGACCTCTGTCTTTGACTTCTACACAGTTCCACAAAGCTTTATGCAAGCGCAAGGAACAGCACCTCATCTTCTGATTCGGCATATTACAGCCTTCAGGATTCAACAGTAAATTCAGCTGTCCTGATGAAAGGCCACTGACCTAAAACATTAATAGTTTCTCTCTCCACAGATGCTGACTGGCCTGCTGAGTTTTGTTTTACCAGCATTTGCAGTATTTTTGTTTTGATTTTACAACTGAGATAAACAATTTCAGATAATCAGCCACTCTAGCCTTGTACCTTATATTTCCAACATCCTGGACTTTTCCCTTTCTCGTCCTCTGGTTATTTTGGATTTCATCTATTTCCTACTGGTAGAACATAGAACAGTTACAGCAAAGGAACAGGCCCTTCTAACCCATCATGTCTGTGCTGACCATGATGCCAATTTAAACTAATCCCATCTGCCTTCATGTGATCTATGTTGGAATTGGAATATTATTGTCACTTGTACCGAGGTACAGTGAAAATCTTGTCTTGTATACCGTTCATACAGATCAATTCATCACACAAGTGCATTGAGGCAGTACAAGGTAAAACAACACAGAATGCAGAGTAAAGTGTTACAGCTACAGAGAAAGTGCAGTGCAGGTAGACGATAAGGTGCAAGGTCATAACAAGATAGTTAAGAGTCCATCTTATCATTCTAGGGAACCATTATAATGTCTTATAACAGCGAGGTAGAAGCTGTCCTTGTGCCTGGTGGTACGCACCTTCAGGCTTTTGTATCTACTGCCTGGTGAGAGAGGAGAGAAGAGAGAATGTCTCGGGTGGGTGGAGTCTGTGATTATGTTGGCTGCGGTGCCGGGCAGAGCAGTTGCCATACCAAGCCGTGATGCATCCAGCTAGGATGCTTTCTATGGTACATCGATAAAAGTTGGTGAATGTCAAAGGGGACATGCCAAATTTCTTTAGCCTCCTGAGGAAGTAGAGGCACTGGTGAGCTTTCTTGGCTGTGGTGTTCCTCCATATTCATATCCCTAAGTGCCTCTTAAACGTTGCCATTGTATCTGCTTCCACCACTACCACTGGCAGCAATTTCCAGGCACCTGGCACTTTGTATAAAAAGCTTGCAAATCTCCTTTAAAATTTCTCCAAATTCTCCCCACCACTCCCTGCCCCCCACCCCACCTTAAAGCTATGCCCTCTAGTACTTGACATTTCCACCCTGGGAAGAAGACCCTATCTACCATATCTAGACCTATGGATTTTATAAACTTCTATCAGGTCACCCCTCAGCCTCTGACACGCCAGAGAAAACAATCCAAGTTTGTCCAATCTCTCCTTATAGCAAATTCTCTCCATCTGAGTGAACCTCTTCTGCACCCTCTCCAAAGCCTCCACATCCTTCCTGTAATGCAGCAACCAGAACTGCACACAGTACTCCAAACATGTACACAGCACTCCAAACATGTACACAGCTGCAACACGACTTCCCGACTCTCATACTCAATGCTCCAACCGATGGAGGCAAGTACCCAACACCAGACACATTTATTGTTATTCACAAGGCCCTTTACCACACTTTCAGTCAGCAGCACCATCACCTGTCATTCAAACTCTCCCACCCTCTGCCCTATCACAGGCCTTTCCCTTTTGTTCTCCTTGCTCCTTCCTCTGCAACTTAAAACTTTGTTTTTCTTTAAAATCTCTAACATTCCCCCAGTTCTGATGAAAGGTCATTGATGTAAAACATTAACTTTATTACTCTCTCCACAGATCCCGAGTGTTTCTGTCAGTTTGCTTTTATTTCAGGTTTTTGGTATCTGCACTGTTTTGCTTTTCAGCAACTGAGGAGATTTGACCTGTATTCATTAGAGTGCCAAGGAATGAGTTGTACAAAAAGATTCGCCATTTAAACGGTGAGAGACTGTTTCTTCTTGGTGGAGAACCTAGAACTAGCAAGGAATATTCTCAGGACATATTCAATAGGGTGACACAGTGGTGCAGGTGGCAGAGCTGCTGCTTCACAGCTCCAGCGATCCAGGTTCAATCCCCACCTCGGCTGCTGTCTGTGTGGAGTTTGCACTTTTTCCTGTCACTCCGTGGGTTTTTAGGTTTCCTCCCATATCCCAAACACGTGCAGACTGGTAGATTAATTGTCTGCTGAACATTGCCCCCAACTTAGAATCTGGGGAGGAAATTGATGAGAATGTAGGGAGAATAAAATGGGAATTAGTAAAAAAAAATTGGAGCTCAATGACCAGCAGGGACAAGATGGGCTGAAGGGCCTACTTCCATGCTGTATGACTCTGTGATGGAGGGTCAGCCAAATTCTCAACCTCTGAGATCTGTGGACATTCAAATCTGAGTATATTCAAGTCTGAGATATATAGACTGTCAGATATCAAGGGAATCAGGGAATTTGGTGACCAGGCTGGAAATGGACTTCAGAAACCAGGTCATGATCTCAGCTAATGACAGAATGGGTGTGAAGAGCTGCACAGCAAACTCGTGCACCCATCTCTTCTGCCATCAACGATCACACTTAGATTATTGTAACAGGAATTCTGCCTGCAATTAAAAAGATCCTTTTACCTTATTTTCTGCCTTACTTTCTACTGATTCCAGATATCAGCTGATAAATGGAAACATCCACTGAATAATTATCAAAAGCAAACTGTAAGCACCCATAAAGCATTTAGAATCATACAGGCCACCTGGCCCACCTCAGTCCATGCTAACTATCAACCACCAATCCCATTTTATTCTCCCCAAATTCCCATCAACTCCCCTCCAAATTCTACCACTCACACCAGGGGTAATCTACAGCAGCCAATTAAGCTATCAACTCCCATGTCTTTGGAATGTGGGAAGAAACCAGAGCGTCTAGAGGAAACCTGTGTGGTCACAGGGGGAATGTGCAGACTCCACACACGCAGTGCCAGAGGACAGGATCGAACCTGGGTCTCTAGAGCTGTGAGGTAGTGGCTCTACTAGCTCCACCACTGTGCCACCCCCTATGTATTATTGCCTTGAGGTACTACAAGGAATTGATTATTAACCACCATACAGCAGAGCATCTTGGTGGCAGAGCAACATTTTGATGATAAACCTAAATGATCACAGAGGCAATTCCAGGATGAGGGGCCCAGGCAGCTGGAAGTACAGCCAACAGAGGCAATAGGCTAAATGCAGAATGGGCAAGCAGCTGGAACTGGAAGAACACTGGTGGTTGATAGGAGGAACAACGCTTTCCCACAATACTATGAGATATCCAAGTCCAGAGGGAGCCAGGGTGAGCCCACAAAGACCTGTACTGGCACTTGCTTCACCCCAGCCTTTAAAACGGAGCAAGCGCCAACATGGGCACAGAGATCAGATGTGAGATTCGGTGGGGGGTTGAGATAAGGACGCAGAGGCTGGAAGACTAATTCGGTAAACGCTGCAGGATAGCAGCAACCACAGCTCTTGGAAGCAACCCTTCACCAGAAGCCAGGCGATCCTGGAATTGTTGACACATCTTTCTTGCATTCTGACTGCTCTCTTCTGCATTTTCTGGCCCACAGGGTATTGATTAGTTCCTGGGTTATTGGGAAGCTCCTGGTAGATATGCTGGAGCAGATGGTTCAGAAATATTGCTGTGATTGCTGGAAATCTCAACTAAAGCACAGATAGTGCTGGAAAGGTCCAGCAGACATGGCAGTGTTGCAGATTCCTGATGGCCTTCCTCAGACACCGAGCTGACACAGGGCAATCAGCACTCACTCTGCTGCAAGGTCACTCTCTGTGCCTGGACTACCCACTATCTCCACAGTGCTGTGACTGCAGCTGACCTTCACCCCATCCCACCACGTGACTGACCTGATGTACGGCACCAACGGGTCAACGTGATGCAGCATGACAGCCGTGATGAAGGAGAAGACAAAGGCAGCTCCTGACCAGATGACCAACGCGGCCGGAAGGAAGCTCATCCCCTGCTGGAACCACCACATCTCCGTCAGCCCAGGGCTCTGATCCTCCAGGGAAAAGGTCGCCACCCAAACTCAATCTATCGGAAGGAAAGAGACACAAGACAGGGCTTCAATGTACAGGCGAGGTGAGCGACAAAACTGAGAAAAAAAGTCTTCCTCAGCAACAGCTTACCGCAGTCTCACTTCCTCATTCACTGATTGAGCTTTCTCCTCCCACACATTTACAGGAAACAGGCTTCAGCTCCCCAACACTTCACCTCCCTCACCCTGGGTACAGTTCACAGAGGTGTAGGGGCTTTCCTCACACCTGCACCCTTTGGATGAGGCAGTGAGGTAGAACCACAGTCCTGTGCTTTATGAAACAAGGGAACAGCCGGAAGATCATTAGAAGGTCTTTATAAAACACCAGCTCGGCCTCAGCTGTGTTCAGTTCTTGGCACTGGAATTAAGATACTGTGCCTTGGAATGGGTACAGAGGGGATTTACTGGAATTGTACCAGGGATAGGGGACTTCAGTTGTGCAGCGAGACTAGAGAAACAAGTGTGTTCACAACAAACAGAACAGGTTAAGAAGAAACATGACATGTAAAGAAAATCTCATGAGATTTTAATGATGTAAATAAACTGTTTCTGTTGGCAGGAAATAAATTCTGACATCAGATAATTGTCAGAGCAACAAGAGGGGAGAATGGGTGAATGGTTTTTTTTTGCTATTTGAAAGACCAGTGAAGGAAGAGGAGCTGCATATTTGGAAAAAAAAGGAACTCAAAGTTCTTTCAATGAGCGCCTGGGCTTAATTCATTATACCTTTAATCTGGGAAACTGAAACACACTAATAGCAGGGCTGTGGGAAGTAACACACACAGACAAAAAAGTGTAATCGCCCTCTAACCACTCCCATCAAACCCCTCAGCTCAACCCCACAGCAAACCCAGCCTCACCCTTTCACAGATATTCCCTTTGCTCTCTCTACCCCTCCCGCCACCTTCTCTGCAATTTAAAGCTACACATTTTTCCCTCACTTTCCCAGTTCTGACAGAGGCTTCGAACTGAAACATTAACTCTGTTTCTCTTTTCACAGATTCTGCTTGACCTGCTGAGTATTTCCAGCATTGTGTTTTTTTATTGCAGTAACTAGAGAGGGGTCTCCCAGCTGTGTGTCACAGACAAAGTCTTTGTAAACATCCTCTTCCACTCAGTGGGTAAAAGTACTTCCAGAGCTGCAGTGTGGATCCTGTACATTAAGGTGCACAGTGGACTTGACCTTTAGCCTGCATCACCTTCAGGAGGAATGCAGAGAACACCACCAACTATAATGCACAGCTTTTTTTCAACCCTGTCATATGAAGACAGTGGAGAAGAAGACAGTGGAGAAGAAGCCAGCTTAAATTTGGTGCCCTCAACAATTTTGTCTCCAATATACATCTGTTACATGTCATGATTCTAACTAAACAGTCCACTGCACACTCAATCACAATGTACTCTGGGGGAAAATGAAGGACGCATCACTGCTTGAACACGCTTCTCATTCATTCTCACCTCCAACAAGCTGGCCTGGAGGTAACCTACAGGACAAGTAGGAAACTGTTCAACCTATATTGCCCCCTCTGCACCCCCATTCAGTCACCAAGTGGAGATGATGCTTGTGCACATGCACGTTTAGGGCTGAAATCATTAAGGGAAACATCCATTCAATATCCAACCCATCAGTTCCCCTCAAAATCATTTACATTTCAAAAAGACTATCCTCTACCCTAAGGGACTACCTCAAAACAACTTGAACCCAGATCAATGAGGTTGAAAATGACTCTGGGTCAATAACTGGGTGTCGTACCATCGTTGATGCAATTTGAAGGAGGTTTACACCAGAGCCACATTTCCAGTGCTAACAGTGGCCCTGATGGAAAGTCAATTGTCAAATTTCCTGTTGGGCACTCAGAGACATAGAAATAGACACTGTCTGGGTCTACTCTAGTTTAAAACTTTTCTTAGCTGCACAGCACCGTTTCTTTCACTATTATGGTTGACTTGTATTTTGAACAGAAGGCTGCTACCTATAGTGTTCAACAGGGGTCAGCACCCGGTCCTTTTTGTAATACTCATCAATGATTTAGACTTCACTTAAGATGTCAGCACCTGATACAAAAAAATTGGGTAAGTGGTTGAAGAGGAAAAGTTTAGACTACAGGAAGATATAGATTGTCTGGTCAGTTGGGCAGAAAAGTGGGAATTCAATTCAGAGAAGAGTGCAATAAGGCAAGGGAATACACAATAAATGGGAGGATATTGAGTTGTGTGGATTAAGAAAGGGACAGTAGGGTAAATATCCACTGATCCTCAAAAGGTAGTACAATGGGTTGAAAAGGTTAAAGAGGCAGATTGGATGCTGAGGCACTGCATACAAGAGTAGGGAGGTCACACCAGAATTGGATATAACGCTCATTGGTCCACAGCTGGATTATGATGTACAGTTTTGGTCACTACATTACAGGAACAACGCAATTGCACTGAAGAGAATACAGAGGACGTCCACAATTACGTTACAAGAATCTCAGAAAATGTACAACACACAAAGAAGCCACTTGGCCCATTGTGTCTGTGCTGGTCATGAGACAGCTCACCAGCCGAATCCCACCTCTGAGCACCGGGTCCGTAGCCCCACGGGTCACGAATCTTCAAGTACTGTGTAAATGTGGTGCCTCTGTCACCCCTTTCAGGTGAGGAATCCAGACCACTACCACCCTCTGGGTGAAAGATACAATCCTCACCTCCCCTCTAATCCTCCTAACAACATTTAATACCAGGCCCCTGGCTGGCACGTGCAGCCACACGGTTTACTGCTGCTTTTCCTTACACTGGTCTGAGGATCAGCTGTTGTGTGGCAGTCAGAGAACAAACTGCTGTCCTGTCGCACGATACAGAGACATTCACACTGAAGATCAAACTTTTCCCCAGGGACCTCCAACACCTTCCCTTTAACTAAAGGGGAAGATAGGATGACAGTGGTGCAGCCGGTAGAACCACTGCCTTACAGCTCCACAGACCTGGGTGCAAACCAGACCTCCGGTGCTGTCTAGATGGAGTTTGTACATTCTCCCTCTGACCGCAGATCCAACGTAGTCTTCTCCTTCAACGTATTGATCCAGAAAAACATCTCATACACATTCCATGACTTCATCATCCTTATTATAGCAAATTGATCCACCCAATTTTTATATAGGTTAAAGTCTCCCATGATTACAGTTTTACCCGTTACAAGAACCCATAATTTTCTGATTTATGGCACACCCAATACTAATATTTGTCAGCCTATAAATAACTCCCACCAATGTTCTATGCCTCTGAGTGCCCAATGGGAAATTTAACAATTGACTTTCCATCAGGGCCACTGTTAGCACTGGAAATGTGGCTCTGGTGTAAACCTCCTTCAAATTGCATCAACGATGGTACAACACCCAGTTATTAACCTAGAGTCATTTTCAACCTCATTGATCTGGGTTCAGGTTGTTCTGAGGTAGTCCCTTAGGGTAGAGGATAGTCTTTATGAAATGTAAATGATTTTGAGGGGAACTGATGGGTTGGATGTTGAATGGATGTTTCCCTTAATGATTTCAGCCCTAAACGTGCATAAGCATCATCTCCACTTGGTGACTGAATGGGGGTGCAGAAGGGGCACGTCATTCCGAATTGATTTTAATTCTACATAGTGATCTGTCAAGCCAACATCATTTCCCACGGCTCCAATCCCTTCACTTATTAATAATGCTCCACAACTCATTTTTCCTTACCTGTCCTTCCTAAGTGTCAGCTGCCCTGGAACTTCCCATAATGAAGTTCCCGTAATGGCAGTGAGATCATACTCATTTGTGCCTTTAATTCATCTCCCAGGTTGTAAATGCTCTGAGCGCCCAGATACAGTGCCATTAATCTTGTCATGTTAATAATTTTCTGCACTTTGACCACCTTTGTTTCCCGATTTTGTTGTTTGCCAACGTCTACTTTGCTTACTACTTTTATAACTTCCCCTTCCCACTATTTCTCTCATCCCTGAATTCCCTTTGAAGTTCATGTCCCCTTGCCTAGCAAACCAGTTTAAACCCTCTCGAACAGCATTGGAGAAAGAAAATCTCCTTGTAAGGATACTGGTCCTAGCCCTGTTGAGGTGCAACCAGTCCATTTCGTATAGGTCCCACCTGCTCTGTGCTCCTTTCTTGGCACTCCTGGCACATGGCACTCCTGAAATTACTTCCTGCTTCTGAACCCCTTTTAACTCCCTAAACTCTGCCTGCAGGACCTCACCCCTTTTACCTACCCATGTCATCGATATCAATATGTTCACCCTTCCCCTCCAGGATATTCTGCAGTTGTTCGGTGACATCCTTGACCCTGACACCAAACATACCTTCCTGGATCCGTAGACACGGAGACACCCATCTGTCCCCCAGACATTGAATGAAAGAGCAATGGTGACGGAGGATTCATTTTCCTCCCCCCCGTGCAGCTGAGCCACTAGTGGTGTCACGCCCATCACTGAGGGATCGTCACCCCCAACAGTATCACAAAGGGAAAATCTGTTAGAGAGTGAGACTTGTGCACTACATTCCTGCTCCTCTTAATCTGTCCATGCTTCTCTACCCATTCACATTTAAAGATGCCGTGTGACTGCCTCCCTAAACGTGCTATTCACAAAGCTCTCAGATGCACCACAGTGCCTCCAGCCACTGCTCCAACTCCATATTGCAGAGCTCGAGCTGCTGCTGCCGGAGACATTTCCTACACATGTGGCCCTGAACAGTGGAAACGTCCGGGACCTCCCAGGTGATGCAGGAGGTGCATTCCACTCGACCAAGCCTCACCCTTATTAGCGACTTACAAATAATAAGAGTGCCAGAAAGGATTCATAATCCTATCTACCAGACTTGTACTGATGTCACACTGTTGAAGCAAGAGCCAAGGTTGAGAATGACTTAGACACCCAACTCACCAAAGACCCATTGCTCACCAAAGTCCGCACTGTGAAGACCACTGCATAGATACCAATTCAGTGAATAGAGGATGGTGAGAATAAAGTCTGTAAAGAGAGAGTGTAGTAAGAATAGAACTAGTCCAACCAAGAAGAGAGAAGTGAAAGTGAGTCAGTGGGAATACTGAGTGGATAGGGACAACGTTTGTGTGATCAGGAAGAAAGAAATTAAGAGCAAAAAACAAACTATTGGAGGAACTCAACAGGTCACGCAGCACCCGTGGAGGGAAATGGACAGTCCGTGTTTCGAGTAAAGACCCTTCAGCAGTGTAGGTGAAGGGTCTTGACCTGAAACTTCGACTCTCCATTTCTCCGCCACAGATGCTGCCTGATCCGCTGAGTTCCTCCAAGTTTGTCATTTTGCTCCAGATTTCAGAATCTGCAGTCTCTTGTGTCTCTAAAATGTGAAGAACCACTGACTCCCTGTACGAATAGGGAAGGATGATTAGGACATGCAGAGTGAGAGGTGAGTCACGTGAATAAGAGGATCATGGGACAAGAGTAAGAACAGGAAGAGTGTTTGGAAAAGAAAGTGAGAATGAAAGTGAAAAAGAAAGGAGAATGTCAGTGTGAACAGGGAAGGGATTGTGTGAAGAGCTGAACAGAAAGAGGATAATGAATGGAGAACTGGTGTGAACAGGAAGTTGGTCAACATGAAGAGGAAGTGGGAACTGAGAAAATAGTCTGTGTGAACGTTGAGAGGAGATTTAGAAGAGTGTGAACAAGTAGAGGATGGTAAGACTAGAGTTAGTATGACCACAGAGTAAAGTAAACAAGAGCATAGTGAAAAGCTAGTTTGTGGAGAGAGAGAGAGCGAGAGAGAGACCTGTGAGTGAATAGAGAATATGAACAGGAAAAGCATTAGGAAGAGTTAGGGTCAACAGGAAGGTGACAGAAAGAAGAGTCAGTGAACAGGAAGAAGATAGTGAGCTGTTAGTGTAAACTGAATTGTAAGTGGACTGTGAGAACTGAGCG
The DNA here is from genome assembly GCF_009764475.1 of Pristis pectinata. Taxonomy (NCBI): domain Eukaryota; kingdom Metazoa; phylum Chordata; class Chondrichthyes; order Rhinopristiformes; family Pristidae; genus Pristis; species Pristis pectinata. Next base: position 36,326,688 of record NC_067424.1, read on the forward strand.
TGAACTGGGTGAACAGAGTCAGCGTGAGTAGGAAGACAAGTGTTTCAGTGTGAGCAGGATGAAGAAGGGCACTCTGAACTGGAAATGTTGATGAACAGACTGTTGGGGTGAACAGGAGGTAGGAAGTCGGTGTGAACAGGAAGAGGACAGTGTAAAGGGTGTGTGAACAGAATCAGGTTTATTATCACTGATGTGTCAGGAAACATTGTTTTGCAGCAGCACTACAGTGCAAGACATAAAAATTACATGTTACTAAAAATAAGTAAATAAAATAGCGCAAAAGAGGAATAACCAGGTAGAGTTCATGGGTTCACAGACAGTTCAGAAGTCTGATGACAGAGGGGAAGAAGCTGTTCCTGAAACGTTGAGTGTGGGTCTTCAGATTCCTGTACCTCCTCCCTGATGGTAGTAATTAGAAGAGGGCATGTCCCGGATGGTGAGGGGCCTTTAATAATGGATGCCACCTTCTTGAGGCACCGCCTCTTGAAGATGTCCTCGATGGTGATGAGAGTTAGTGTGAACACAAGGGCAATAGGATGTGTGTCATTATGCAGAAGTAAGTTCTGCAAATAATGGGAACTTTAAATAAAGACAGAAAATGCTGAAGTGTTCAGCAAGTGAGGCAGCAGATTTAATATTTCGGCCTCACATCTTGAAAAGTTGTGATTAAGGGCCTGCTGTCTGAAAAGTTACCCCTGCTTCTCTCTCCACAGATGCTTCCTTGCCAACTGAAAGTGTTCATCTGTGAGTGAAAGAGTGATAACCATTCTGAGTTATCAGGCACTTACGTTTGAATCAGAGTACTGCACTGGGACTTAACTGGAGAGTAAACACTAACTGCTCATCACAGCTCCACTCTTCCAACTCACCTCCACGGCTCCTCAAGATCCAGTTCGAAATTTGGAGGCTTGGAAACTAAGAAACTGAACCCAAATCCATTCCCTGGACCAAAAGGCTCCTAACACAGTCTCCTGCCTCTCCTCAAGAGGTAGCTTGTCCTCCATCCATGAATTACACTCCACACTCGTAGTACTAAGTCTGCACAACATATCCAATGCTTGATCATTTTCAAATTATTTTGTTTTTAGTTGTATCCTTGCCCTCCTTAAAACCCTGGCTGTGGGACAGGGATGTCGCAATTCTGATCATACAATCTCCCCTTCAAGACAACTTGTCGGCCCAGCCTCCGAGACTAAAGGTCATGGGTTCGCCCAATTCCAGAGTCCAGAGCACATGATCTCGGCTGGCGTTCCAGTGAGGTTGTTGAGGATTCTGCAATAGAATTGCTTGCGCTAGATGAGATGTTGGACTGGAGATCTTCCTGCCGCAGGTGGACACGAAAGATCTCAACCACTGTGGGGAAAACTCCAGGGATCATACTCTTCATGAAGCACTGTGAAACATCTTGTAACAAAAATTCTTTCATCATATAAATCAAAGCATTTTCCTCTTACTTTCATCTGCAAGGTACGGGGACTTTCACTGCAACGTGAAGGGACCTTCTGTGCTAATGCTTTCACTTTATTGCATCGCTGGAACTATTGTAGGGAGGAGGGAGTTAATGATTGAATTGACAGGGATTGAAGCGCTCAGGAGAGTCAGGTGACCAGATTCTAACCTGTTACTCAAACACCGTAATATCAGTTTTCTTACCAGGACTAGGATCCTGCAACCAGACCCCACAAACACTGGGAGCTAACGGTACCAGTATTCGCAGCAGCTTCCTGGTGTCCTGCTCCTGAGCTCTGAGTTTCTTCAGCTGTGCAAATAAATAAACTGTTCAGGTCGATTTTTGATGCCAATCCCCACCAGCACCAGTTCTCCAGCGTGAATTTGATCCGGGTATTGTTAAGTGCTGCACTTTAAAAAGTCAGTTGTATCTCTGCTGCAACACGTCCTCCTCCAGTAACTCTCTCATTCGCGCCTTGGCTACTTCATTGTTTGCACTGGACTACAAATGGCATTCTTCCTGGATATCACCGATGGATCTAATAAAGATACCAAGAGATATCACAGCTCTGCAAGTGATTACTCCAACTCCTAGCCCCATCTACAGGAGAGGGCTATGACTTATTTCAACAGCATTTGCAGGGCTGGGAGACTGCCCCAACAGCACGACAAGCTGCTTCAACAGCATTTTGGAGCAGAGAATTCTAGATTTCCCCGGCCATTTTAGTGAGCAAATGCTTCCTGACATCAGCCTCAGTCAGAGGCTTCTTCCCAGGGCTGAAATGGTTGCCACAAGAGGATACAGGTTTAAGGTGCTGGGGAGCAGGTATAGGGGAGATGTCAGGGTAAGTTTTTTTACTCAGAGTGGTGAGTGCGTGGAATGGGCTACCGGCAATGGTGGTGGCGGTGGATACAATAGCGTTTTTTGAGACTTTTGGATGGGTACATGGAGCTGAGAAAAATAGAGGGCTATGGGTCTCTAAGGTAGGGACATGTTCGGCACAGCTTTGTGGGCCGAAGGGCCTGAATTGTGCTGTAGGTTCTGTTTCTATGTTTAGTCTCTAACCTGTTAACTCTAATTATCCTCGCATATCATGTATTCATCTTCAGTAAATACAAGCCCTTTCTGTGCAAATGCCCCCATAATTTATCCCTGCAAGCCCCTAATGACCTCTGTGATCAACATAATGATAGAGAATCGTGTTTGTGCTACTTTTCCCAGTTAAAAATAGTATTGGCAATCTCCCTAACACTGTTTCAAAAACTCTTATTTTAAAAAAAATCACAAAAGCTGTTTGTTCTGGTTCCACAACTGTGCCTAGACTCCCTCAAGTAACTGTTTCAGGAACAAGCCATTAGAAGTTGTACTAGTCCCGGTTACTCCAAGAGCACCCCGCAAAGCAGAAAGAAAATAGTGGGTATTTCCAGCATCTTCTGCTTTTATTTCAAATTTCTAGCATCTGCAGTTTTTATTGTTGATTTGCACCTCCCAAGTCTGTGGTCTCAGGAAGGATCACTCTACAACTCTCTTCTTGGAGTCTCTCAGGATAGACAGTGACTTAATTCCACTTGTGGATTCTGAAGTAGCTGATGAGCGAACTGCAGGTCATTCACAGTTGGGTTAAGTGGGCGGTGTCCCAGTGTTAGTGTCAAGACCCAGTGTCTGATGGGCAGGTGGGCAGTTTGTGAGGCAGAGTGCTCCTTCTGCCAATTACACAGGGCTTCAGTGTGCTCTTGATGGATGGACTCAAGTACAATACAACCAAGCATTCTTCTTGCTACTGAGAGATGTTGGCAAGAAAAGAGTGGATGATGGGAGAAGATGTGGTAGAGTCCTCACAGGGGGACAGAGAACTTGCACAAGCTTCTGGAGAGCAGGGCTTTCCAAAGGCAGCCTCCTTGTGCAAGGGGCACATGGCAGGAAATTGCCGGGGAGGTGTTTGTGAGAACGTAGGCAACCTGCACTGCAGCCAAATATCCCTTCCAGATGTAAATGCAAGATCTCAT